>NW_026652279.1:60637784-60676886 GCF_009828535.3 Hylobates moloch | reverse complement strand
CCGGGTTCACGCCATTCTCCTGCCTCAGCCTCTCCGAGTAGCTGGGACTACAGGCGCCCGCCACCACGCCCGGCTAATTTTTTGTATTTTTAGTAGAGACGGGGTTTCACCGTGGTCTCAATCTCCTGACCTCGTGATCCGCCTGCCTCGGCCTCCCAAAGTGCTGGGATTACAAGCGTGAGCCACCACGCCCGGCCAGTCCCTTGTTTTTGAAACACTTTCCCCCCTGCTTTTCAAGATACAGCACTCTTAATATCTCACTTGTTAGAACATTCTCATTTCAACGATCCATCTATAAGCCCAACACTGTAAAGCCCTATACGCACCCAAATGTACAAGTATCTTTTAACACTTATCCTTTGATGACTGAGGCATCTCAAAATTGATCTCATGATATCTTCTTCTGAATCTGATTTTCTTCATGTTTCCTATTTCTATGAATAGAACTACAATCTATCAAGGTATGCAAGCAAAAAAAACCTTGAAATTGTATTTGATTCCTCTTCCATCATCAATTTCATCATTGAAATTTTGCTATCTAAATGTCTCTTGAATCCATACAACACTTGGTCCCCACAATTACCCATTGGTCAGGCTGCCATAAACTCTCTCTTTTTTTTTTTTTTTTTGAAACGGAGTCTCACTCTGTCACCCAGGCTGGAGTGCAATGGTGTGGTCTCGGCTCACTGCAACCTCCACCTCCTGGATTCAAGCGATTCTCCTGCCTCAGCCTCCCGAGTAGAGGAGACTACTGGCGCCCGCCACCACACCTGGCTAATTTTTATATTTTTTAGTAGAGATGGGGTTTCACCATGTTGGCCAGGCTGGTTTTGTTCTCCTGACCTCAGGTGATCCACCCGCCTCGGTCTCCCAAACTGCTGGGATTACAGGCATGAGCCACCATGCCGGCAAAGTCAGGCTGCCATGATCTCTTACCTGAACTACTGCACTAGCTTCCTAACAGATCTTTCTACATTCACCTTGGACTCTTCAATCTAGTCTCCCCATTGCAGCTAGAGTTGTCTTTTACAAAGCATACATTTCTTCTTGCACACAAGCCTAGTTCTTTTGAGCCCCTGCTTAAACTCCTTCAGTGTCTTCCCATTGTTCTTAGACTACAGATCAAAATTCTTAACATGGTCTAACAGGCCCTGCATAGTCTGGTCCCTGTCTACTTCTCAGGCTCATTTCACAGAACCCTCCTCTCATTCTCTGAACTCTGACACACCGACATTCTAGTTCTTCAAATGGGCAAGCTCCCCACCACCAGAGTGGCTTTGCACAGGCTTTCTCCTCCTCAGCCCTGTTCACCTAGTTGCCCACTGATTCTTCAGCTTTTGCTCAGCCACTATCCTTAGAGGGAAGTCTTTCCTGGTTTCCTAGGCTAAATTAGGTTCCTTTGTTATCTGCCTCTATAGACTGTTTCTTTCTTTCAGAGGACTTATCTCAGTTGGTTCACATTCTATCACAATCAATGATGTGGTTATTTTATGAACGCCCTTCTTGCACGTTAGTCTGAAGCTTCATGAGTCAGTAGCCACATCTTTTATTTTGCTTGCTGTCCTATCTCCAGCTCCTAGAAAAGTTCCTAGCATATAGGGTAATCAATACATATTTGATGAATGAATGCATGCATGAATAAAGGGCAAATTTGGTTTAAAAATAGTATATGGCTTATAGACCATCCCTCATGCCAATTCAGACCTGATTTTCTCCAATTTTTAGCTTAAAGTGTGTTGTTTATTCTTATTCTTATATATGTACAACCATAAAGATTGCTCAAAGTATTGAAATGCTATAGTGCCTATGAAGATATCAATTTCAGACCCACAGGGAATAGTAATAAGATGAATACAGAATTTTTCATACCAAATAAGTATTTTAGATAATGCCAAATAGACTCTATAGCTAGATTCTATAGCTAGACTAAAGGTCTGTTCAGATAACACTCAATAACATCTGAATCAACTGATCTTTATTCTGGCTCTGCCTCATAGAATTCAGGAAAGTTCTTGTGTCAGGTGGAGGAGGGGAAGGGAATGGAGAAAGTTACAAATAAAGAGGAGTCTGTTGAGACTTGACTATACGTTAGTCTAGCAATCAAATCTTGTATAATTCCAAAAGAGATGACCTATCTATGGCCCAAATGCAGAGCCAGCAACATAATCTATGGGGCGCTGTTCACATGCACCCTAGAACTTAAAGTATAATAAACATATATATCTATAAAACAAAAAATAAATAAATAAAATTTGCCAGAAAACGAAAAAAAAAAAAAGAAAACCCAAGGCCCTTCATTAAAAAGCAGAAGACTACCTTCTGCAGTCTCTTGATTGATCTGTCATGGTGGTTTTATTTTTATCGTTGTTATCTTGCTATTTAATGTTACATTCCCTTGGACACTAAACACTCATGCAGTGAGTGCAGACAACAAGTACCTTGGTCCCTGCCCCTGTGACTTGTGATATACAAGTATCCAAAACTGACCTTCCCCATGCCTGGTCCCATACAGGGTATGGAGGACCACAGCAATCAATGAATGGGGCAGAGTGGCTGAGAACCCAATCTGAGGAGTCAGGAGGGTGCGGGAGGCAGGACTACTTGCAGCCAAGGCTCTAGGTTCCCAGTGCATGTTCTACTGTCCCATCAGACATTAGTTATAAAGTGCAAATTCAATAACCTAGTGTTAAGAATTTCAAAATGATGCCAGCAGAGCATTAAACCCTAAGTGCAGGGTCCCTTTCTGAGTGTAGACCCTATGCAACTGCACATGTCACACACTTGTGAAGCTGGCCTTGTGCAGATAAAATGGTTTCTAGTGAACCACAGTGAAGAAGGTATAACATATTCTCACACACTCAGACATCTCTATCTGAAACTATGTACTCACAGGTGCTTCCTGTCATGGAAAAGGTAGATTTGTGCACTCTTTGGAAACTGTTGATTTCTACTGAGTAGCCGAACTGTACTAAGTTCATTATGTATCACTCGGATAAGTGCATCTTGTGTAATATTTCCAAGTGTTGTCAGTGCCTGGTGTTTTCTCAAATCCAGTAGACAAGGCCCATTTATTTAAGTATTAATCTAGAGCATATGCTCTCTTAGGACAGGAATAATCATCTTCCTAACTCTACTATAATCAACAGTACCTTGCATCAGTTGATGCTCAATAAATGCTTCTTGAGTTGAAATAATAAACTCCATACTCCTCTTCTAATTATGCTATTCCTAAAATAAAAGTCAACTTAAAAAATGCATGGTGGAATCTTTAAAATATCAGCCTATTTGGTGTATGTATGTATGTGTACACACACATACAGAGTCTTAATTCCACACATTTCTTCTCAAGAGGTCAAGGTGGCTATCAGGACCAAGCCTACAAATAAGGAGATTGAAATTTCCACAGAGTTATCACTTTAACCAAAAGGAAGTCCTAGTTAAAATACAAAAACAAAAACAATATTTACAAAGAATATTTTAAAACTTGGAGAAGAGCTTATGGTATAATTAAATAAAAAACCAAAGAGGAAATAATATAATATTGCCAGTCTTCAAAATAAGAACATGTACTTATATACACGAAGTAAAAAGATTGGAAGGAAACATTATCCGACATTATTAGTATTTATCTCTTGGTGTATAAGATTATGAGAGATTGTAGTTTTTATTTTTTGTTTTTTATTTTTTTATTATTATTATACTTTAAGTTTTAGGGTACATGTGCACAACGTGCAGGTTTGTTACATACGTATCCATGTGCCATGCTGGTGTGCTGCACCCATTAACTCGTCATTTAGCATTAGGTATATCTCCAAATGCTGTCCCTCCGCCCTCCCCCGACCCCACAACAGTCCCCAGAGTGTGATGTTCCCCTTCCTGTGTCCATGTGTTCTCATTGTTCAATTCCCACCTATGAGTGAGAACATGCAGTGTTTGGTTTTTTATCCTTGCAATAGTTTACTGAGAATGATGAATGATGTTTTCCAGTTTCATCCATGTCCCTACAAAGGACACGAACTCATCATTTTTTATGGCTGCATAGTATTCCATGGTGTATCTGTGCCATATTTTCTTAATCCAGTCTATCGTTGTTGGACATTTGGGTTGGTTCCAACTCTTTGCTATTGTGAATAGTGCCTCAATAAACATACATGTGCATGTGTCTTTATAGCAGCATGATTTATAGTCCTTTGGGTATATACCCAGTAATGGGATGGCTGGGTCAAATGGTATTTCTAGTTCTAGATCCCTGAGGAATCGCCACACTGACTTCCACAATGGTTGAACTAGTTTACAGTCCCACCAACAGTGTAAAAGTGTTCCTATTTCACCACGTCCTCTCGAGCACCTGTTGTTTCCTGACTTTTGAATGATGGCCATTCTAACTGGTGTGAGATGGTATCTCACTGTGGTTTTGATTTGCATTTCTCTGATGGCCAGTGATGATGAGCATTTTTTCATGTGTTTTTTGGCTGCATAAATGTCTTCTTTTGAGAAGTGTCTGTTCATGTCCTTTGCCCACCTTTTGATGGGGTTGTTTTTTTCTTGTAAATTTGTTTGAGTTCATTGTAGATTCTGGGTATTAGCCCTTTGTCAGATGAGTAGGTTGCGAAAATTTTCTCCCATTTTGTAGTTTTTAAATTTATTTTGTGTACATATTAAAATTTTTCTTCTATACTGAGCATATGCTGCTTTTATATTCATAAGTTTTTTTTTAAAGCAAACATTTGAAAAGAATAACTTTTAGTCGTTTAAAGTGGCAGTTAAAATTATTTTTTATTAATAAAGTCTTTCAGCATCAATATTATGGCATCCCAATATATATTTTTTAAGTGAGGAACAGCTTCCTTAGGCCATTTAAATCTTCATCACTAGGCAGAGAATATTTCATTGCTTAAAGGAGCTTTTGAAATGCCACTCAGAAAGTCAATGAGTTAAATCCAAACCCCATCCGATTGTTGTGAAAGAGGCATATAAATGGCCTTTCATCTCACTTCTCTGATTCATATATTATTCAAGATATTGGTGTGTTAGTTAAGTAATTCTTGATTATGCTGCAGTAACAAATAAATCTTGAAGTCTTGGTGGCTTAACTACAAGGGTTTATTTTTCACTCAGGTCAACCCAACCCAAATCAGGTGGCCAAGTACTGACTCAGGATCCAGGCTTCCCAACTTTGCAACTCCATCATCTTATACTTCTTCACTTCCAGTTACACAGACAGAAGAGAGAAAGATATGGTAGAGACACATACACAAATGTGTATGTGTGTATACATGTGTGTGTATGTATATAGTGATGGCGTGTGTGTGTGTATACATATATATATATATATTTAGCCAGACCTAGTCATTGGCCCCAACCTAACCTCAGTACTGCAGCGGTGACTGAAAAATGTAGAGAAGCACAAAAGCATATTTGGTTTTTACTGCTTCTGATTGTCACAAGATTTTAAATTTTCAAATAAAATTAAAGAAAGACATGGGAATTATAATGCAGCAAAAGTTAAACTAGGACATAAGATACTATATTAGCAGAAACTATTTTTTTCTTCAAAAGGTTGACGAAAACATCTGAGAGGATATGACAAGATAAATCATTGATATTAAGAGATGTTGAAGATGAGATTAAATAGAGCTGAAAGCATGAAACGATACCCTGAGATGTCAGACAACTCTGCTCACCACACTCAGATTTCCTGAGGTTCTATATTGAGACAGGCAAGCAGGGCTTTTAAAATGTCCCAGCAGAAGTAGAAAGCTGCCACAACTTCTTCATTTCTCAAAGTGTGATTTATGTTGCTTACAATAAACTTCAAAGAGGTACGTGCTGATGGTTTCTAACTGCCATATAAACACCACTTCATATAAACATCAGCCTGGAACTCCACCAACTCGTACAGACCTGATGGATGTTCACCAGTGCAAACTAGCAAAGGACTATTTTTAAGCCTCCACAACTGAGGATAACTTTGTTAATTTTTCTACTTATTTAGTAGAGTGCCCATTTAACGTTTGTCCTTCAGGCAGGAATGTATGCTCTTCATGGTTTTACATGTCAGTTTAGATTTCTCAAAAAAGAGGTCTATAAATTTAGGGGAAAGAATGTTTACCAGTCATGTACACTATGCCTAGGATTATACTCTTGTATTCATTGGTCCCTTAAGTAAATGTTGGTGATTTACAAATATAGTAACTGAAATCAATGGAAGATACATTTGATATATAATTCTAATCACATATGTACATGAGATAATTTTACAAATGTGACCTCATTCCTGTCATATGGATTAAGTTCATTAATGCCAAAATGAGAGATAAATTATTTCTATACCATGTTTTCCTATAAATGGCCAAGAAAGGTTTAAGGTAAACTAATGCTTAGGCAAGCTATATTTTTCAGAAATTTATAAAGGATAATTCTTGCTCCTTCAATTTAACAATAAGAAAGGAGAAGAAAAGAAAGAAAAGGAGAAAGAAAAAGAAAGGAGAAGAAAGGAAAGGAAAGGAGAAAATCTATTTGAATTATTTAGAGAACATCCTGTACTCTCTTTAGATCATATGTATTCAGTTTTGTTTCATTGGTGTTCTTGTTTTGTTTCTTATTATTTCTGATTTTGTAATAAATGGAGGGTAAAATACAAAATTTCTACTGGTTGCTAAATAGACAGCTGTGAGATCTATAGTTTTATACATTAAGGGATGGAATATCTGAGTAAACAATTTTGATTGGCTCTTACTACCTGCAAGCTCCTTCTTCATTAAACTGAATAAATCATCAGTTTAATTCATCGGGAAATCTCCAGGAGAGGTTCGCAAGTATAAAAAGCTTTTGGGGCCGGGCGTGGTGGATCACTCCTGTTATCTAAGCACCTTGGGAGGCTGAGGCGGGTGGGTCATTTGAGGCCAGGAGTGTAAGACCAGCCTGGCCAAAATGGTGAAACCTCATCTCTACTAAAAATACTAAAATTAGCTGGGCATGGTGATGCACGCCTATAATCCCAGCTACTTGGGAGGCTGAGGCAGGAGAATTGCTTGAACCTAGTAGGCGAAGGTTGCAGTAAGCTGAGATTGCACCACTGCAGTCCAGCCTGGGTGACAGAGCGAGACTTTGTCTCAAAAAACAAAATAAAATAAAAATAAAAAGCTTTTGACCCAAGTACGGTCAAAGAAGTAAGCCACATGAACATATCCTTCAGTAACTTTATCTTAGTTCAGAGTGAGTCTTAAATTATCATACAAATGAAAGAGTTGATTCATCATTTCAATTGCCTTATCTTGGATGCATTACTGAAACAACAATTAAATTTAACTTTCAGTCATGAGGAATTAAACAGGCATGACTTGGTATGAGCCTGTTCCATTTTCCCCCTAGAATAAGTCAATATGGTTTATAACTGAAAACAATCTCAAGGGACTTTTGACTCTGTCATTTTCCCAAAACAAACGGTTCTGCTGCTATTGCTTCCAGAACAACATAACATGCCACTCAGAGTCTTTATGCTGCTAAGCCACCCATATGCGTGTGTCAGAATTAATCTGACATCCTAAAAGAAGAGGGGGCTTGGGCCAGTTGCATTGATGTGGGCTATATTTTAAGCATCTGTTTACTAGTCTGTCTCCTACATTAAACTGTGAGCAACATCAGAGGGTCTGTCATAATCATCATTGCATTTTTTTCAGCACAAATCTCAACTCTGACAAATGTTCAATTCATTTTTTAAAAATGTGTTCATAGAATACCAAATTTTAGTGAAATCAATATAGTCAGTAGTGGTGGAATAGATACTAAGTGTGTAATTAAGTTATGTGTATACTCTCTTCTTTCCAAATGCCAGTAACCCAATAAAAGGACCTACCTTTTGTATTCTCGGCCTTAACTAATGTTGAAATTAGAAAAAAAAAAAAAAAGGAGAGATTATCTCAAATAAACCACTGCCATGAATTCTTGTTACCTGAAGAAAGCTAAATGGAGATAATACTTCTTTTCTAAGGTCTATGAAAATATATTTAAATTATTTTCCTTAAAAAGAAGTAGAACGGCTAATATATTATATACTCCAAGAATGCATTCAAAACTAAAATTCCATTTCACATTTTCAATCTCAATCTAAATTTATATTTTTGCAAGTCCGTCCTCTTCCTCTATTCTCTCTTATTCTCTTTCCTGTCACCAATTTTCCTAGATAGAAGAGGATTTCTGTTTTGAAGTTTACTATTGAAGAAACTAAGTTCAGTAAGTGAGGATATTTAAAAAAAGAAATGAAAGGAAGAAAAAATCCTGACACAACACAGGTGAGTTTTTAAAATTTTTGCATAGCAATGGAAATAATCAAAAAACGAAAAGGCAGCCTACAGAATGGGAGCAAATATTTACAAAGCACATATTCAATAGGGTGCTAGTATTCCAAATACATAAGGAATGCAAACAACTCTAAAGCAAAAAAGCAAATAACCTGATTTTAAAACAGGAAAAGTATCTGTATAGACATTTTTCCAAACAAGACATACCAACTGACAACAGGTATGTGAAAAAGGTGCCCAATGTCACTAATCATCAGGAAAATGCAAATCAAAATTGCAATGAGCTATCTCACACCTGTTAGGATGGCTATTACCAATATGTTAAGTGATAACAAATGTTGGCAAGAGTGTGAAGAAAAGGAAACCCTGATATACTGTTGGTGGGATTGTAAATTAGTACAGCTATTATGGAAAACAGTATTGAGTTTCTCAAACACTAAAAATAGAACTACTATGTGATGAAGTAATCCCACTTCTCAGTATATATCTAATCGAAATTTCAAAGAGGTATGTGCACTCCCATGTTAATTGCAGCATTACTCACAATAGCTAAGATATGGGAGCAACCTAGGTGTCTATCACTGAATAAACGAATAAAGCAAATGTGGTGTATATATATAATGGAATATTATTCAGTATTAAAAAAGAATGAAATCCTGCCATTTGTGACCACATGGATGAACCTAGAGGACACTATGTTAAGTGAAATATGCCAGACATAGAAAGACAAATACTGTATGATCTCACTTACATGTGTAATTGAAAAAAGTTAAACTCATAGTAGAAGCAGAGAGTAGAATGGTGCTTGCCAGGGTCTGGAGGGGGAAGGCAGAATGGGGAGGTGTTGGCCAAAGGGTGCAAAGTTTTTGTTAGGATAAATAAATTCTAGAGATCTAATGAACAGCATGTTGACTATAGTTAATAATACTGTATTTTATACTTGAAATTCACTGAGTAAATCTTGAATGTTCTCACCAAACCACCAAAAAAAAGATAACTATGTGAGGCAATGAATATGTTAATTAGCTTGATTGTGGTAATCATTTTACAATGTACACGTATATCAAAACAACACACTGTACATCTTAAATATATTCAATTTATATTTGTCAATCATACCTCACTAAAGCTAGGGGGAGATAATACACCTTTAAACAATTTTTATAAAAGGAAAATAATTGTCCATAAGATATTTGACTGAAAATAGGGAAACTATTAAGAAGCTGTTGAAGTCATCTAAGAATGGAGTAAGGCTAGTCTAGACTTGACTCTGGACCAGTGGTTATTAAACTCCATTACCCATAAGAATCACCTGGATAACTTACTAAAACACAGATAAGAAAAGATTTTAATCTGGAAGGTCTGCGATAAGTTGATCCACTGACCATGCTCTGAGTAGCACTGCTCTAGACTACTGAGGTAAAAGCAACAAAACCAAAACCCATTTTTACTAAGAATCAAAATGACCTAACAAACCTAGGTATAAGGAAAAAGATACTAAAATTTCTAGCATGATGTTTGTGGTGTTGACCTGCATGGAAATTGGAGGAAAAAAAAATAAACTAGTTAAGAGAGTAAGAGAGGTTTGTTTTTATAAATGCCGGATTTGAGATGACATCCGGATATTGATGTGTACATGACTTGCAGGGAGCAGGAAATGAATGGCTATCATGGACATATAGTTAGACTTCAGATTTCAAGGTAAAGATTTACAAGTTTCATGAACACAGTAGTCAAATCGAGAGGGGACTCTGAGTTATGAGAAGAAATAAAAAAGCCACTCACAGAACCTCAAGGAACTGTCATGTCATGGGGTAGGAGAATGAAAGATATCAAAAGAAAGAGAAGGACTGGTTACAATTATTATGATAGAAGAGAAGCTAGTAGGTGAGTGAGTGTTGCAGTTAAAGAAGAGAACATTTCATTTCTTATTAATAAGTTGTCTGTGCTGAATACTTTAAAGAGATTAAGAAGAATGAAAACCAAAGAAAGATCCAGGATCAGTAGCTCACTGTAGTCACTAACAAACTTTCTGACAACCTCAGTAGTCACTGGCAAACTTTGGAGACTATTGTACCAGTAGCATGGAGCAGAAGCCAAACTGGAAATGGTTAAGAACAAAATGGGAAAAGAAAAAGTGAGGCAGTTCATGTGAATAAAATAGGAGAATCACATTAAACTTAAATTTTGTTTATGGAACTAAGACTCAAGAACATCTATGATATTTACGCCTTCCATTTTCATTTTCTTTTTATATTTCCAAAGAGTCCTGCATGGGTTACAAGAGGCTGAAAAATGGTTCCCCCCAAAATGTCCATAGTCCAGTCCCTGGAACCTCTCAATATTACCTTTCCAAATGTGATTAAGTATCTTGAGATGGGGAGTGAATTCTGAAACATGCAGATATGTCCTAAATGCAACCATAGGTATCTTTATGAGGGAGGCAGAGGGAGATTTCACACACTCAAAATGAAAAATAAGTGTGAACTGAAGCGAGATGCTATACTGCTTCCTTTGAAGATGAAGGAAGGGGCCACACACCAAGGAATGGTGCTCTAGGAGCTGTAAAAGACAAGAAAACAGATTCCCTTCTAGGTCCTCTAGAGGGAGCATGACCCTGCCAATCTTGGCAGTTTCAAGTGAAACAATTTCAGAAGTCTCAGCCTCAAGAACGACAGGAGAATAAATTTGTGTTGCTTTCAGCTACCAGGGTGGTGGTAACTTGTCATGGCGCCACAAGAAACTAACACATAGGTCAATATTCAATTGTAACTTTGCAATAAATTAAATTTAATGTATTGAGTCATCTACTGTTAGACAAAATAACACTCTAAGTGATTATGAGATACTTCTCAATTGAGGATCACAATATATTGTTACTTTCTTCATATCCAACTTGGTAAGAAATATTTCTGCTGTGTTATAAGACTTTGTAGGGCATCCCTATTTAAAGAATATGAAAAATGGTGGAGCCAAGATGGCCAAATAGGAACAGCTGCAGTCTACAGCTTCCAGCATGAGTGACGCAGAAGACGGGTGATTTCTGCATTTCCAACTGAGGTACCAGGTTCATCTCACTGGGGAGTGCTGGACAATTGGTGCAGGACAGTGGGTGCAGCACACCGTGCGTGAGCTGAAGCAGGGCGAGGCATAGCCTCACCCAGGAAGCTCAAGGGGTCAGGGAATTCCCTTTCCTAGTTAAAGAAAGGGGTGACAGATGGCACCTGGAAAATCAGGTCACTCCCAGCCTAATACTGCGCTTTTCCAACAGGCTTAACAAACGGCACACCAGGAGATTATATCCCGCACCTGGCTTAGAGGGTCCTACGCCCACGGAGCCTCGCTCATTGCTAGCACAGCAGTCTGAGATCAAGCTGCAAGGTGGCAGTGAGGCTGGGGGAGGGGCGCCCGCCATTGCCCAGGCTTGAGTAGGTAAACAAAGCAGCCAGGAAGCTCGAACTGGGTGGAGCCCACCACAGCTCAAGGAGGCCTGCCTGCCTCTGTAGACTCCACCTCTGGGGGCAGGGCACAGACAAACAAAAGACAGCAATAACCTCTGCAGACTTAAATGTCCCTGCCTGACAGATTTGAAGAGAGTAGCGGTTCTCCCAGCACACAGCTTGAGATCTGAGAACGGACAGACTGCCTCCTCAAGTGGGTTCCTGACCCTCAAGTAGCCTAACTGGGAGGAACCCCCCAGTAGGGGCAGGCTGACACTTCACACCGCTGGGTACTACTCTGAGACAAAACTTCCAGAGGAACAATCAGGCAGCAGCATTTGTGGTTCACCAATATCCACTGTTCTGCAGCCACTGCTGCTGATACCCAGGCAAACAGGGTCTGGAGTAGACCTCCAGTAAACTCCAACAGACCTGCAGCTGAGGGTCCTGATTGTTAGAAGGAAAACTAACAAACAGAAAGGACATCCACACCAAAAACCCATCTGTACGTCACCATCATCAAAGACCAAAGGTAGATAAAACCACAAAGATGGGGAATAAACAGAGCAGAAAAACCAGAAACTCTAAAAATCAGAGCACCTCTCCTCCTCCAAAGGAACGCAGCTCCTCACCAGCAATGGAACAAAGCTGGATGGAGAATGACTTTAATGAGTTGAGAGAAGACTTCAGAAGATCAAACTACTCTGAGCTAAAGGAGGAAGTTCGAACCAATGGCAAAGAAGTTAAAAACTTTGAAATTAGATGAATAGATAACTAGAATAACCAATGCAGAGAACTCCTTAAAGGACCTGATGGAGCTGAAAATCATACCATGAGAACTACGTGACAAATGCACAAGCCTCAGTAACCAATGCAATCAACTGGAAGAAAGGGTATCAGCGATGGAAGATGAAATGAATGAAATGAAGCATGAAGAGAAGTTTAGAGAAAAGAGAATAAAAGGAAATGAACAAAGCCTCCAAGAAATATGGGACTATGTGAAAAGACCAAATCTACATCTGATTGGTGTACCTGAAAGTGACAGGGAGAATGGAACCAAGTTGGAATACACTCTACAGGATATTATCCAGAACTTCCCCAATCTAGCAAGGCAGGCCAACCTTCAAATTCAGGAAATACAGAGAACGCCACAAAAATACTCCTTGAGAAGTGCAACTCCAAGACACATAATTGTCAGATTCACCAAAGTTGAAATGAAGGAAAAAATGTTAAGGGCAGCCAGAGAGAAAGGTCGGGTTACCCACAAAGGGAAGCTCATCAGACTAACAGCTGATCTCTAGGCAGAAACTCAACAAGCCAGAAGAGAGTGGGGGCCGATATTCAACATTCTTAAAGAAAAGAATTTTCAACCCAGAATTTCCTATCCAGCCAAACTAAGCCTCATAAGTGAAGGAGAAATAAAATACTTTACAGACAAGCAAGTGCTGAGAGATTTTGTCACCATCCGGCCTGCCCTAAAAGAGCTCCTGAAGGAAGCACTAAACATGGAAAGGAATAACCAGTACCAGCCACTGCACAAACATGCCAAATTGTAAAGACCATCAAGGCTAGGAAGAAACTGCATCAACTAATGGACAAAATAACCAGCTAACGTCATAATGACAGGATCAAATTCACACATAACAATACTAACCTTAAATATAAATGGGCTAAATGCTCCAATTAAAAGGCACAGACTGGCAAATTGGATAAAGAGTCAAGACCCATCAGTGTGCTGTATTCAGGAAACCCATCTCACGTGCAGAGACACACATAGACTCAAAATAACAGGATGCAGGAAGATCTACCAAGCAAATGGAAAACAAAAAAAGGCAGGGGTTGCAATCCTAGTCTCTAAACCAACAAAGATCAAAAGAGACAAAGAGGGCCATTACATAATGGTAAAGGGATCAATTCAACAAGAAGAACTAACTATCCTAAATACATATGCACCCAATACAGGAGCACCCAGATTCATAAAGCAAGTCCTGAGTGACCTACAAAGAGACTTAGACTCCCACACAATAATAATGGGAGACTTTAACACCCCACTGTCAACATTAGACAGATCAACCAGACAGAAAGTTAACAAGGATATCTAGGAATTGAACTCAGCTCTGCACAAAGTGGACCTAATAGACATCTACAGAACTCTCGACCCCAAATCAACAGAATATACATTCTTTTCAGCACCACACCACACCTATTCCAAAATTGACCACATAGTTGGAAGTAAAGCACTCCTCAGCAAGTGTAAAAGAACAGAAATTATAACAAACTGTCTCTCAGACCGCAGTGCAATCAAACTAGAACTCAGGATTAAGAAACTCACTCAAAACCGCTCAACTACATGGAAACTGAACAACCTGCTCCTGAATGACTACTGGGTACATAATGAAATGAAGGCAGAAATAAACATATTCTTTGAAACCAATGAGAACAAAGACACAACATCCCAGAATCTCTGGGACACATTCAAAGCAGTGTGTAGAGGGAAATCTATAGCACTCAATGCCCACAAGAGAAAGCAGGAAAGATCTAAAATTGACACCCTAACATCACAAATAAAAGAACTAGAGAAGCAAGAACAAACACATTCAAAAGCTAGCAGAAGGCAGGAAATAAGATCAGAGCAGAACTGAAGGATATAGAGACTCAAAAAACCCTTCAAAAAATTAATGAATCCAGGAGCTGGTTTTTTGAAAAGATCAACAAAATTGACAGACCGCTAGCAAGACAAATAAAGAAGAAAAGAGAGAAGAATCAAATCGACGCAATCAAAAATGGTAAACGGGATATCACCATCAATCCCACAGAAATACAAATTGCCATCAGAGAATACTGTAAACACCTCTATGCAAATAAACTAGAAAATCTAGAAGAAATGGATAAATTCCTCAACACATACACCCTCCCAAGACTAAACCAGGAAGAAGTTGAATCTCTGAATAGACCAATAACGGGCTCTGAAATTGAGGCAATAATTAATAGCTTACCAACCAAAAAAAGTCCAGGACCACATGGATTCACAGCCGAATTCTACCAGAGGTGCAAGGAGGAGCTGGTACCATTCCTTCTGAAACTATTCCAATCAGTAGAAAAAGAGGGAATCCTCCCTAATTCATTTTATGAGGCCAGCATCATCCTGATACCAAAGCCTGGCAGAGACACAACAAAAAAAGAGAATTTTAGACCAATATCCTTGATGAACATTGATGCAAAAATCCTCAATAAAATACTGGCAAACCGAATTCAGCAACACATCAAAAAGCTTACCCACCATGATCAAGTGGGCTTCATCCCTGGGATGCAAAGCTGGTTCAACATACGCAAATCAATAAATGTAATCCAGCATATAAACAGAACCAAAGACAAAAACCACATGATTATCTCAATAGATGCAGAAAAGGCCTTTGACAAAATTCAACAACCTTCATGCTAAAAACTCTCAATAAATTAGGTATTGATGGGACATATCTCAAAATAATAACAGCTATCTGTGACAAACCCACAGCCAATATCATACTGAATGGACAAAAACTGGAAGCATTCCCTTTGAAAACTGGCACAAGACAGGGATGCCCTCTCTCACCACTCCTATTCAACATAGTGCTGGAAGTTCTGGCCAGGGCAATCAGGCAGGAGAAGGAAATAAAGCGCATTCAATTAGGAAAAGAGAAAGTCAAATTGTCCCTGTTTGCAGATGACATGATTGTATATCTAGAAAACCCCATTGTCTCAGCCCAAAATCTCCTTAAGCTGATAAGCAACTTCAACAAAGTCTCAGGATACAAAATCAATGTACAAAAACCACAAGCATTCTTATACACCAAGAACAGACAAACAGAGAGCCAAATCATGAGTGAACTCCCATTCACAATTGCTTCAAAGAGAATAAAATACCTAGGAATCCAATTACAAATCCCTTACAAGGGATGCGAAGGACCTCTTCAAGGAGAACTACATACCACTGCTCAATGAAATAAAAGAGGATACAAACAAATGGAAGAACATTCCATGCTCATGGGTAGGAAGAATCAATATCGTGAAAATGGCCATACTGCCCAAGGTAATTTATAGATTCAATGCCATCCCCATCAAGCTACCAATGACTTTCTTCACAGTATTGGAAAAAACTACTTTAAGGTTCATATGGAACCAAAAAAAGAGCCCGCATCGCCAAGTCAATCCTAAGCCAAAAGAACAAAGCTGGAGGCATCACGCTACCTGACTTCAAACTATACTACAAGGCTACAGTAACCAAAACAGCATGGTACTGGTACCAAAACAGAGATATAGACCAATGGAACAGAACAGAGCCCTCAGAAATAATGCCACATATCTACAACCATCTGATCTTTGACAAACCTGACAAAAACAAGCAATGGGGAAAGGATTCCCTATTTAATAAATGATGCTGGGAAAACTGGCTAGCCATATGTAGAAAGCTGAAACTGGATCCCTTCCTTACGCTTTATACAAAAATCATTTCAAGATGGATTAAAGACTTATATGTTAGACCTAAAACCATAAAAACCCTAGAAGAAAACCTAGGCAATACCATTCAGGACATAGGCATGGGCAAGGACTTCATGTCTAAAACACCAAAAGCAATGGCAACAAAAGCCAAAATTGACAAATGGGATCTAATTAAACTAAAGAGCTTCTGCACAGCAAAAGAAACCACCATCAGAGTGAACAGGCAACCTACCGAATGGGAGAAAATTTTTGCAACCTACTCATCTGACAAAGGGCTAATATCCAGAATCTACAATGAACTCAAACAAATTTACAAGAAAAAACAAACGACCCCATCAGAAAGTGGGTGAAGGATATGAAAAGACACTTCTCAAAAGAAGACATTTATGCAGCCAAAAGGCACATGAAAAAATGTTCATCATCACTGGCCATCAGAGAAATGCAAATCAAAACCACAATGAGATACCATCTCACACCAGTTAGAATGGTGATTATTAAAAAGTCAGGAAACAACAGGTGCTGGAGAGGATGTGGAGAAATAGGAACACTTTTACACTGTTGGTGGGACTGTAAACTGGTTCAACCATTGTGGAAGTCAGTGTGGCAATTCCTCAAGGATCCAGAACTAGAAATACCATTTGACCCAGCCATCCCATTACTGGGTATATACCCAAAGGACTATAAATCAGGCTGCTATAAAGACACATGCACATGTATGTTTATTGTGGCACTATTCACAATAGCAAAGACTTGGAACCAAGCCAAATGTCCAACAATGATAGATTGGATTAAGAAACTGTGGCACATATACACCATGGAATACTATGCAGCCATAAAAAATGATGAGTTCATGTCCTTTGTAGGGACATGGATGAAACTGGAAAACATCATTCATCATTCTCAGTAAACTATTGCAAGGACAGAAAACCAAACACCACATGTTCTCACTCATAGGTGGGAATTGAACAATGAGAACACATGGACACAGGAAGGGGAACGTCACACACCGGGGACTGTTGTGGGGTGAGGGGAAGGGGGGGAGGGATAGCATTAGGTGATACACCTAATGCTAAATGACGAGTTAATGGGTGCAGCACACCAACATGGCACATGGATACATATGTAACAAACCTGCACGTTGTGCACAAGTACCCTAAAACTTAAAGTATAATAATAATATATATATAATTTATAAGCTATAAAAAAATATGAAAAATTAGGTAGAAGGTAGAAGGTACTGATTTTATCCCCTAAAATTTTACCTTTTTAAAATATAGTTTGGCCAAGTTGGTTGTCCAGCTGACAACTAAGTGACAAATGTGCCAGAAAGTATAGTCATCAGCATTTTATAAGACAGATACAAAGATTAAAATCCCAATGTTTTAGTAATTATAAAATTCCAATAACAAATCCTAACAGGAAAAAAATGGAATAGCATGGAAATTCCAGAAAAATCAATATTATGTGGGAAGTGACAGCCTTGTCAACAAAGATAATTTGTATTCAATTGTATTACTTTTTAAAAAATGATTTACATCAAGTCAACAATGAAAAAAAAAACTCAATTTAAAAATGGGCAACAGAATTGAATAGACATTTCTCCAAAGGTATACTAATGGCTAATAAGCGCATGAACAGATGCTCAACCTACTAATCATTAGACAAATGCAAAGCAAGCCACAATGAAGTAATACCACTTCAGGCCCTTTAGGATAGCTAATATCAAAAAAAAAAATCTGCCAAATGGAAAGTAAGTGTTTGTGAAAATGTGGAGAAATTGGAACTCTCATGTATTGTTGATGAGGATGTAAAATGGTGTAGCAACTATAGAAAACAGTTTGATGGTTACCCAAAAATTAAACATAGAATTAATATATAATCCAGCAATTGCCTTCAGGATACAGAAATACATCATTTTACTGCATTTTGCAGATACTGAATTTTTTACAAATTGGAAGTTTGTGACAGCCGTGTATTAAGCAGGTCTGTTGTTGCCATTTTCCAACAGCATGTGTTCGCTTTGTGTCTTTGTGTCATATTTTGGTAATTCCCACAATATTTCAAACTTTTATTATTATTATTACGTCTGTTATGGTAATCTGCAACCATCTTTGATGTTACCACTGTAATTGTCTTGAGGCCCCACAAAGTGCACCCATATAAGATGGCAAATTTAATCAATAAACGTTGTGTGTGTGTTTGTGTGTGTGTGTGTCCTGATAATTCCATTGATGACCATTCCCCCATGTCTCTCCTACTCTCTAGCCTTCCAGTTCCCTGAGATGCAAAACTATTGAAATTAGGCCAGTTAATAACCCTACAATGGTCTCTAAGTGCTCAAGGGAAAGGAAGAGTCACATGTCTCTCATTTGAAATAAAAAATTAGAAATGATTAAGCTTAGTGAAGAAGGCATGTCAAAAGCCACAACAGGCCAAAAGCTAGGCCTCTTGTGCCAGAGTTGGCCAACTTGTGAATGCAAAGGAAAAGTTCTTGAAGGAAATTCAAAGTGCTACTCCATCCCGTTGTGCACATGGATCCTAAAACTTAAAGTATAAAAAAAAAAACAAGTACTCTTAAAGCTAGCACTGTTTTGATCCCCATCACTGAAGTTTGCAACATTTACCTTATTTGTTCAATATAGTGCATTGTAACAGAACATGTTAGAAAAGATAGATTACTGCCACAGATGAAAACTGGGTGGTTTTCTTTTGTTTGTTAAAAACCTTATTACCTTGACAGTTTGAGATTCTGGAGACATCACCTTTCTATGTACTTATTATTATTATTTTAAACAATCAACAGTCGTTAAACAGTTAAAATAAAAGTTATTATTTTAAACAATCAAAATGCTTTAATCAGAACTTGTATGAAGAGTGGATTTGATGCACAATGTAAGAGGAAGCTTTGGAGCCTGATGTGAGGGACTCAAGGGGACTTTTTTGAGTCTTTGAGATGATGTCTCTGCCCATGCCCAGCCTGAAGAAGGGAACTTGTAAGAATCACCATTAATTAATATGCATTCCTACCCTACTTACATATGGCTCTGTCAATACCAGTGGTTGAGTCTGATTGTCTTAACCAACTGTTTCAAGCTTGTCTTAGAGCTCACCCCAATTAAAATTTGTACTCTTCAAGAGCATTGACACAGATCTTGACCTTCTATTTCTATTTTGTCTCTGTTGTTTTGTTACAAAGTAACAATTTCTACATACTGTGGCTCCTACAGGTAGGCTTTATTTGTATCTATGTACACACACACACACACACACACAAAGTATTTTTATAAATAATACCAATTTATAATCATCTGGAGATTAATTCGATAATACTTTATGACTGAAATTCTCTTACCTATTACCCAGCAATTCTGCTCCTAAGGGAATCATGCATGTATACAAGAAAACATAAAAGGATATTTAATGCAACATTGTTTGTAATAGCAAAAAATTATAAACAATGTAACATAAAAGGATATTTAATGCAACATTGTTTGTAATAGCAAAAAATTGTAAACAATGTAATTGTTCAGCAGCAGGTAAATAAATGTAGTATAGATTATATATGCGATATAAATAGGATTGTATACAACAGTTAATATGAATAAATTGGATTTGAAAAATAAATATGATAAATCCAAAAATATAGTATTGACTACAAAAAAACAGAAAAAAAAAAAAATAAAAGTGCTACTCCAGAGAACACATATATGATTAAAAAAATAAAACAATCTTACTGATGATACAGAGGAAGTTTTTGTGGTCTAGATAGAAGATAAAAGCAGCCACAACATTTCCTTAAGCCAAAGCTGAATCCAGAGCAAGGCCCTAACTCTTCAATTCTATGAAGGCAGAGAGGTAAGGAAGCTGCAACAGAAAAGATGGAACATAGCAGAGGTTGGTTCATGAGGTTTGAGGAAAGAAGCTTTCTCCATAACATAAAAGTGCAAGGTGAAGCAGCAAGTGCTGATATAGAAGTTGCTTTTTATATTTGAGCAAAGAAAGTGCTTTCTTGAGATAGAATCTACTCCTGATGAAGATGCTATGAACATTGTTGAAATGACAACAAAGGATTTAAAATATTACATAAACTTAGTGGGTAAAGCAGCAATTTCGAGAGGATTGACTCCAATTTTGAAAGAAGCTCTACTGTGGGTAAAATGCTATCAAAGGGTTGGTGAAAACGTTCTGTTGATGGATGGTGGTAATAGCTGCACAACAATATTAATGTATTCAATGCCACTAAACTATACACTTAAGTTATAATGGTAAGTTTTATGCCATGTTTTACCACAATAAAAAATTGACTTGTGGTAATGTTAGATTTTGATCTGAACCACTAAACATCCCTAATGTTGTCCTGTCAAGGGGAATCTCAGACACCATGAAGCATATGACAAGAAGGCTCCACAAATATGAGCACTTCCCCATTTTACTGGCAAACAGATAGTCTTACAGCTGTTTTAGGGGCAATGTCTAGACCTCATCTACAAGGATACCAGGGCAGAGCCAAGGTTCCCTAGTGCCTGTTAACATGATGTTTCTCTTTCTGGTCAGGCCATATATTCCTTCTCTGGTAGGAAGGTACAGTATCTGTGAAGGTTATTCTGTATAATACTTTAGGATGCCTTAATTACTAGTTATAAATATGTTCTTTTGTATATTATGACTTGTTTGTCAGTCTGTACTTGCTCATGCCTTATTGCCTGTCGTGTAAAGAAATTTTCATCTATCATCTACTTACTTGCTGTAAGGGGCACTCCTATTTGTTCATTCATTGATTTGTTCTGCAGATTCCTTCCATTTTCATGCTCACTCTGTGACTGAGGGCCTAAGTGAGCCACATGGTGCATCAGCTTGGAGACAGATAAGAGGTAACCAGAATCCAGCTGTCAGCACTGCTGTTATTTACCCCAGTGACTATGCCTGTATTTCTCATACTAGAGTTCTTCCTAGTGAGCGTCATTTTGCCTATCTCCAACAGTGAAAGCACTTGGCAAGTGCCTGTCCTCTCTGAGTAAAATGGAGACAATTATTCTTCCTGGGGTTTTGACAATTAAATGAGAGAAAACATGGCATACAGTTAAAATACAAAGACATTCAATAAATGTTCTATGAATATATATGAGAGATATGTATCCGACACTTTTTGTGTGCAAATTTTAATCCCTTAGTAACCATATATGAAACATTTATCCTAGTTTTACTGATAAAGAATCTGAGGCTTGGAGAGGTTAAATGAAATATCCCAAGTTACACAGACTAATTTTACTCCAAGTCTGTGGAAGTCCATGTTCCCAGTATCACATCAGCCTTTAACAAAGAGCTAATGAACTGAGAAAGATAACACTGTTGGAAATATCTGAGGTGTATTAAGACCAACAGTCTTTTAATACTATTCAAATAGGATAGCAAATTGATTTGCCTTCTACCAAGGTTATCTCAGTAATACCTAGCAAGAGATTTGGAATTTTGTGCATTCTCTTGACCTAAAATTCCATGAACTGATTCCAATTAATAGAAACTAACTTTCAGTTAATAGAAACTACTTCATAAGTAAGTAATGAAAGGACTTAGGCACAAAAATCTTCACTATAGTTGTCAGTAATTGTGAAAAATTACAAAGCATCTAAGCATACTTAAGTAGGAAATCAGTTAAATTACAAAATCTAATAGAATGTTATGCCATTATAAGTCTTATAGATGTATTTTTGACACACACACACATACATAAAAACATCATGTACAGGGTAGGTTATGCACATACAGAAAATCACCTAGAAACATATATTCCGAAAGGTGAACAACTATCTCTAAGTCACATGAGATTATGGGTCATCATTCTCTCTTATCTGTATTTCTGATTTTTCTAAAATAAATATATACTACTTATCTACTAAAAGCATGATTTAAGATATTTTTACTAAAAGAATGAATAATAAGATATTGATTAAAGAAAAAAATTGGGGAAATTGTCATTATAAAGAAATAACTGATACATCAGAAATCTTTAAGGGATGTTTCTATGATTAATAAAACTCTAAAGAGAAATTATGAAAGGAAATTAACAAGGAAATACCACATTCTTTTGATTCAAGAGAAAGTACAGAGCTCCAAATGGGATAAATGGCAAGGAGCTTCCCTGATTTCTATTTGACCTCACGTATAATGCAAGAGTACATCATAACAAAACCCTGAGCATCAGACTAGTATAATGTAAATGAGCATTTCCAAATATATCCTATGGATAATACAAGTCCCACCAGATGAATATTAGTAATATCAGTCTATGGTCAAATAAGCTTGTAAAGTGCTTGGTTTTAAAAAAGCTGAACCAATTTCTTTACTGCAGGATTTCTCAAACCCTTTGATACGCTTCATGCACTATGAGTCACCAAAAACAGATATAAGATGCATGCAACATTCGCTAAATAAATGGAATTACATCATTATTGTGGCTTGTCTTTCAGAAATAATATTCCAGAAGACACTTTGAAAACCTGGATTTAAGGAATACATGGAGGGAGCCAAGATAACGGAGTAGAATACTCACTAAAGGCAAGTGAAATTGAATATATGAAGTTTACATAGAAGGATTTTGAAAAATATTGGCAAAAACTAATAGAAGAAATGAGGAGGCTGGGGCTGGTAAATATAAAGAGAAGACAGATTCAGGGTAGGCTAAAACTGTCAGATTTTGATAAATAAGATTACACTGAGTCAATTCAGATCTTCAAAGCCTGAGCCCTTCAGTATCACTGACTGACTACTTTCTTCTCTCTAGGCTATCCTTACTTAAATATCTAATACAAACTAATATCCTTCTGTATAGCAAAATATTAAAATAGGAACCCTCTCCCTGTTTTGGCTGAGACCTCAGAGACATAGGTACCTACTATTGCCACATTCTCAAGCAGCATGCTAGACTGTGCAGGGCTTCTAAAAAAGCAGCAAAGAGCCAAGTTTGTAACACTTTCCAGCCTTTTAGAAAAGATAAGGAAGCTGTATTAGACTGTTCTCGCATTGCTACTACCTGAGACTGAGTAATTTATTAAAAAATTTTTTAAAAAAAGATTTAATCGGCTCACAGTTCTGCAGGCTGTACAGACTTCTACCTCTGAGGAGGCCTCAGGAAACTTACAATCATGGTGGAAGGCAAAGGGGAAGCCATCTTCACATGGCAGACAGGAGAGAGAGAGAAGCGGGGGGTGCTACACACTTTTAAACAACCAGATCTTGTAAGAGCTCTATCACGAGACAGCCTTAGGTGCTAAACCATTAGAAACCACCCCCATGATCCAATTCCCTCCAACCAGGACTCACTTCTAATACTGGGGATCACAATTCAACATGAGATTTGAGTGGGGACATAGCTAAGCCATATCAGAAGTCAAATGGTGAGAAAACTCCTTTAGAGAGAATTGTTGGTGGGTTATGAGCCTTGGGAAGCAGGTCCTCCTACTTTCCTCAAACCTTGTGAGAGAGTCTTTAGAAAGACCACTTGGAGGGCTTAATATGTATCCTTGGGTTTACAGATACAGAGTGTAATTTCCCAATAAGTTTCAGACACCAGGCTGAAAGTAAGAGGCATTGTGTGGAGCCCCTACTTTGAAGACAGAGCAAGCATGATAGCCATATTTGGGACAGCATATGTCTTGGTGAGCTCAGGCTGCTATAACAAAATAGCATAACCCAAGTGGCTTAAACAACAGACATTTATTTCTCACAGTTCTGTAGCTGAGAGATCCAAGATCAAGACACTGATTGGTCAGGTTCTGGTAAGGGCCCTTTTCCTCATTTGTAAGCAGCTGTCTTCTTACAGTGTCCTCACATGGCAGAGAGAGGAAGGGGAATCAAGTTCTCTGGTGTCTCTTTTATAAGGACACTAATCCCATCATGGGGGTCCCCCTCTCATGACTTCATCTAAACCTAATCACTTCTCAAAGGCCTTGCCTCCTAATACCATTGCCTTGTGGGTAAGGATTTCAACATGAATTTAGTGGGAACACATTCAGTCCATAACAGTCTGTAATTCCAGAGTTGCTTGGGACAAGGGATGTGTTAATACTTCTCCTGGACTAGGGATGGTCAGGGGTCAGAATCTGCCTGCCTGGGGGACTGCCTGGAGGCATGGGAAACCCAGTGCATAAAAGCTAACGTTGTACTGCCAGACGTCTGAAGACTGAAGGAGTTTTGAGTACCAGCTAAAGAAAAGAGTTATTGAACTACAGATAAGGGGCTGCTATAGTTTGGTGGGGAAGAGGTCTCTGAAGACCAACAAAGCCTCCCACGAGGCTCAGCTTTAAATATACACTAAGGGTAGAAGAAGCCAAGTCTTTATAAATTGGGGTCAGTCATGCAAAACCTTTCCTGGTTATTACCCATTTCTCCTTTCCCTATGGTTCAAACCTGGGATATGGTTCAGAAGCCTAGGATAGAAAGTGAAAAGGGAAGAGGAGCTGGCATGGAAAAGAGACAGAGAAAAAGAAACCTAACCTGAACCCACTCCTCTGACAGAAGATAGAAACTGAAGTAGAAGAGAAGTTTTAACTTAGTTTTGACTATTTCATGATTCTCAATGTTTTATTCACTGAAACTAGACTCTTTGAATAGGGGAAGAAGACTTATTATCTGAGCATTTAGATTTTAACCAAAGGCAACGAAAAAACATTTTTCATAGAAAAAATTTGAATGAGAGATGGTGATGAATAAAATGATTTCCAAGTATACCTTAAATGTTTTGCTCCTTCAACACAAAAGTTAAACTTATAATTCTTGAGGAGTAACTAGAAATTAATTTTTATTCCTCACTGTTTTTAAAGACCAACTGCCTCTGTTTCTTTACTACCCACTTAGTCCTTGCATCCTTGAGACTCTTTATCTATAGAAATTGCCAGTACAAGTTACTGTTGAGTTCCATCAAATAAGTTTTTTTAAGAAAGAATCCCATTATAATGTAAACTATTTTAGAAAAATCAAATCCAGACTCATGCTAGAGAACAATACATCATGTCATAGTTGCTTTTATCCCCAAAACACAAGAAGAGTTTCCTATTAAGGTATTATTAAAACAATTCATCACATCAGTCAAAGGAGGAAAAATGATGTGATTATTATAAAATTCATAAAATAATTACTGATTTTAACAAATCCTAGAAAATGAATAAAACTAATGGCTTCTTGCGATAAGGATCCTATTAGATTGAACATTCGACAGAATTGTGCATGTGAACCTGGCCAGATGTTTTGCTACTTGACTATACCACCCACCTATGACGAGGGATTTGTGTCTAGGTTACACAACCATAGACGCTGTGATAAAAAGCTGGCAATCCAATACCCTAATTGCTTCCAAGACAACTAAGTAAACACAGTGTCATCTCATGGTATAGTTGGAGAAGGGCAATGATTCTCTAACCTAGCTGCACATTAAAATCTCCTGGCCAACTTTTAAAACATACTGACACAGGAAGTACAGGACTCACCTCAGAGATTCAGATTCAATTCACCTAAAGTGAGGCCAAGGCCTTTTTGTTTTTAAGTTTCCCAGGTATATAGTACAACTAACCCTTGAACAGGGCAGGGATTAGGGGCACTGACTCATACAGTTGAAAATCCACATATGACTTTTGACTCTCCACATAAACTTAACTAATAGTCTACTGTTAACTGGAAGCCTTACCAATAACATAACTCAGTTAGCACATATTTGGTATGTTATATGTATTATATACTGTAGTCTTGCAATAAAGTAATCTGGAGAAAAGAAAATGATATGAAGAAAATCACAAGGAAGAGAAAATATATTTACTGCTAAGCATAAGTGGATCATCATAAAGATCTTCATCCTTGTCATCATCACACCGAGTAGGGAAGGAGGAAGAGGAGGGGTTGGTCGTGCTGTTTCAGGGATGGCAGAAGTGGAAGAAAATCCGCATATAAGTGGAGCCAGGCAGTTCAAACCTGTGTTGTTCAAAGGTCAACTGTATTTCATCATAAAACAAAGGGGATGCGATTTATTCCTTGGCAGCTGCAAATCTGTGGTGTGGGAAGGCTTTTGAAAACTAATGGTAATTTTCCCTCCCATCAAACATACACAATCTTCTAAATTGAACAGTCCTACTCAATAATTCAGAAAGTAAAGAAACACCTTCCTTCAGGACAGATCTGGTTTCTGGTTATGTACTTACTTCAAAAGCTATGTTTTTAGTCCCTCTGAACTTTATTTTTTATTTTATTTTATTTTTGAGACAGAGTTTCACTCTTGTCCCCCAGGCTGGAGTGCAATGGCATGACCTCAGTTCAGTACAAGTTTCGCCTCGCGGGTTCAAGCGATTCTCCTGCCTCAGCCTCCCTAGTAGTTGGGATTACAGGCACACACCACCGTACCCAGCTAATTTTTGTAACTTTAGTAGAGATGGGGTTTCACCATGTTGGCCAGGCTGGTCTCAAACTCCTGACCTCAAGTTATCTGCCTGCCTTGACCTCCCAAAATGCTAGGATTACAGGCATGAGCCCACCACGCCCAGTCCCTCTGCACTTTAAAATCCTCTTACACTTCAACATCTTCACCTTCCTATGACTTCGTAGCTAACCTTTATAATTTTAAAATTATTACTCTCTTCAACAAAAGAAGGCAAAGGCAATGACTAATTAGTTAGAGAAACTTCAAATTTGTATTTTTGAAGTCAGGAATAGAGGACTTACAAGATTAGACAAGGCACATGGCATACATTCATGTTGGCATAACAAGAGCTCTTGAATTGTTTTTCCAAGTCAATGTGTTTGCCAGGTAAAAGAAAAAAGAGAAAAAAAAAAAAAGCCACCAGGGAGGCAGGAATATTTCAGCATGAACTCCTAGCTGTTTCATACATAAGCACAAAAACATCTTCACACTGAGTACATAAACTCTACTAAAGCACTCTCTTTGAAGAGAAAAACATCCTTCAACCTTGATGCTATTTCTCTAATGACTTAGGAATGTGGTTTCTAATCACCACTGAAAGCCGCACAGCAAATGCCCTGGGCTGGGTTTACATCCTACAGTGTTTTGTTCGATTTCTTAATTTTTGCAAAATTCTTTGACCTTTTACTATGTTTATTCTACTTAAACTAGATGGTTTGAACTAGTTTCTTATGAGCCAGGAATGTCCCTTTGTATCTTTATCCCATAGCAACTGGTACCAATTAGCACTCAATAATAACTCAACAACAGTTGCTTAAAATCTTCTTCTTCTTCACCCTAAAGCAAGATCTCACATGAATACAAACCTAAATAAACAGTCCTTGGGTAAAGGGCATCTCCTCAAACTCTATTTGTTGGAAGACTCTGTCCTGTTAAGATACACAGTTATAGGAGAAAATGGAGGGGCAACAAGTGGTAGACAAGGTGGCTTATTCATTTTGGGAGCATAAGAAGAAAGCTCCCTTGCTTTCTCCATTCTCCAGCAATCTCCATTGCCATAAGTGGCTTCAAATGGCACCAGAAACAGCCAACACCACCAAGGGAGGAGACCAAATCCCAGAAGGAGAATAGGCTGAGTGACTGTGGCTGTCATATTGATTTGTGGCTAGATGAGCCTCCTTTGGAGGAAACCCAGAAATATTAGGAGAAAAGATCCCTTTGAAAGGTATAGAAAGTCTTACACAGGCAACTGGAGGCAAAAACAGGAACTCTGACTTGCTACTGTCACTGTGACCCTGTTGGTACCCTCAGGCAGGTGAAATATGGTCGTGTTGAGTTGTAACCAAAAGGGAATGCCAGAGATGTACCAGCATGCTTTCTCCTGATGCTCTTACCCCAAAGTCTGCCATTTCTACCCCTCCCAGCTTCCCCAAATCCCTTCTCCAACTGTGCAAACCATACAAGGGGAAGCATGAGGTTTGCAGAGCCAAGACTCAAACCTTAGTTTGTGTGATGTATTCAAACCCATATACTTGCTGCCACATCATGCTGATACAGGTCAAATGTGCATGAAACTGAAACATAAAGCGGACTGTATCCTTTGTAGGATTTACTACTATTAAAAATAAAGTATTCAAAAATGGAAATTCAACAAAAGGAAGGCTGTATATTCTTTTAATGTCATACTGAAATGTCATCTGATGGGTCCACCCAAGAATTATTTAATATTGTGGGAGATGTACCTTTGTTTCAGTTGCTATATAATGTTGATTCTGTGAGGATATGTAAAAACTTGTAGATTTTTGTCCAGTAGAGATGTAAATAGATTTCTGTTCAGTAGAAAAAATAACCCCAAAAGTACAATGTTAGTGCCCTTTAGAACTTTGGCCAGTTATGTCTCTAACTTAGCCAACTCATTGTAACATGCCATTCCCAACAAACTATATAATGCAAAAGCCCTTTGAATTCATTTATCATCTGCTGTCTCCATCATTGAGTTAAATAAATTTTTTACAAGATCTCACTAAGTATTTATATGTGTCACGTTAAAATTGTTGAAAATTATACTTTGACACTAAAACATACTGCAAAGATTTGAAATAGGAAGTTATTTTATGAAGTAGGAGGCAAGACCAAGGTAAGGTAAGGTTTCATGGATGAAAAGTCACTGATTGGGACCTGCAGGGTTGGAAAAGGTTTCACCAGTAGCTGTGGGAAGAAAAGTCATTGCTGGCACGACTTCAAACACATGTTTATGTGGAAAGTTGACAAAGAGATTCTAGCCTGGATAATTTAAAAACACTTACTTTATCATTGTTGGACATTTGGATTGGTTCCAAGTCTTTGCTATTGTGAATAGTGCCGCAATAAACATATGTGTGCATGTGTCTTTATAGCAGCATGATTTATAGTCCTTTGGGTATATACCCAGTAATGGGATGGCTGGGTCAAATGGTATTTCTAGTTCTAGATCCCTGAGGAATCGCCACACTGACTTCCACAATGGTTGAACTAGTTTACAGTCCCACCAACAGTGTAAAAGTGTTCCTATTTCTCCACATCCTCTCCGGCACCTGATGTTTCCTGACTTTTTAATGATGGCCATTCTAACTGGTGTGAGATGCTATCTCACTGTGGTTTTGATTTGCATCTCTCTGATGGCCAGTGATGATGAGCATTTTTGCATGTGTGTTTTGGCTGCATAAATGTCTTCTTTTGAGAAGTGTCTGTTCATGTCCTTCATTCTCAGTAAACTATCGCAAGGACAAAAAACCAAACACCGCATATTCTCACTCATAGGTGGGAATTGAACAATAAGAACACATGGACACAGGAAGGGGAACATCACACTCTGGGGACTGTTGTGGGGTGGGGGGAGTGGGGAGAGATAACATTAGGAGATACACCTAATACTAAATGACGAGTTAATGGGTGCAGCACACCAACATGGCACATGGATACATATGTAACAAACCTGCACATTGTGCACATGTACCCTAAAACTTAAAGTACAATAATAATAAAAAAATATATTAAACATTGTTCTAACTCAGAAAAAAAAAACACTTATTTTAGATCCATTTCATGTAACCTTCTAGATAAAATGTCATTGAATGGGATTCACCCCTACATGAAAATAATACATTATGATTAAATAGAACTTATTCCAGGAGGCAAGGGAGGTTCAACATCGGAAAATCTATCAACATAGTAAACTATATCAAGAAATTACAGGAGAAATACCATGTGATATCAATAAATGCAGAAAAAAGACTCAAAATTAAACCACCATTTCTAATAGAGACACTAAATAGATGAAAACTACTTAAATATAATAAAAATTATTTCTCAAGAATCAACAGCAGATACCATTATAAATAATTTTTAAACAAAGCCATTGTCATTAATGTCAAGAACTAGACAGATGATTGCTACCATCATTATTGATTTACCATTGATAGCAAATGCCACACAAGTTTTAGAAAAATTAAGTATCACGTAAAAGTCATTGGAGAAAAACAAGGTTAATCACTTTACCGACAGGAATATATTTTAAAAAAACAAGAAAGAATTAATATGAATGTGTGAAGTGAATAGGTACAGGATAATTTTTTAATCAATAAATTGTCCTGGTTTAGCAATAACTGAGAAATGGAAACAGGAAAGAATTTCTGTTTTTAATGACAACAATAACAAGAAAAGTGCCTAGGAGTTCATTTAATGAGAATTCTATATGAAGAAAGATCTATATGAAGAAAAGTTGAAATCCTATTGAAGTACAAAAAATAGGACAGGAAGAAATTGAAAGATGCATATTATATTCTTGGTTAGGAATATTATAAAAGTACAGATTCTTCCAAAATTAATACATAAATCTAATGTAATTTAAATTAAAAAACCTAACAGAGATGGTTATATTGTACTAAAGTTTTTATAGAATCTTAATTCCCTTGGGTCCTATCTTGTGTTTTAATATTTTCACAGCCTTTATTATCTTCTAGAGCTATATAGGGGTGCACGTGTGTGTGCGTGCACATGCATGTGTATCACATTTCCACCAAGGGGAAGGTATGCTGTGGTCTCAAGTTTTCAGTTATCTTCCTACCTCTTCTGTGTGGTAGAAGACCCCAGTGCAACAGAAAACTCTCTTATGCACTAAAGGAGGCTGAGGAGGGATATTGCTCTGGTTCGATGATGGAGGGAGGTGGGAGACAGAGAGGGAGGGATGAAGAGGGAAAACAATAGTTTCAACTCTATGCTGGAGCTCGCTTATTTTTACTGAAATATCTGAAGGCAATTTTACTCCTTAACATGACGACTCTCTGTCTTCTATACGATAAATGTACATTCGCATTAATATAACTTAAATCTCATTTCTTACAAACAAGTAACCTTAGCCTAAAATAGCATGTGCCTGTCTTCGGAGCTTCCTTACGTTGTACACAGTTTTCCTCCCTCAGCTGATGATGAACACCTTGCTGAAATGTCCTTTTTCTAATTCCTACTTCTCTTCCCTTGGTCCACAACTGGTTTGCAGTGTGATAGAGGTGTGGCAGCACCTCAGTTCAGGTACCCTCAATAAAATCAACTAAGGAGAAAAATGAATCTTTATAGGTCAAGTTGCCTCCAAAGATGCTTAGAAAGACTAAAGCACTGGAAAGTCTCATACTGACTTCGTGCCCCACTCCAGGTCATTTTGCCCATAATTCTTAGAGACTCCTTTTGCCTCTCAATGACAACATGTGTTTTTATTGCTTAGTAAAAATAATGTTATGTAAGCACTATTTTCTCTCATCAACACATTATTCAAAAAAGGATAGAAAATATTAATGTCTCATTCAAAGATTTCACTATATTGAAACTGCAATTTAAAGTTTTACAGAGGATAACAATTAGTTTATTACAAGTCTGTCATTGCAACTTCTCAAAACCACAAATACTATACTCTCCTAGGCACCATTTTCTTTAAATTGTAGGGTTGGGGAGGGAGGCTTGCTGTTTTTTACATAAAAGAACTCTAATAGCTACAAGGACCCCTGTTGAAAATTAGCCTTTGTAAAATCAGCCATCTGTACAGACAGAAAGTACACAGACAGCTTAATTTGCCTAATCGACAACTTTAAACCTTCATTCCCAAACCCATAACACATTCCAACTCATTAAAAGTGGTATTGCTTGTGTTTGTTATCTGTGAATAGTGCCAGCTGATGCTACAAAAGATAGCAATCTGAGCAAAGCATCCTTTTTGGGAATAAAACAACAGCTGCTGTCCAGGCAACAGTATTATTTATTATGTTCAATTACTAAAGCAAAAGAAAATATAAAGTGTTTGAAATGGGCCAGCTAATAAACACCCACTATTTACTGCTTAATCACCACCAGGAAATATTTTACATCATAAACAGTTGATAAAGAGAACCTTTTTATTATTCTCACTAAACACAGAGGTGTTTCTCAGTCAACAGATACTCAATTCATACTTTAAATCCCACTCCTCCTTCAACAAGAATCATTCATGAGCACCTCCTATGTGCCAGGCACTAATCCTTTCTGAGATATCCATATGTTCAACATTTAGTGAGTTCTAAATTCTCATATTCCAAAACATATGATCGTTTTACATGAAATATAATTTCTTATGATGTTAATCGGTAGATATATTCTTTAAATTAATGGTCACATTTTAATTCTAATCCCATTAGGTGAATTCATTTTAAACAAATATGAATTAGCTCCTCCACCATGGACAACACAGATTTCCCTCTGGAAAAACTATCTCCTGAAGTCTTTCATTAAAACTAACCTCAAATAAAGCTCAAGGCAAGAAGAAATCCCCCAAATCATTTTGCCACTCCAAAACCCACTTTGAAGCCCCAACAAGCGAATGGAGTTTGCATAGTTAATTATATTCTATTAAACATGCCAATAGCTTTATCAAAATATATGTGTTTGCCAGGTTAGGAAGGCAGGTCGCTTACCTGTTTCCTGATTTTGACTTGCTCTGACAGCAAGGTTATTGGAAAGGTCAGGACACAGCAATGACTCAGTGCTGGAAGTACATGGGTTTGGAATGGTTTCCTGCTTCTACATGAAGCATCACAGAAAGCCACTAAAATTGTTTGACTTCGGGAAATGGCTGGGGTCAGATGAGCTCAGCTGGCAAAACAGTAAAACTCACTTTACGCCACAACGGCATGGTCAAGCCAGCCTCCACTTCTGAGCTGTTTCACTAATTTCCTTAAAATCTTCTGAGACCTTATTTCATCTGTTTGAAGACAAACCTGATTTAAGTAAAGTTCAAAATCCTTTGGAGGCACAGGTGTTCAAACTAGAAAACATAAGAATCACCTGAAGTGTCTCATCCCAGTCCTTCTGAATCAGTATCTTTGTGGGGTTGCAGGTGGGGAGTGCACTTGTTTATATACTTGCCTAGGTATTTCTGAAAGAGTTAATACAGTTGTAAAAACACTGATCTAAAATGCAAACATGTACTCCCTAATGAACAGATATAAGAAATGACTGCTTCATTCTTTACACTAAAATAAATCAGAGAGGTGTTTAAAGTCCCTCGGAAGAAAAAGCTACCAAAAGAAAAAGAGTTGAGGTCTGTCTCTGGCTGACAGCTAGATCACTTTTCACTTTAACCCAGACCAACTAATACCAGCATTTCTTCAAATATGATGCCATCGTCTCTACTCAGTTAAATCCTAGAAAGAAGAAGAGTGAGAGAAAATGTCACAACCCTAAAACTGATTTCCACCATTTTGAGCTCTTGGTACAGAAAAAGCTTGGACTAAGAGCATGATTCGGAAGACAAGAGTAAAGGAGTTAGTGCTCCTCATAAGCAGAGAACTGAAGTCCTTAAAATCAGACTCAGAGCTCCAGAATGGGTGGGACAAAAGCAAGATGTGTCAGATGCCAGCGTTGTCCTTCATGTCTCAGACCTCAGCTTGGTGCTCCCCTTTGATTGGGAGAAAGTTCCATACACCAGGAGGTTACACCAACACACTCCTTTCATAAACCAAGGGGATATGAGCTCATCCTGTAGCCCACCTTCACCTTTCCCACCTCTGCCTCCCCTTAGTTTTTGGAAAGGTGTGGTGTAAGCCAATGCCATTTTGCTGGAGCATGATTAACTGGAAATATATTGAAGTAAACATAAGCATTAACTTCACTTTTAAGAATTGTGGTGGTTAATTTTATGTGTCAACTTTAGTGGCACCTGGAGTGCCAAGAATAAACCTTGTTTCTGGGTATGTCTGTGAGGGTGTTTCCAGGTGAGATTAGTATTTTAGTGAACTCAGTAAAGGAGATTCCCCTCCCCAGTGTGAGTGGGCATCATCCAATTCATTGACAGCCTAAGTAGAACAAACAGGCAGAGGAAGGGGGAATTTGCTCTTCTTGCCTGAATGCTTGAGCTGGGGCATCAGTCTTCTGCTCTTGACTGAGAATTACACTATTAGCGCTCTGGTTCTCAGAACTATCCCACCAGCTTTCCTGGGTCCCCAGCTTATAGACAGAAAATTATAGGACTTCTCAGCCTCTATATTTGCTATATCCGATACTTCTGAGATCTAGCTAAGACTTCCTATGAAGAGATCAGAAACTCAAAATATTGACTACAGGTGGGACTAAACTAAAGTCAAAATACCCATGAAAAGGCTAAGCCTTGGCTTGAGCTCATCTGACTGCCAATGGACAATGACAAGTCTGTCACCTCAACATGCTGGTCTCCTGGTCAATTAGAGTCAAGCCAGCAGAGTGGGAGACATCCAGGAAGGACAGCAGGAGGTACAGTAAGTGGAAGAGTCAGAAAACATCCTTGGATGCAGGTGATCCACAGGATTCAATGTAAGCAAATAGCACCTAGGCAAAACTGCCCCGTAACTGCCAGAAATTATGGCGATACTTTTGGATCCCCACATTTGAAGAACAAAGGGTATAAGTGGAAAATCCCTACTGAAAGCTAACTTATGTATTTATCTAACTTATTTATATATACTTATGTATGTATCTTATAAATGAGGCCTACCACTCACACAAGATCAACAAATGAGTCTATATATGGCAAGCGGCCTTGTCAGTTTCAGAGTGCAATTAGTATGAAGGCTAATTAATTTGGTTTTATCATATTTATATTGATTAGTATAAATCAGTAATGAGTGCCTGTCCCATATTTCAGATATTCCCAGGAGTGATAAAAGAGAAATTACGTCGCCAAAAGTGGAGTTATACATTAGATCTAAACATCACTATGGCTCGAGCTTCCTTCCCACTCACTCTAAACCTCAGTGCCTGACGGCCTAGACTCTTTATAACTTGACCCTACTTTAAATGCCCAGTTATTGCCTAGCCTCAGCCTCTGTGCCAGGCATGAAAGCCTCTCTGTTTTGTGCAAGTCACCACGCCCGCTGCCTCCTCACCTTTACTCATGCCATTCCTTTAACTTATCATTCTTGTCCCTCTGCCTCTCCTGGTGCACTTGAATGAGTTAAGTCTGTTTGGATTGCAAGCAACAGAAACCCAACCCAAATGTCTTAAGTAAAAATGAGAATGCATTGGCTTACATAACTAAAATGTAAAGAGTAACACTGGTTTCAGGCACAGCTGGATTCAGCAGCTCAAATGATGTCACCAGGTTCAGTTTCTCTGCATCTCAGCTCTTCCCTACACTGAGTTGACTCCATTTTCAGTCATGCTGCTCCTTGTGGAGGAAAATGACTGCAGTTGAAAAGAGAGGACCCTTCATGACAACTCAAAAAGTTCTTGATTGAGTCTTATTAGCTCCGATTGACCTGAATTGGGTCACGTGTTCATCTCTGAACTAACGGTGGCCAGAGGAAGGAATACATTGGTGACTTACCATTTGGTCACATGATACCCATGGAGACAAGAGTAGAGTCAGGGTCATCTGAAACACATGGGCTGAAAGTGGCAAAGTGACAGTTCCCCAGAGCAAAATCAGAATATTGTTATCGTAAGAAGGGAGAGTGAGAGTTGGGGGCAATACAACAAAGACCCTCTCTACACCTATACATCTTTTGGGGCCTGGCCATGTTTCTTCTCTTCAGAAGAGTTCCAATTCAATTTTTTTGTACTTACTGTGAATATTAAACTATTAGCTCATGTTATAGAACTTTATTCACTAACTTACCTATATGTGCCTATTTTATTTCTCCAACTACACTGAAAGCTCCTTCTGGGCAAAGACCATGGCATTTCTCTTTTTGTATCCTCCTCTCATTGGCATTCGATAAATAATTAACTTTGTACCAGGCACCATATCCTGAGAATTTCATAGGTGTGGTTTCAGCTTCTTAAAATCCCATAATCCAAAACCAGTCACAGTGAAGAAATATGGATATCAAATGAAAAAGGCATTAACCTGAAACAAGAAAACATAGATTTTTAAGGTGCTATTACTTACTACTACCTGCACCTACTTCCCCAAGAAGGTTTTCATTTCATGTGTCTTGGAATAACATACCATAAAACTACCAAGATGATGGTACAAGATCAATGCTGTGTCCAAGGGAGAGATTACAGTCATGAGTTCTTAGTTTCTGTTTTTGGTTGGTCCAGTAAAGCCCCTTCCTCGTCCCTCTTTTCCACATATCACTAGAGACAGAAGCTAAAAACCATGGCTTCAGGCTGCTAAAATCCCAAAACAAAACAAAACAGAACAACCAAAATAAAGTAAGTTGTGTTGGACAAGCTTGGTATAGATGTAGAAAGTGGCCCCAAATTCCCTGCAAGGAAAGGGACTTTGCCATATGACTATGGGAAAATTAGTTAGACATATGGTAAGCAGTGTTAGCCCTGCTGTAAACCTTGAATGTAAATTCTACATTATGCTATGATTGCATGGATAGTGATATAGTTTGACTGTGTCCCCATAAAATCTCAATTTGAATTGTATCTCCCAGAATTTCCACGTGTTGTGGGAGGGATCTAAGGGGAATAATTGAATCACGGGGGCTGATCTTTCCCATGCTATTCTTGTGATAGTGAATAAGTCTCACGAGATCTGATGGGTTTATCAGGGGTTTCTGCTTTTGCTTCTTCCTCATTTTTCTCTTGCCACCGCCATGTAAGAAGTGCCTTTTACCTCCTGCCATGATTCTAAGGCCTCCTCAGCCATGTGGAACTGTAAGTCCAATTAAACCTCTTTTTGTTCCCAGTTTCAGGTATATTTTTATCAGCAGCATGAAAACGAACTAATACAGACAGTTTTAACAGCACTACTTCTTCTCCACAGCCACCACCAACAAACACACAATAATAACAACCACAAAAATCCAGAGGATTCTCTTTCTCTCTATGTGAGCTCTACTCTGCCTCATTTCCATCTTTAAAAAGAAGCAGAGGATCTGACTCCAGGCCAGTGTGATCCAGGGAGTCAGGCTGACAGGCTAATATATTCAAACTCTCTGCCCCTCTCCTTAGACATTCTAACCTCGTTCCGTGTCCCCATTGGGAATTGATTTGCCTACATGTCGGGGATTAGACTGTATTGGGAACATCATGGTCGAAAGTGAAACTGAGCCCTGGCTTCCTGTGCAAGCATTCAAGAAATCAGTTTCTTGAAACTAGTACGATTCTAGTCCCAGCATATTTTCAGTTCCTGGTATTTCCATTAGGTAGAAAAAAATAGAATCTTGAAGCCAGGTCTCTCTTTTTTCCCCTCTTTTAACAACTAAACTGCTTTATACTAGCTTTTCCAATTGTACATTTTATGAAGCAACAGGAACGAACTGTTAAATTTGTGGGAGATCACAAAAAAAAATCCCAAGGACCCAATATCCTGAGTTGTTCAGGTAGAGGATGCAGGTCCCAGATCCTAATGCACCTTCTTAATCTCCTTGGAATCTTTAAAATGCTATTTAAATGTACTATGCTGCTTTCTAAGTGTTAACCATGACAAATATAGGTTCAAATTGCAGGCTGAGAAATGAGAGATTTGGAGATTTAAAAATAATAAAATCATCTCGTATGTATTCTTTTTTTTATTATACTTTAAGTTTTAGGGTACATGTGCACAATGTGCAGGTTTGTTACATATGTATCCATGTGCCGTGTTGGTGTGCTGCACCTATTAACTCGTCATTTAGCATTAGGTATATCTCCTAATGCTGTCCCTCCCCCCTCCCCCCACCCCACGGCAGTCCCCGGAGTGTGGTATTCCCCTTCCTGTGTCCATGTGTTCTCATTGTTCAGTCATATGTATTCTTTTTAAATAATTCAGCAAATATTTACTGAGTTCCTGCTGTATGATAGGCATCGTGCTAACAGCTGAGAGTACAACAAGGAACCAGTCTGACAGACGAGTTTCCCAATTAGTAAAGATTTTCTCCAGAGAGCGTTATAAACAGGGTGTGCTCCTCCACTCTCACTGTGACCTTGAGCTGGGTAAGCTCACTAATCCAGTTCCCTGCGAGCGCTATGATTCTGAAGCGCCCACCCACCCGCATAACCACATCCATCCACTCAAGACGCCGCTAAGGCTATAGATCACTCCCACTAACCAAGTTTCCTTTCTGAGTTTCCACAGGTGACATCTTCAGTTTCAAATCAAACAAGGTCATCTGGTAGCACATTTCTTAGGGGGGATTAATTTGTCAGACTGCAATTTCCTTAAGGACTTGCCTCACTGTTCAGATAATACCTGGTAAGCATGTCACTGTCTTCAGAGGAAGAGTGCAATATAAACACCAAACTTCTGGTGTGGTTGTTTCCTCGTTGTCCATATTCTCACTCTTTGAGTTCCCTTTATTAGAGTTTTTTTGCTTGCAGGATCCTGCATTCTTCCTGTTGGTATTTAATCTGTATGCAGAGCTGGGCAGGGAGAGAAAGGTAGAAGTAGTGGCACATTTTGCCATGAGACAGGAGCCCAAATGCTCTGAGCTTCAGGATTTCTTCCAGTTCTATGATTTGAACAAGAGCAGACTGAATACAGGAAATTACATATAGCTAAAACATTCTTTCTTCACATCTGTTATGCCCTTGGGGGGCCCAATAGGATGCCAGTGGGGTTCTGGCGTCCAAGCCGATGGTACACAAAGTGACAACACCTAAGGTGAGTTTAAATTCTACCCAGAGAAATGGATCAAAACCAGGAAAGTGTCACAAAAAGACAAATACTGTATGATTCCACTCATGTGAGGTACTTAGAGTAGCAAATTCATAAAGACAGAAAGTAGAATGGTTGTTGTCAGGGCCTGTGGGGAGGCAGCAACATTTAATGGGTACACAGTTTCAGTTTTGCAAGATGCAAAGGGTGCTGGAAATTGGTCTCACAACAATGAGAATGTGCTTAACACTGTTGAGCTGTACACTTAAAAATGATTCACATGAAAAATTTTATGTATATTTTACAACAATTTTAAGAAACAGAAAGGCCAAGTATGCTGGTAGATTAAAGCTGCTTTAGTGATGTATGTTTATTGCAGCACTATCTATAACAGCAAAGACAAGGAAT
>NW_026652279.1:60279439-60632784 GCF_009828535.3 Hylobates moloch | reverse complement strand
TAGGTATATCTCCTAATGCTGTCCCTCCCCCCTCCCCCCCCCCCACGGCAGTCCCCGGAGTGTGGTATTCCCCTTCCTGTGTCCATGTGTTCTCACTGTTCAGTCATATGTATTCTTTTTAAATAATACAGCAAATATTTACTGAGTTCCTGCTGTATGATAGGCATCGTGCTAACAGCTGAGAGTACAACAAGGAACCAGTCTGACAGACGAGTTTCCCAATTAGTAAAGATTTTCTCCAGAGAGCGTTATAAACAGGGTGTGCTCCTCCACTCTCACTGTGACCTTGAGCTGGGTAAGCTCACTAATCCAGTTCCCTGCGAGCGCTATGATTCTGAAGCGCCCACCCACCCGCATAACCACATCCATCCACTCAAGACGCCACTAAGGCTATAGATCAGTCCCACTGACCAAGTTTCCTTTCTGAGTTTCCACAGGTGACATCTTCAGTTTCAAATCAAACAAGGTCATCTGGTAGCACATTTCTTAGGGGGGATTAATTTGTCAGACTGCAATTTCCTTAAGGACTTGCCTCACTGTTCAGATAATACCTGGTAAGCATGTCACTGTCTTCAGAGGAAGAGTGCAATATAAACACCAAACTTCTGGTGTGGTTGTTTCCTCGTTGTCTATATTCTCACTCTTTGAGTTCCCTTTATTAGAGTTTTTTTGCTTGCAGGATCCTGCATTCTTCCTGTTGGTATTTAATCTGTATGCAGAGCTGGGCAGGGAGAGAAAGGTAGAAGTAGTGGCACATTTTGCCATGAGACAGGAGCCCAGATGCTCTGAGCTTCAGGATTTCTTCCAGTTCTATGATTTGAACAAGAGCAGACTGAATACAGGAAATTACATATAGCTAAAGCATTCTTTCTTCACATCTGTTATGCCCTTGGGGGGCCCAATAGGATGCCAGTGGGGTTCTGGCGTCCAAGCCGATGGTACACAAAGTGACAACACCTAAGGTGAGTTTAAATTCTACCCAGAGAAATGGATCAAAACCAGGAAAGTGTCACAAAAAGACAAATACTGTATGATTCCACTCATGTGAGGTACTTAGAGTAGCAAATTCATAAAGACAGAAAGTAGAATGGTTGTTGTCAGGGCCTGTGGGGAGGCAGCAACATTTAATGGGTACACAGTTTCAGTTTTGCAAGATGCAAAGCGTGCTGGAAATTGGTCTCACAACAATGAGAATGTGCTCAACACTGTTGAGCTGTACACTTAAAAATGATTCACATGAAAAATTTTATGTATATTTTACTACAATTTTAAGAAACAGAAAGGCCAAGTATGCTGGTAGATTAAAGCTGCTTTAGTGATGTATGTTTATTGCAGCACTATCTATAACAGCAAAGACAAGGAATTGACCCAGGTGTCCATCAACAGTGGACTGGATAAAGAAAATTTGGTACAGATACACCATGGAATACTATGCAGCCATTAAGAAGTATGTTCTATTGGGTACACCTGGGCACAAAGATGGGAACAATACACACTGGGAATTTTATTTATTTTATTTTAAGTTCTGGAATACATTTGCAGGACATGCAGGTTTGTTACATAAGTGGGAATTTTAAAAGCAGAGAGGGAAAGAGGGGGGCAAGGGCTGAAAAACTACCCACCCAGTACTATGTTCACCACATGGGTGGCAGGATCATTAGAAGCCCAAACCTCAGCATCACAAAATATACCCATGTAACAAATCTGCACATGTACCCCCTGAATCTAAAATTAAAAAAAATTAATGCTTTAGTGAGGAAAAAAATGCAAAGCAAAGCCCCAAAACAGTCAGGAGCAGGGTACTCACTGGATGGGAGCAAGGGCTGCAGAGAAGAGACAGTGCCCAGGACTGTTTTTCAAAATCAAGGTTTTATGTTCAAAATCTGCTGTTATTAGGAGCTGACCATGCAATACTACCTGGTTGTCCTGGTTTGGAGTCACCAGTCACAGTGGGCATATTAGACATTATTGAACGCCTCCAGTCTGCATTAGAGAGAAGAGGCATGTACCTCAGAGACACGTGGTTTCAAATTTTAGGTCCAACTTCAGAACAGAGCAAAACTTTTTAAAGTATGTTTAACATGTTATTCCTTTGGACCTCACCAAGTTGATCAGGAGCTTCAGAAAGTAAAGCATTTCTTCTTTGGTTAATGGCCTCCAGGAAGCAGAAAGAGAAGGAAAGGATTAAAATGACATGGCAAAAAAAGAGTCAAAGAAAAATATTGAGTGTTACATTGTTCCATAAAAATTTTACTATTTATTTAGAAATACTTTGTGATGTTTGCAATTTTGCTTCTCAAAAATAATCTGGTCACTCCAAATTTAGACCAATAAAGATTTTCAGGCTGGAAACCACTATACCACCCTCTTCAGAGTGCCATAAATGTGCCTCCTGGACTTCAAGCTCAACCTTTGCAAAACTGAAGATAGACCAAACATACTTTTACTCCTGAGTTCTCTTTCCCAGTAACGGCACCAGCATCCTCGCAGCCACCCTTGAACTTGAACTATTGGAGTCAAAAAACTTCTCCTCAACCCACACCAATTTGGTTGCCTGAGCCCTTCAACCGTGCCTTAAGGATAGTTGCCACATCCATCTCCTCCTCTCCACTGCCTCTGCCTCTGATCTAATTCAGCTCTTAATATCAATCTTTTGCTTGGTATGCTGCTAGAGCTTCCTAAAGGGTCCCAGCTTTCACTTGCCTGGTTTCCACTCCAACTTTTTAATAGCCATGGGGGTTGCAAGCTTATACTCCCTCCTTAAATACCTTCAGTGGCTTTGTTTGGATGATGAAAGTCCAAACTCCTTAGTCTCAATTTTATGCTCCCACGCAATCTTTTTCAAAACTTCTCTCTTAGCCCCATCTTCTGCTATATCCCTTTAGGTACCTGTGCTTTGCCATATCCAACTACTCACCATTCCCCAAACATGCTAGGAAATTTTACACATCTGTGCTTTGATTATGCTCTTCCCTCAACCAGGATGTTTTTATCTTCCCCATCTTTTTCACTCACTGAAATTCTACTCATCTTTTATAGTGTATCACAACACTATCTCCTCCATGAAACTTCTAAGATTTCTCATTGTAATGAATCATTTCTTGTTCACACTCAACTGTTATTAAATGCCTAATATTATATTTTGGGTACCAAGTCACAGGTCCTGTTTCAGAAAGCTAACAGTGAGCCATAAAGAAAACATACTATAGTCTTTCTGTTATTCTTGCCTATATTTGTTGTTTACATTTTTATCTCGCCAGCAAGATGTTAAATTTCTTTGTTAGAAGACATGTCTCATTAACTTCCTTTAAACCACTATTGATGTAGTAACAGTGTTTTGAATTTAATAGGTACTCAATAAAAATAAATGAATGGAATAATTCATCTTTACACCCTAATTTACTATGTCATTACATTCTAGCCTTTTAAAGCAACAAAAGATATGGTTTCACCTTTGTGTTTCATTCTTACCAAGGAATTCAAAGTTACTCATTTTGATATTTTTTAAGGCCAGTGGCTAGTTATTATATATAATAAGTAGTAGCTTTTTATATATATAGTAGTAGCTTATTATATATAATAAGTAGTAGCTTTTCTCTTTCCCAGCAACATCTAGTCAGAAGTGAGGGGGAAAAAATCTAATTCACATTAGCTACAAAATTGTAAAATATTTGAGAATGAACTTACCAAGAAGGATACAGCACCAATATAAAAACATAACTACAACACTTTATTGAAGGGCATGAAACTAGTTCTGAATAAATAGAAAGATATACCATGTCTCTGGAAAGAAATAATTAAAATATTAAAAATATAACTTTTCAAAATTAATACATAAATTTAAATCTACTCCACTTGGCAAAAAAAAAAAGTTCAGTGGATTTGCCAAGTTGTATAAAATCAAGCTATATATGCATCTCAAAAATGTTACATACATTCCTAAAAGTAATACTTATTTTTTAAACACCAGTGCCACTAGCCTTATGTATCAGAATATTATATGCAATCATATGGTATCGACATTTTCTAGGCATTTCCAAGAATGTTTTTAAAAAATTACATTCCTCCATAATGCTCTCTAGAGAGGCTGAATGTGCAGAAATTAGCAGCAAAATCTGCAGTTAATAATATATTCCAAATTCTTTTTTTTTTAAGATAGGTAACTCTACAGCTTTGAAGGACAATGCTGGAAAGAATTCCACAAGATCCATCAAAGAATCCTCTGCTATTTGTGAGCGTTTGCCTTAACCAATGTTTAAAAGATTGTAGGAGGAAAGATGCAGGAGTGTCTTTGGTGGGTATCACAGATTATTATTCAGAAATATTCACACTCGCTATCTCAGACTTGGCCATGTGAATTGTTTTGGCCAAGAGAACATTAGCCGATGTGACATGGCCAAAAGCTTGCAAATTACTTGCATAACTAGCCTTGCTCCCTTTCACTTCTGCCATTTCTATGAGAAGAGCATCCATGGGTGAGCCTAAGGGTCCAGGAAAAAGAAAGACACTTGGGAAACAACTGCTCCAGCAAGACCACCCCAACTGGGCACAACCTAAAAAAAACCCCATAGATATGTGAGCTAAATAAATGCTTACTGCAGTATGCCTCTTAGATTGGGGGCCTGTTTGCAATGCAACAATATAATACAGTAAGCTCCCTCCCCCATGTCACTGTAATCTGGCAAACAATATCTTCATCCTCACTTTCAGGCTTAGTCCCACACCTAATATCTTGTGCTAGATATCTCATATTTGCTCCTTCAAATCCATGCTCCAGCTTTCTCCAGCCTGCTTTCTTCTCAGGGACACTGACCTGGATAAACTGTGTTGACAGACTTCCTTTCCTCAGGTTTCCAGTAGGGCTCAGCCAATGGGAAACCCAGGAAAAAAAAAGAGAGAGAGGCAGAGAGATTGCTAAGAGGGTGAAGAATGAGGTCTGGCATTTATTCCCTTGACTTCCTGCCTGTGATATCACCTTCGACTTGCTGTGTCTCTTGACCAAGCATCATTTCTCTCAAGGCGACTCCTCTGATTGCTTCTGCATTCTGGTAACAGCTCCCTCTCTTTTCTATCTGGGCCTAGAGTGGTAATGGTTCTACTGCCACTGATCCCAGGTTACTGCACCAATTCCTGGGGTCCCCTATTCCCCAGAACATTCACTTTTGCAGATGGTCCCCTTGCAAATAGATCTTTCTGGAAATGTCCTGATTTGTGTGTGTCACCTCTTTCCTGCTGGGATCCTGACTGATACATGTCCCCTCTGGATCTCGCACACCTTCTGCCTAGCATCACTTTTCTGATGACAGCTTACCTATTTTATTCTTCTTCTCATTTAGACTTCGAACTTATCAATCCACCCTGTCTGATTTAACATCTCTTATGTTAGACATGGTGACAGAGTCAGTCATTGAGTATTTAATTGAGTATTTACTAAGTGTTACTAGGCAATAGAGATACAGCAGACTCTGCCTTCAAGGACTTCATCATATAGTCAGAGAAACAGACAAATCAAATTAAAATACAATGTGGCAAGAACAATAATAGGGATATGCACAAAATGCTATGGAGGCCATAGAAAAAAGGTTATGTAACACAGGACATCCATAAAAAGTAGGAGCTATGTCAGTAACGATGACAGAGATAAGGTTATAATGGGTGGGAACTGCAGAGACAATTAACAGTCAGGGAAACGCAGGGCTGTGTATTTCTAGGTGTGTACATTTGACCAGATACAATTATTTGTTTTACACATTGGAATTCCACAAATTATTTCTTTTTTATTGATACATAATATTTGTACATATTTATGGGATACATGTGCTATCTTGACACATGCATACAATACCTAATGATCAAATCAGGGCATTTAGGATACTCATCACCTCAAACACTGATGTCTTTTTGTTGGGAACATTTCAAATCTTCTCTTCTAGTTATTTTGAAATGTACAATGTATTGTTGTTAACTGTAGTCACCCTACTGTTCCATTAAACACTAAAACTTATTCTTTCTATCTAACTGTATTTGTACCCATTAACCAACCTCTCTTCATTCTGCATCTCCCCACATACCCTTCCCAGCCTCTAGTAACTATCATTTTACTCTACCTCCATGAGATCAGCATTCGGCTTCCACACTTGTCTTTCTGTGTCTGGCTTATTTCAGTTAACATAAAGATCTCCAGTTCCCTTCGTGTTTTTGTAAATGACAGGATTTTATTCTTTTTTATGGCTGAATAGTATTCCATTGGGTGTATGTATATGTATGTGTATATGTGTGTATGTATCACATTTTCTTTATCCACTAATCCACTTACGAACATGTAAGCTAATTCCATATCTTGGCTATTGTGAATAGTCCTGTAATAAACATGAGGGTGCAGATATCCTTTAGACATATCAATTTCCTTTCCTTTCCTTTGAATATTTATTCAGTGGTACTGCTGGGTCATATTATAGTTCTATTTTTAGCTTTCTGAGAAACCCGATACCGTTTTCCATACGACTGTATCAATTTACATTCCCACCAACAGTGTATAAGAGTTCTGTTTTCTCTGCATCCTAGCCAGCACGTATTTTTTGTCTTTTTGATAATAGCCATTCCTACTGGAGTAAGATAATATCTCATTGTGGTTTTAATTTCTATTTTCCTGATTATTAGGATTTTGAACATTTTTTCATATACCTGTTGGCCATTTGTATATATTCTTTTGAGAAATGTCTATACAGATAATCTTGCATATTTTTTAATGGGATTTTTTTTTTGCTGTTGAGTTTCTTGTATATTCTAGATATTAGTCCCTTCTCAAGTACATAGTTTGCAATATTTTCTGCCACTCAACAGGTTGTCTTTTCTCTCTGTTGATTGTTTCCTTTGCTATGCAGAAGCTTTTTAGTTTAATATAATCCAGTTTGTTTGTTGACTTTTAGTTTTTGTGGCCTGTGCTTTAGAGGTCTCAGCCGTAAAATCTTTGCCTAGGCCAATGTCCTGAGCATTTTCTCTCTGTTTCCTTCTAGGAGTTTTATAGTTTTGGATCTTACATTTAAGTTTTTAATCCAAATAAATCATTTCTTTTGAACAAAAATTCAAAGACTTTGAAGCCTGAAAGCCTATAAATCAAACAATAATTGAAAAGAATTTGGAAAACTGGAACAGCTAAAATCTATGAACAAGAGGTAATAAAATCAGAAGAACTACACAATGGAACAGGAAATGATGAATATTTGTGTTGCTTGGAAATAATGGCATTAACTAAACTAGCTGTGAAACTAAAGAGTAGCTTTCAGCAACCACATACACCAGAAGGTAGAGGTAAAGGCAAAAGAAGCTCTGTTTTTTTTTTTTTTTTTTAAATCAAGAATACATGTGACTTGATAAAATATATGCTCTGATTACACTGGACAAGATTTACTACAAAAATGTTTTCTTTGCCTAACTGAGTTTTAAAGACTGGATTGTGCATAGAAGCATAATTAACACATATTTTTAAAACAACTATTCAAAAAATCAATAAGTGGTTACTGCTCCTGTAATTTTGAAATGACCAGGGAGACAGTATATAGAAGCAGTGGATGGTTTGAGGAAAAGATTCAAACATGTCTCTGGCCTAGGGAGAAGCAGTCCTCAGCAGAGAGGCAGAGAGTTTGTAGGAATTGACAGGACTCAGTAATTGCCAACTGTCATTATATAACCACCTATTCTTTTGTGCTTTCTGCTATAGAATTATGCTTATTCATATTTAGAGTTGACATTTATTAAGTCTCCTTATGGCCCAGGAATTATGCTATAAATTTTATTAATACAAGTAATATAAAACTGATTACTAGTAAACAAAATTATTAATTTTAAAAGATAATTATTGAATACTTGTTATGTGCCAGGTATTGTGCCAAGTGTTTTATGTACTTATTTCCCACTTGTAATTAACTATCTGGGTTTTATATTCATCCACTCAATAAGTGTTTTACTCTTTCTTCCATATACATTTATATTATGTGAACTGTTTAAAAGAACATTATGAGTTTTGTCAATGAACAAAAAATACATAGACCCATACTAGTAGGAGACATTGAAGTCCCTGTCCTCAACCTGGACATAGAACCATGAGCAAAATAGGCAAGAGGACTGCCCTCATGAAGCTCTAATAAGGAAGACAGACAATTACAAGTAAGCAAGTAAATACCTAATATATTGGATGGTGATAAGTCAGGAAGTGAAGATAAATGAAGGAGAGTAAGGAAGGCAGATAAAGGTATGGAAGTGGGTGGGGGAAGGTGGCTGGAGGGACTCTTTTATACAAGGTAACAACGTGTGGGAACTGCAGGACATATAGGAACTCATAGAACTTATAGGAAAGGTCTATATTTATGAAAAAGAGACATTTTAGCAGAGACCTGAAACAGGTAAGGACAGAATTTTTCCAAGCAAAGGTAACAGAGATAGATGCCATCATCAGACCTATTTTACAAGTGAGGAATCAGGACTGATAGAGAGGGGCACAGACAGCAATATTCATCAGATATTCCATTTGTTCCTCTACATTTCCCTGTCCCCTTTCAGTTACAAAGCATAATGACAAATTCACTGGAAATGGTTACAGTACAATATGTTAAGTTTGAGTAATTTGTGTTTTATTTTCAGAATCCTATGCCTTTTATTACAAAATTAACAATGTTTTGTAAACCACTCAAGCAATATAAAAGCATGCTAAGAGAAAGTAAAATTCTCCCTTAAGCCAACTTTCCAAAGGTTACCATAATTAATAAATGTGTCCTTCCAAATACTTTGTTATAACAGCATATTATTATATAAAAATAAGTATGTCCATTTCATAATATTTCTTAAAATTAGCTGAATATCAGTGGAGTGGCAGTTGAAGTGAGATGGACATTCTAGGGTAGGAGATGTAGCAGTGCTGGTTTTGATACTGAGCGTCAGCACCTGTGATCCCTCTAACGGAGATTCAGAGTTTATAGAGCTTGGCCCTGGTGATGGTGGAACAATCTTCTCACTGGGCCTCTTTCTGGGACATAAATTTTGGGCACTGTTCTTTGCTGCTTAGCCTCCAAGCCTGGTTCTCCAATCCTCCTTGCAATTCTGGACAATGCCCAATTTCATTTGTAAATTGAAATGTTAAATTGGAAGTAGAGACTGAAAAGCACCAGAATCCAATTCTCAAAATATTCCTAAATGAGGAGCCAAACCAAATTGCAGAAATTTCCAAGCAGGTGGCTGAGAACCAACATGCTGTTTACACTTTGAAGAAATTGTTTTTCTGCTTGAATTAACCAGAGTTCATTTCTACTCATTGCAACTAAGCTACCTGACAGACACAATGACCTTAATTAACCCCTGGCCAGAGTTGATTGGTCAAAAGTTGGAAACCTCAACCCACCTTGATTCTCTTATTATCCAGTTCTGCATTATGACATTTAGTGGCCTAAAATGGTAATTTGTTATCTCCCAATGTTCAGTGGATGGTTGGACTCAACTAGGAAGTGTCACTTGGGATCTCTCATGTACTTGCAGTCAGATATCAATTGGGCCTGCAGTCATCTGAAGGCTCAGCTAAGCTGGATGTTTAAGATGATTCACTTATATGCCTGGCAGCTGTTGCTCACTGCCCACTGGGATCTTGGTTCAGGCTATTAACAAGTGCACGCTACGTGGCATCTCCATATGGTTTGAGCTTCTTGCAACATACTGAGAAGTTCCGATAGAGAGCATCTAATAACTAGAATTCCAAGAACCCCAGGTGGGAAGCTGCAAGGCTTCAAAATTTACACAACATCACACCCCACTCAAGACAGAGCCACAGAAACAGCTTAGATTTGGGAAAGGGACCTGTAGTATAAGGGCATGTGGCCGGCAGAAAAATAGTCCTCCAAAAATGTCCATGTTCTAAGCCACAGAATGTTACCTTATATGGCACAAGGGGCTTTGCAGATGTGATTAAGTGTATAAACCTTGAGACGGGGAGATTTTCCCTATGCCCAATTTAATCATATGTGTACTTAAAAGTGGAGAAACCTTTCTCAGCTCCAGAGAAACAGAGAGAAGGCAACATGAAGACTCAGCCTGTCATTGCTAGCTTGAAGATGGAGGAAGGGATCTCCAAACCAAGAATGCAGGCAGCCTTGAGAAACTAGCAAGTGCAAGTAAATAGATTCTCCCCTAGAGCTTCCAGAAAGGAATGCAGCCCTGCTGGCGTATTGATGTTGGCCAACTGCTACCTGTGCTGGACTTAGGACCTACAGAACAGTAAGATAATTCATGTTAACCCACAAAATCTATAGCAATTTGTGGTAGCAGTGATAGGAAACTAATTTACTAGAAGGCATGGCTCTTTGGGATATTATCTTTGAACACCAGGTACCACACCTGACCTATAAGAGCCCTTTCTTAGAAGTTCAAAATTACAGGTAAAAAATCAACCTCTTAGGTGAAAAAGATTTAAATCCACAAAAATGTTGGTGGCAGTCTGTTTTCTACCCTGTGCTCTGTAATCGAAATACTGTATAACACAACTTTTGAAATGAATTAATGACAGCAACACTAATTGAAAATGAAAACTCTCAGACACTTAACCTGTTATTTTATCTCCATTGTAAAAAAGAGGCTTTATCAATTTACTTGAACAATCAACCTATTTCTTCCAACAATTAGACCATTTAAATCTAGAGATAGTCATTTGCTTTAATAAGTAAGTTCCTTAGGTAAGAAAGAAATATATACATATGCTTTGGTAGATATAAAATAAGTGTTCGAATGTAACTAACTTTAAGGAGGAACTAGACAGTGTGAAGTGGGATATCTGGATAGGGGAGTTTAAGAGACTAAGAAGTTAGGCATCTGAGTTACCCACCTGACCCAAAGGCAACCAGGCTATAGCAACACACAAGATAACAAGGTGAGGAAAGAAGAAATATTCAGGAGTTTTTTACACAAGTTTTTCTATAAGTCTGGTTATAGGATAGTAAGATAAAAAATCAGCTGAATTCTCAATATTTAGTTTTTTTTAGTGGTTCTGTTATTCAAACAAACAAAAAATGAAACATAAATTTAAAGAGTGTGGGATTGTCCTGTCTCCAATCACTACTTTACTCTTCTCCTTCCTACTCAACAGCACTTAACTTCCCCAGAAAATGCATAATGAGATGCTCAAGATTATGTTAGTGGAAAACTGCCTTTTTAACTTATTTGGAATAAACAATGTTTACCATGAAGATTTTAAAAACTAAGCCAGAGTCTTCCTTTGATACTAACAAAATATTGGTGAACAAAGGAAAAGCTGTGTTTTAAATGAAACTGGATCTCTTCCTTCCACCTTATACAAAAATTAATTCAAGATGGATTAAAGACTTACATGTTAGAACTAAAACCATAAAAACCCTAGAAGAAAACCTAGGCAATACCATTCAGGACATAGGCATGGGCAAGGACTTCATGTCTAAAACACCAAAAGCAATGGCAACAAAAGCCAAAATTGACAAATGGGATCTAATTAAACTAAAGAGCTTCTGCACAGCAAAAGAAACCACCATCAGAGTGAACAGGCAACCTACAGAATGGGAGAAAATTTTCGCAACCTACTCATCTGACAAACGGCTAATATCCAGAATCTACAATGAACTCAAACAAATTTACAAGAAAAAAACAAACAACCCCATCAAAAAGTGGGTGAAGGACATGAACAGACACTTCTCAAAAGAAGACATTTATGCAGCCAAAAAACACATGACAAAATGCTCATCATCACTGGCCATCAGAGAAATGCAAATCAAAACCACGATGAGATACCATCTCACACCAGTTAGAATGGCCATCATTAAAAAGTCAGGAAACAACAGGTGCTGGAGAGGATGTGGAGAAATAGGAACACTTTTACACTGTTGGTGGGACTGTAAACTAGTTCAACCATTGTGGAAGTCAGTGTGGCAATTCCTCAGGGATCTAGAGCTAGAAATACCATTTGACCCAGCCATCCCATTACTGGGTATATACTGGGTATATACTCAAAGGATTATAAATCATGCTGCTATAATTTATAATTATATATATAATTATCTATGTAATTTAGACTGCAGCACTATTCACAATAACAAAGAGTTGGAACCAACCCAAATGTCCAACAATGATAGACTGGATTAAGAAAATGTGGCACATATACACCATGGAATACTATGCAGCCATAAAAAATGATGAGTTCATGTCCTTTGTAGGGACATGGATGAAGCTGGAAACCATAATTCTCAGCAAACTATCACAAGGATAAAAAAACAAACACCGCATGTTCTCACTCATAGGTGGGAATTGAACAATGAGAACACATGGACACAGGAAGGGGAACATCACACACCAGGGACTGTTGTGGGGTTGGGGGGAGGGGGAGGGATAGCATTAGGAGATATATCTAATGCTAAATGACGAATTAATGGGTGCAGCACACCAACATGGCACATGTATACATATGTAACAAACATGCACGTTGTGTACATGTACCCTAAAACTTGAAGTATAATAATAATAATAATAAAATGTGCACATCTCTATCCTTCTCATTTAGACAGGGGACAGATACTTAAAAGCCAGGAAAATGTCAGAAAGTTACTTTATTAAAATAAGCTCAAGTTAGTTTTATGGGCAAGATTAAATTAGTGAAGTTCCTGAGTGATCCAAGAAGATGAAGGAATTCAAACTTCATAAACTCACTTGTAGTACTGTTTATTATCGTTATTACACAGCTGAACTTGTTAACTTGTTTTAGTTTCAAAAGAAAAGCAAATACATCCCAAGAATCCCTTTATTGATTTTATGCTCTTCTAGCTTTATTTTTCTAATAACAAATGTTTTAAAGATTTCTCTTCTACTTTAGTCCTTTAAGAAATATTATATAGAGAGATGAAAAAATATATCATCAGAGCTTTTGAAAAAATAATCCCTTTTCTATGACCAACCACTGCCCCAAAAAAGGGCGTTGGTTCCTGTTTCTTTCTATTTCAGTTAATTAGATAATCTCGCTCATCAGAACTGAAAGTCTCAGAGGCGGGAAACGTTGACTCCTCTCCTTTCTTTCCCCTCCCACTCCCAGGAACAGTCAATCGCTCATGTTCAGTCCACCCCTCCAAGCCTTCTTTTCCATTCCCATTGTACTCCAGATTTCAGGTCCTTGTTACCTCTCGCCTGAACTATCATAAAAGCCTCCCAGGTAGTCTCTGCCTCTGGTCTTTACCTTATACAATCCATTCCTTCACACAAAGTTAGATTCCTAAAATCCAACCTTGAGGGCAGAGTTTTAAATTCCTAAAACCCATACTTGATCACTTCCTGCAATGGCATCTGTTGACCACAGAATAAACCACAAATTCTTCATAATAATACAAGTCCCCATAATTTGGGCTCAGTGTCTCCTATCTCATCCCTCATATTACTCTCCCACTCCCCATTCTCCCTCTCACCTTTAGCCTCATCCCTAACAATACCTGAACATACACTGCAATTTTTTACCTGTAATTCTCTACATAGAATACCTTTCTTCTTTACCTCAGTGTTTTCAAATTCTGTCTTCTCTATGAAGCTTTGACACTCACCCAAGTTGAAATAACGTCTCCCACATCTATGTACTGAGCTACTTCATTTTTATGCTGGCTACTAACATAGAGCTTTGCTTATATTAAACTTTGATCTGTAAACTTTGGTGGAATCGAACTCAAAAGGGCCAAGCTAGAGAAGAAAATGCAGTTGGGACAAGGGAAGGGATAGTCTACTAAAATGAAAGTTTAGCATTGCAATTTGACAAATTCTAAGTTTATTTATGCCACAAAGAGTTTACCCAATAGCTACTGATTAGACCAAAGAAAACTAATCTCAAACAAAAAGATTAGTGACAAAATCAGTTCTATTATTTCACAATTTTTATTTCAAAATATTCATTCTATTATCCTGGAACTTTTCCAAGCAAAAACTGAAGGACTGGCTGAAACTGAGTCATTGTGGCCACATGTGTTATCTTTAGCACACGCTCCATGGCAATATGACCAGTATCTTCCACATACATGCTATTAGCCACAGAGAACCTACCTGTGACTCAGTTGCAGTGGCAGGGGTGTGGTTTGAAGGAGCTGGGGCCACTGTGTAATGAGATTGACAGTTTCTTAACATCTCCAAAAATATCATGCAGGAAATTGATTCTATTTATTAATACCCCTCTGCCAACACCCACCGTGAACCACCCCAATATGCTAACAGACCATACCCATACCAGCCAGAAATAAGAAATATCGTGGGTTCTGCCCATGAATGAGCTATGTCACTATGACATAGTGATGAAGAGAACAGGTTTTGGATTTAGATCCTGACCATACCTCTTACTAGCTTGGGAAAATTATGTAAACGATCTGTGTCTCAGTTTCCTCACCTTTTAAATGAATATAATAATAGTCCCTACCTTTGTTTCCCCCACTATTGTAAATAACTTATGTATATTACCTAATTTACATATGTAAAATATGATTATTACTAGCAAGAGTAAGCACTCAATAAATATTAGTTTTCATTATTATTATTTTATTTACTGGAGAAACGTAAAAGAGGATATAACTAAAATCAACAATATAAAGGAGAAAATGGTATAATTCATATTTTTATTGGTAATATCTGCACATAGAATTATGAACATCCCAAAAAATAAAATAAAATCAAGATCTGTACTCATCCGATTCATCTGGCAAAAGTTCCAAATGTCTTTATTTATGAAAGTTAATGTATGTCTTTTCATCTCACCCACAAGGAGAGCTCTTAAATTTAATTGATTATTTTTACACTTTTCTCCATCAAACTCTAGGTGGGTTAATATTAGCACCAGATGTTGGCCTGGCACATTCTCCTCCTTCCACCAACAGTCTTTTAGGGAAAAGTGAAGAGGTTAGAGGAGGAAGATAGGGGTTCACACTCAGTGGTAAATATGGGCAAACGATGAACACCCAGAACCAGGCAAAAACCCCAAACTGTCACTTAACCATCACTTTCTGAATAATTATGCATTGGTTTTAGTAAACAATAAAATGAAGATGTATTTGAAATTATATGTTTCCAGCAGCACATCATAAGAAGTGGTGATTTAAATTTGGTATAGTTGAATTTCTGCTGCTCTTGAGGCTGTATCTCTATGTCCAAATGGTAAAATAATCAACAGATTCCATAAAATAGTATTATAAAAAGTCATTTGATTTCTAGCAAAAAAAAAAAATCTTGGCTTTCACAGTGGTATTTGGAAGGCTATTTTAGAATAAATTTTATTAGCCTGAAAAAGACAGTAAATGAGCATCCCAGCTGTTATTCCATGAAATACAGCAATGAGATTGTCTTTCTTGGGGTTTTTCCCTGCTTCATTATGTATATTTAACTCACAAGTAGTTAAACACTAATTTAGTCATTCTCAAATTTTGACTTTTAAACTACATTAACTTTAAAGAGTCAGACTAGAGGAGAAGGTGGCAGTGTTTCTAAAGGGACATGATATACTAATATGTTTTATTGATTGTCTTTGCATGTTTGACTTCCAGAACTATTTTTCCATTTCTGAAATTCGTAATAAAAATGTGTCTATCTTCTTAGAAAGCCATTTTTTTAATTATTTATTTTTTTAAATTGACACATAATTATACATATTTATGGAGTGCAGGGTGATGTTTGGATACATGTACACATTGTGCAATAATCAAATGAGAGTAACATATCCATTACCATATAGTTATCATTTCTTTGTAGAAATGATAAATGAAAACATTCCAAATCTCTTCTAGCTATTTTGAAATGTACAATATTGTTAACTATAGTCCCCCTATTCTGCAACAAACACCAGAACTTATTCCTCCTGTTTAACTATAACTTCGTACCTGTTGAGTACTCTCTCTCCATCTCCCTCCAACCACCCACGAAAATGCCCATTGATGTTCTACGTGTCTCATGGTCACGTAATGGTCTCTGCAGTGAAATGAACAATAAAGTAAACTTGTTTGGGACCATGAAATAATTCCGTGTCTTGGTATTATCCATATGCCAAAAATTAGAGATAACTAAACACTTATCAGAAAAAAAAACACTTGAAAACCGATAGCCCCATTTTTTATGCATTTTCAGAGCTATATAACCTCTATCTCAGAAAGCCATAGGAATACGAAGAGTCAAGGAAGTTATGTTTATAATTTCATTATTACTCAAGTGGATATGAGTTACATTTCCTCCTTGTAAGTATGACGTCATAAGTATGGAGGTGTGTATCAGGATATAGATTTTTCTCCATGCCTCCTCTGCTGGAAAAGGCAGTTTCTTGTCCATGCAGTCTTTTGATCTCCACTTGGCTGCATAATAATGGGCCTTGGGCCTGGAACACCTTCTTACCCAGATATAAAGAGTCCTCACAGCTCAAGCTGGGCTATATCTGTACTCTGCAGGGAAGAGACAGGGTCCTTCGTTCTGCAGCACTAGAGGAGCACATGTGGCCAACGGCCCTGTGTTGGCTGCCAGGAGGGTCCTGTGGGACATGGGGGACTGATGCCCACTACTGAAGCTGATCTTGCTCTCTTTATATGAGTAAAGTATGGTTCCATCTAGTACTTGGCTGTATTGTGTTTTTGTGTTTTTTTTTGGTGACTCTGACACCAAGGTGCAGCGGGCAAAAGTGTTAGACTTCTACTTCTGGTGACGGACAACACATGTCACTTGCTTATAAAATCCTCATAGTTGGGACTTTCTCTTACTCTCTACGCTGTGTTTCGCTGTGTTAGAAGGAGCTCAATTCCAGCATCTTTGAACATGATCCACAAGAAGTTGTTTAAAACCGGTGAGAAGCGAAAGCCCATTAGTTTCCTGACTTTCTAATGCCTAATGATATGAAGCTGAGCAATTTATTTATGCTTCCCTGGGTGCTTTAATTTTTTTCAGAAGGAAGATATTAAGAAAGATTGTGAGAGCTAATACAAGCTTGATACTCTACTTGGGAATGTTTATGAACCATCCTCTATAAGTACAAACATTATATCATAAAAGACATTACTTGCTATGTTGCATAGAATAATAAAATGTCTTGAAATCAGTAACATTTATTATCTGTAAATATTTTCCTAAAAGTAAGGTGCTCAGCCACAACTGTAATGGTGGCCATATGATTTTGTTATTCTGAATTTTGTCAGTGAACACTTCAAAATATTCTGGGATCAGAATTTCATCACAAATGACCTCATATCCTCTCTTCTATTTCTAGGAATGGGACACATGTGTGTGGATGTGTTAGGGGCCAAGGGGCCATGATGCAGTACTGTCAGCACATGAGACAGTCTGTGAGTTCATAATTTTACTAAAATGTGATTAACCTTTAGAAAAAGATGGGGAAGAGAACGTAGTATTCAGTTTTACCACTGACCTTCTTGTTAAACCGCAAAACACCTCTACATTAGAACTTTAAGTTCCCTCATGAGCTCATAAACTCCTTCTAAGATGTGGCAATTGTTCTGTGAAGCATATTATGAAACTTTCCAGGGCAAAGTAGCAAAGATATTTCAATAAGTCAACATCCTTAGACATTTCTAGTTGGAAAAATAATTGAAAAAGTCAAGCCCCGCATTGCCAGATTTTACACATGGACTTAAATCTTTGTGCCAATGTCAGAGCTATTTATTGAAGCTGTGGAATGAAACAATGAAACATATTCCATATTAGAGATGCAACGAATCATCTATGTGTACCTAATGATAAAAATTCTAAATATGATGAAATGCAAATTCCAATCCAAAATATAAAAGAGGTATATTTTAAACTACCTTGTCTGATGTATGTTTTAATGTATGATCATTTCGTGCAGCAATTCTCAATAAAACATGGTATTGAGTAGTAATAGATTAGACAAATAATAAAATACATATTTACTATCCTGAATGAATTTGCTAAGATTTTTAAAAATTTTACTCGAATTGTATTTGTACCAAATTCCAAAACACTTCTAGTATAAGTGTCATGTTTTGGTGGGGAAAAAAATCTTTCAGGGAAAAAAAGTCTTCCAGCTTGTAATAAATCTTCTGTGAATCAATAAATGAAGGAATAAAACCTAAAAATGAAACCTAAAAATATCTGAAACTTAAAAATAAAAAATTGAATTTTTATATTTGTTCAACTAGTTTAAAAAGCAGATGTTATAATAACTTATTAATATGTCTCATAACTTTCCTTAGTCTCCCTCCAGAAGCTGTGGAAGAGCTGAAACCAGGGAAGGCAGGGCACATGCAGAAGCAAGAGGCAGTGGAGAACCACATCCAGAAAGCCACAGTGTGGAGTCTGAGAAAGTTTCCAAAACCAAGGACAGGAAACAGATACTGTGTTCCAATCTAGAATAATTCTAGATCTCTGGAATTGCTAGAGAGTTCAGTGATGAGCAGTCCTGATTCACTGTACCTGGAGGATTTTGGTTGGCAACCCAAATGAAGGGATAATGATGAGTTAGAAATTTTTGTAGTAACCCCCAAGGTATTACTGTTTCCACTATTCAAACAGTAGCACATCATTCTAGACGGGACCTTAGAATTCCTACAGGTAGTTCAACTGTTAATTTAACAAGTAAATGCACTAAAACTCAGAGAGTCTGGTCAAAAGAAAGCTAAGACTAGAGCCCTGTCTCAGGACCCTGTTCACTGCCCTTTCCATAATGACAACTGTGATTTCATGTCCATTTACACAGCAAGAAATGAAGAGTGGCTTCCACACATTACCAGTTATACATTGATATGGTTTGGCTGTGTCTCCGCCCAAATCTCATCCTGAATTTTAGCTCCCATAATTCCCACATGTCATGGGAGGGACCCAGTGGCAGGTAATTGAATCATGGGGGTGGATCTTTCCTGTGCTCTTCTCATGATAGTGAATAAGTCTCACAAGATCCGACAGTTTTATAAACAGGAGTTCCCCTACACAAGCTCTCTTTGCCTGTTGCCATGTAAGATGTGACTTTGTTCCTCCTTCGCTTTCCACCATGATTGTGAGGCCTCCCCAGCCATGTGGAACTGTAAGTCCATTAAACCTCTTTCCCTTATAAATTACCCAGTCTCAGATATGTCTTTATTAGCAGTGTGAGAATCGACTAATACATATATCTCTTCTTGTCTGTCCACAACCTGTTCAGGTTCTCTGATGCCCGTAAGTCTTTCTTTGTACTGTAGAGTCAACATTTCCAGATGACCAAAGGTATTGTCATCCACATCTCCTTTTACCATCGCCTGCACTGTAATGCATCTTTTCCTTATAAAGGGAGGCACAGCAGCACAGTAAGCTGAATGGAGAACTCTAACTGCGTTAAATACCACCAAGCACTGGCCAGGCCACCAGCCAGCCACATACCATCCCTTCCAGGACCTGTGATTTTCTGTCTACCCTCTGATCACATTCATAGTGGTCCTTCACCTTACCCAGTCATGGTTCTATTGCAGAAACAAATAAGCTACCCTTTTTAAAGAAGCTCCTATAAGAGCTTTGAGAACATATAAATGTTACTTGGTAGTATAACCACTTTAGATAATTTACCACCAAAGCATACTCTACCCTGAAAAGTGTTTCATGACATTAGCAAAATGTACACCTAAAATGAATGAACCTTAAGATAAAGTTCTTTTTAGGCATATTTAAAAATTCTTACTCTAACATGCCCCAGGCCACTAATGCCAAGTTCAATATAATACTTAGAAGTTTTTCCAGATGAATCCATGCTTAAAGTCATTACAGATAATTTGAAAATTAAATGGAAATGTAATTTAATCTCATATTTGTGTTTCTCTCTCTCCCTCCCCATTCCTCTCTGACTCCTCTCTGGCACCTCTTCCTCTTGCTTCTGTGGACCGGATAACCTCAAGATTATAAAACTATTTAGTGGTTATAAACACTCAATAAAAGCAGCTTTTTTAATGAAGAACTTTACCCTTAACCAGATAACTACAGTTGGCTTAATAGCAAATTAAGTTGAGTTGCAAAGAATTATATATATATATGTTAGGCACATTAAAAAATTTTTTTACAACCACTTTGGGTATTGTTTTAAAAAGTTATTTATTACATAAATTTTCAAAAGGATAGGTAACCAAAAAAAAAAAAAACAAAAAAATCTCTCATAATCTCGAGATTTAGATATACATCTCAATACTTTGAAGATCTTCCTCTGCTGTTTTCATGTAGATATCATACACATTGTTTAAAAGCATACTTTTAAAATTTTAACATATCATATATGTTTTTTGTCATTAAATATTTGTATTAGTTGGGGTTCTCCAGAGAGACAGAGCTCTTGAATTGTAGCTCCCATAATTCTCACACATCATGGGAGGGACCCAGTGGGAGGTAACTGAATCATGGGGGCGGACCTTTCCTGTGCTCTTCTCGTGATAGTGAATAAGTCCCATGAGATCTGATGGTTTTATAAAGGGGAGTTCCCCTACACAAGCTCTCTTTGTCTGACGCCATGTAAGATGTGTAGATATAGACAGATGTAGTAAGATATATAGATATAGACAGATGATATGAATACACACACACACACGAGAAGAGATTAGGGAAATTGGCTCATATGATTATGGAGGCTGGGAAGTCTCATGACAAGCCATCTGCCAGCTGGAGACCCTGAGATGCTTGTAGCATGGCTCAGTCCAAGTCCCAAAGCCTCAGACTAGAAAAGTCAAATGTCTGAGAACCCAGGGGGCTGTTAGTGTAAGAACCTCAGTTCCAAGGTCAGAGGGGCCAGAGTTCTGATGTCCTTATTGGCAGGAGCTCCGAGAGAGAGAAAGGGGGAATTCACCTTTCCTCTGCCTTTTTGGTCTATCTGATCCCCCAGTAAATTGAATGGTGCCTGCCCACATTAAGGATGGATCTTTCCCACTCAGTCCACCAATTCACATGCCCATCTCCTCTGGAAACAGCATCACAGGCACACCCAGAAGTAATGCTTTATCAGTTCTTCAGATATTCCTTAATCCAATTAGGTTGACACCTAAAGTAACCCCCCAAACATTCTTCCATAGCCTTTTTGATACTTACATGATACCTCATTACATAGATAATGTTATCTTAAATCTAACATGTTTTACTATAAGAAACAACACTGCATTGAATATCCTTGTATCTTTGTCACTGTATCTTTCCACATACTTTTCATTATTTCCTTCGGAAAAAATAGTGGAAGAATGATGGTTCTGCAAACTCTGAATGCTTCTCATATATATTGCCAAGTTACAATCCGGAAAGGTGTACCAATTTATAATCTACCCCAGACTTCATAAATGATCCATAGCTCTGAAAACCCACTCTAAGTTTACAAATGATAAAGAAAAAATTATGGAAACATTTAGAAGGCCCTTATAAGTACTATTTCAATTAAAATATACTGAATATAATTTATGAACCTAAACTTTTTTATAAGATCATAAGATTTATTTTTATAAAACTGACTACTTATGTAAGGTCCCAGAAAGACAGACCTAAGAGCTTTAGTAGGTTTTCTATGTTTAAAAAATAAATAAGTTAAGCAAAGCACGTATTGCATTCAGCTTTTCAAATTGAACATGTTTAGAGATTGCTATAGCTCACAGTATATCCCAGACTCAACATGAATGTTATCGTGCATGCATGTGTGTGTGTGTGTGTGTGTGTGTGTGTGTGTGTGTGTGTGTGCTCATGTAGCAGGGAGTTAGATTGTCATATTCATTCCCCTTTGATTATTTCCCTTGCCAGTTGGCTAAGCTTAAGAAATTCTGAACACAAGTGTTGCCAGAATTCTACCCCCACAACCTGGCTGACAGCTTTATCAACAACCCTGGAGGGAGAACAGTCTCCAGCTTGTCCTCCCATCTCTGTAGTGCCAACTGCAGCCTGAATGTTTGGGCTTCAATGGTAAACAGAAGCAGACAAGCCCCAAAGATCTAAAGTGAGCAGATATTTGTTTTACTAGCAACAAAAACAAATAAGTAAATACATAAAAAGCAAGCTGTGACATTCAGAATGTGCACGCCCTTTTAATGCACTGAAGATTTAAGCAATTAGCAATTTAAATTCAGCAATGATACTTAATGAATATTGTATTCAAAATATCAATAATCACATTGGAAAATAAAATCACTTTCATTAAACAAATATGACCTTTCAACTGTCTAGAAGGTAAATCATAACACAAAGAATAAGACAATTAACAGAGCAATGGCTCAGGTAACATATGTCAAATCCCTCTTCACCTGCATGGATAATCAAAGCCAATTTGGACATAACACTAGAGAAAGGCCCTGTAAAGAAAACTGATGCAAATTTATCATTATTCTTTAACTGTTCTTGTTCGATGAAGTCATACTAGTAGTTCCAAATTTTCCCACAAATTTCTCTGTTAATCACCCATCAATTACCCGAAAACATTGGCTGGAGGTAACAAGAAGGGAATTATATCAGCTAAGTCCTCCAAGGAGGTAGCTTAGCAGTGCAGTCTTGGCAGTTTCACTCCAGGGACAGGTCTGCTCCAGAGTCGAGGCTGGTCCAGAAAGATGGAACTAGCTGCTCAGAGGGGCAAGCTAGAAAGTAGTAAAATATTATTTACCTTTTGGTTATTTAATAATGAGACACTTAAAAATAGATACCCATCAGGGTAGCAATGGTTTTTTAATGGAAAATAGAAAGTGTTGGCAAGGAGGTGGAGAAATTGTAATTCCTGCATATTGCTAGTAGGAATGTAAAATGACACAGCCACTGAAACATTATGGTGGCTCCTCAGAAAGTTAAACATAGAATTACCACATGATTCAGCAATTCTACTTCTGAATATATTCACCTAACTACTGAAAACAAGGACCCAGATATTTATACACCAAAGTTCACAGCAACATTATTCACAGTAGCCAAAAACCTGGAAACAACCCAAATGTCTATCAACAGATGAATGGATAAACAAAATGTGGTATGTATACACAACGGAATATTAACGAGCCTTTAAATGAAATGGCATCATAATACATGCTACAACATGAACGAACCTTGAAAACAGTATGCTAAGTGAAATAAGCCAAACATAAAAAGACAAATAAATTGTATGATTCCACTATGTGAGGTACCTAGGTTAGGCAAATTCATGAAGACAGAAAGTAGATTGGTGGTTACCTGTGGCTAGGGGGAAGGGAGATGGGGAGTTACCGTTTAATGAGTACAGTGTTTCTGTCTGGAATAGTGAAAACCTTTAATAGATGGATAGTGGTAATGAGTGCACAGGAATGCAAGTAAGCTTAATGCCACTGATTTGTCCACTTTAAATGGCTAAATGGTAAATTTTGTGTCATGTATATTTTACCACAATAAAACAATAGAAAAAAATTATCCACTGAACACTTAAAGAACCTGATTAAAATTTCTGTCTTTTATTCTTTTCTATAAATTGTATGTGGACAATTTTTTACCAACAACAAAAAAGCTAAAAATAGAAATAAGTAGATCTTAGACAAACACATGTACTTGGAACCATTTTGTTTGTTTTATTTGTTCTATTTTATTATTGCCTGATCTGACACAAAGGATCAGACTCACACAAATCAAGATCATAGCCAGTGTCAAGCTTTCATCATGATGTAAAAGAGTCAGGTAATCCAGTAAAAGATGCAGGTTCCAGAAAAGCAGAGAGAAGTTGGGGACATTGAGAGCAGTTCCCCAGCTCCTTTCGGTTCATGAAAGACATCAACTCTCTGGCCCAGAGTGAAAGATGAGGTCCACAATGGAGGTTTTGTGGTGTTATCTCCTACCATAAGGGAGCATTTTATGAAACATCTCTGTGTTATACCCCGGCTTTCATGTCATTTTTCAAGGATATCCTGCTAGGAGCATTCTACAGAAAAGACCCTTCTGCTAGCATATTTCATCAGTATATTTACCTGGAGTCCAGAATCACATTGTCTAGGCACCTGCCTTCTTTCCCCCATTCCACTTGGAGTATCCCCCAGATAGTCGGGGGAAACTGAGTCACGGTTCAGCTGCATTTTTTTCTCCTTGTTATAGACTAAAAGTTTATGTCCTCCCAAAATTCATATATTGAAGCCCTACCCCCAATATGATGAATTTGGAGGTGAAGTCTTGGGAAGTAATTAGGTTTAAATGTAGTCATGAGGGTGAGGCTCTCATGATGAGACTGGTGTCCTTATACGAATAGGGAGAGAGACCACAGTGAGCTCTGTCTCCACCATGTGAGGATACAGCAAGAAGGTGGCAACCTGAAAGCTAGTAAGAGGCCTTCACCAGGCACTGAATCTGCTGGCACCTTGATAGTGGAATTCCTAGCCTCCAGAACTGTGAGAAATAAACTTTTCTGGTTTAAGTCACTCAGTCCACGGCATTTCGTTATAGCAGCCCAAGCTGACTGCTCAGTGACTAATCACTTGGATTGAATAAGTAAACAAAATACGTATGTATGTACTTGTCTTTAGAAATAATCATTTAATATAGAAACCTGGGATATTTCCATGGGAGCTTTCTACTCCTCAAAGTTCAATGTCTAGACCTCCATACCAGGAACTCTCCTCAAACAAATGCATCAAAATCACCTGGTAAAGGTAAGGAGGAAAAGGCAAAGCTTCCTTTGGATGGGTCCCCAAGTCCTTGTACAGCTCAACAAGGTGTCAGATTTAAGGAGCTATAATCAATGAAAACCTAATGTAGAAGGAAAATTGCTTTCACAAATTAGACTTCAGGCCAAAAGGAAATTGAGGGATGGATGCATCATTGCCTCAGAAGGGCTCTCCAAGGTCCGCCCGGCTTATTCCATCTTTTATATTCTCTGTTGGCGACCTTCCACAGCAAAGTTCTCATTCTCCACCTCTTTTTTTTTTTTTTTTTTTTTTTTTGCTACAGGATTTAGACAGTTCTTTGTATCCCAGGTCAACCTTGCCTTTGACAAAAACATAAATCGCTCTTTGCTCCCAAATCCTTGATTTGGCCTCAGTCAATTCCACCCCAGGCCCAGCTCTCAGGACCTGAGGCTGGATCAGGACAGGTTTCCCACAGATCCAGGAGGAAAAGCTGTGAGCAGAAAACCCAAAATACTAGGATTAGTGGCAGCAGCAGGAGCCACCCCAACCTGATCACCACACAGAAGACTTGGTCCTTTCACCATCACTCACCCAGAGGACAGGGTTTCTCTCTGCCCTGTACCTCCTACCCAAGTGACTCTTTTGTTAACTTTGGCAAAAGAGCAGTAACAGGGAGAGGCATAGGCCCTAGTATCTTTAAACTCTCCTCAGAGTGCCCCAGTGGGGGTGGTGAGTCTGAACTCCACTATCACTAGCTAGAATGCTTAGCTTAATGGTGGTGCCAGGAAGTCACAGGAATGGAACCAAAGCTGATGCCTCAGTTGTCAGCATATAGTGTCTCTAATTAATCCCACCTGGCTTCATATGATTATCTAAGCAGAAATGCTTCTGGCATTATTTGAACTGTAGAATTCTGCTGGTAGCTACAGAACGTTTTCTTCAAAGCATGCGGCAATGCAAGCAGACAGAATAATTTGCTTCTTATAGATGTGCACACTGGACAAGAGACATCTTCTGAGTGAAATACCACCAGAAACATAATCAATAAGCATTTAAAAAACCCTTGTAAGTGGTACCAAATGCAATTTTAAAAACTTTAGAAATTATGGCGGTTTAAATATGAATGGCATTTTACAGCTTACAAAGAATTTCCACCCATCTTCCCACTTGAAAAGAAAATAGGAAGTTACTGTCATGCAACTCCAATATAAAAATAGCATAAGAAAACATAAGCCTGGTTATATAGGCTTCACAGAAATTCATAATGCTAGATAATTAATTCATGGGAAGAAAATGATTTGCTTTAAGCCACAGACTGTTTTCAAGAGCTTCTATGTTATGATGACAGCCGTTCTTCATAATCTTTACATTTCAGGCTCTGAAGAAAGCAAAATAAGATTTTCACCTCATTTATATGCATCAGAGAAGTGCAAGGAAACATTCCAATGAAACTCACTGCGGCAAATAATCTATTTAATTGCAGCAATGTATTTGATGTGGGCTCTAGACACAAGGCAAACCCCCAAAGCTGGAAACGATAACTGATGTTTTCGCTAAAGTTTGCCGGTGGCTGGTGACCATCACTTGCCTAATCCTGAGTGGCTGTCTCTTAGTGGTGGTTTCGTGTGTGTGTGTGTGTGTGTGTGTGTGTGTGTGTGTGTGTGTATCCTGCCAGAATTCTCTGGGTGGTCTGTGGAATATCTAGAATTTATGGTTGGCCTTTCCCATGGACAGTTAGGCAAACACTCCAAATGCTATTTCTGGCTGCTTGGCTGAGGCGTGGTACCTGGTTTAGTCTCTCTAAAATCAAATCAAACGCCAAGGATGCCGTTAGATCCTGGTTACTATTAGCATAACTCCTTCATGAGTAAGGGAAGAAATTGCCAACACATACAACATATCCTTTAGACCCACAACAAAAAAGGAATCATCTTTTGCCACTCCAAAAAACAAGAGGAAAGGAGAAATGTAGATTCTATCCTTGTAAGCCCACAGATATCTTCTTTTTACTGCTGAGAGTGTCATACCCTGTTCATTCTAGTACATGTTAAATCACTTTGCACTATAGTTCTCTAAATTTTGAATATCAATAAGAATTTCAAGGCAAAAAAATCTACCATTGAAAAGGAAATCTTTCCCCATTGTAAAATGATGATTCAAATTTGATACTAAGACACCATCTCTTCAAGTTAAAAAATGTAATGCACTTAGAAGAGTAATACATAAAGTATTTGACATTATTTACACTTAGTACAAATGAAAGTTCTGAAAATTGATTTAATTTGGGAAGAAGAAAGACTCAAAATACTAACTCTCCCCAATAAATAATAAGAGAATAAATGAGAAGATAAACAATTAGCTTAGATCAAGCTTCAACATCAATTTTTTATTCACCTCTGTGAAGAGCATGATGTGCAGTCTCAACTTGTTTGGTGGTGCGGTTCATCTGGTTTCAGGGATTTCTACAGGTTTTTTTTTGTTTGTTTTTTGTTTTTTTCTTTTAAATGAAGTTTCACTCTTATCACCCAGGCTAGAGTGCAATGGCACAATCGCAGCTTACTGCAACCTTCACCTCCCAGGTACAAGCAATTCTCTTGCCTCAGCTTCCCGAGTAGCTGGGATTACAGGCGTGCACCACCACACCTGTCTAATTTTTGTATTTTGAGTAGAGATGGGGTTTCACCATGTTGGCCAGACTAGTCTCCAACTCCTGACCTCAAGTGATCCGCCCACCTCGGCCTCCCAAAGTGCTGTGATTACAGGCGTGAGCCACCGTGCCCAGCCAGATTTCTACTGTTCTTAATTGCATCTTTTAAACAATGGATTCATTCATTCATTCGTTCAACATTTATTGAAGATCCACATCCATCTACTACGTGCCAAGCACTGTTATAGATTCTGGGGATACAACAGCAAACAAAATAAGAAAAGTGTCTGGTTTTATGGAGCTTTTGGTGTACTATAGTCTTAATATGATTAAATCAAATACTAGAGATATACTGATATTCGAATGTATGAAGCCATCACCCCGCATGCACTTATAACTCAATGCAAACACTTAGTACACAACTGTGAATCTCACTTTGATCACCAGCTCTCCTTTCCTAGGAATTGAGGCAAGATGACAACATCTCCAGTGACAACATCAAAGACTTGAGTCAACTCCTGTGTGTGTTTTGGGCAAGCTTACTCTGTTTTGGACTGCATTGTCATATCATCAATCTCCATTCCCCTCCTCTGGAGAGCTATTCTTCTTCACAGAGGAGCTACAACAGGCCAATAGCAGGGTCCTCCCCCGAACCAATTCTGATCTGCACAGTGTCCTCAAAGCCTTCCTCTCCTATCCCATTTCATCATATGACTTTGTCTTGCATGTTCTTAAACATCCCTAACAATGCGGAACTACCTTCTTGAGTCCATAATCTGATTGCTGAGTGAAAAATAATCCCTATCCTTTTTGTCAGTGGTACTATTAACTCCTCAGGCCACCTCCCTTTTATTCGGAGATAGAAACTAGTCTCTGCAACATTATAAAATTATTCTTCTAGCCTAAATATGTCTTCCTCAACTCATCTCCTAAAAAGCTTTCTAAAACAAATACTACCCTGGAGATTCTGATTCAACAGGTTTCAGGCAGGACTCATACAGCTTTATCTTTTTTTTTTTTTTTTAAACCACGGGTCATTCAGATGTTCATCTAAGTTTGAGAGCATTGCCCAGAGAGTTAATCAGTCAAAATATACCTAACATACCTTACATAGTGACCTCAATTTCCCCCCACATGCACCTCCTGCTTACTTCCTCAGTTTCCCTCCAGATATGTCTTCTCCTTCCCATATTTCAACCTATACATTTGTACTTGTGATCACACTTGGTTGCATCATTCAGTATCTCTCCATCGCCATCTCTTTTATATTCCTAGGTGATCTTAGACTAGGCACTGCTTCCATTTGGCTCTTTTCATACTTTATTTCTAATCTATTGAGATTAGATTCTTGCCAACATTGTCTAGACTAGGCTTGATTTTTAGGCCATTTAAAATAAGCACTGAGGCAAAAAAAAAAAAATCTAGAAATCAAAGTATTATTCTACTGCCCCTATAACTTCCATTCAAAACAATTATAGAGAACACTCTAGGTTGGGCCTGGCCTAGGTCTGACTGGGGCATGGGCACCAATGGACCATCTTGACTTCCTGGGAAAAGGCAGCGAAAGAGGAAGAAGTTGTAAGAGAGGGTACCCAGCTACGGAGGGTTAGAAAGTCCCCATCTCCTGCCATTAATCTCAAACCAGTACAGACCAGATAAAGCAGTGGGGCAGCAGGAGGGAAGAAAGGGTGATAGCAGCAGGAGGGAAGGAAGATGGTGGGACAGCTACCAGTGTGTATGGTGGATTGTGGCACTGAGAATACAAAACTGGGACATGTTGTAAATACAGAAAAATAGTTTATTATCCCTTGATGTGTTGCTTTCAAGAATTCAGCAAAAGTGGGCAATTAAGCTCAAAGGAGGGTGATAAAGAAAGCCAATGTCATAGACTTCTTCATTGGGGATGATGTAACAGGAAAAAGTGACATATACCATGAAGTGGTGAACCCACCATGGTTTAGTTGAAGACTGTTGACAGAAAGGTTTGGAGAAAGTAATCTTTAAATACTTAAAGCAGAACATGAAGGTCGTTATTTTCTTTGGCTAAAATTCCACTGAATGCTCCAGAAAACAGAATATGCTGCTGAAATAGTGTTTGAGTTCTTCAATATTCCACGCTTATACATAGCCATACAGGCAGTTCTTGCATTAGCAGCACTGTGAGCATCAAAACAAATAAGAAAACAGACATTGACTGGTATGGGAAGAGATAGTAAAGTTGGTGGCACTCCTGTCCCACCTCCAACTGAAGGATATGGGGTTGGCAACTGCCATAAGCACATTCCAATCACAGGGCAAGCATCACATATTTCATTCAGCAACTGTTCAGAGGCTGAGAAGTAGAAATTCCTTCAGAGCAATCCCTGGAAACAGCTACTGCAGTAAAGGAGTGCTACAGTTATGTCTGCCCAGATTTAGTAAAAGAATTTAAAAAGTATGACACAGATGGGCCAAGTGGATTAAACAGTATACTGGAATCAGGGCAATCTCAAAGAAAGAATTTTCCATTGACGTTAGTTATGAGAGATCTTTGTGACTTGAAATCTTTTTTCACCCAGAATTTGCTAATCATGACTTCACACAACTACCTAAGAGGTAGCAGATGAAGCAAGTCTGAATGATCAGAATAATAATACTCTGGCTGGGCATGGTGGCTCACGCCTGTAATCCTGGCACTTTGGGAGGTCAAGGCGAGTGGATCACTTGAGGCCAGGAGTGTAAGAATAGCCTGGCCAACATGGTGAAACCCTGCCTCTACTAAAAATACAAAAATTAGACGGGCATGGTGATGCACACCTGTAATTCCAGCTACTCGGGTGACTGAGGCACGAGAATTTCTTGAACCAGGGAGGTGGAGGTTACAGTGAGCTGAGGTGGCGTCACTGCATTCCAGCCTGGGTGACAGAGCGAGACCATTTAAAAAAAAAAAAAAGAATTATCAGAGCTGAGCTGATATCAGAGTTTTCTCTGCAAGAATATTAACCTCACTGAACTGGATATGCAGGGACTTTGAATGTTGTTTTTATATTTTGAAGGAAAAAAAGTGACCAAGATAAATTTTTTTAAGTAGCCTCACACACACACAACAATGTGAATGTATTTAATATCACTGAAGTATATGCTTAAAATAGTTAAAATAATCACCTTTATGCAATGTATTTGCTTTTTAACAATTTAAAAGATAAATAAATGCATTCTTAAGTAGCCCTATGACACTTAGCATTACTCATTCATGAGACAAGGAATCCTTGTAATTATGAATTTCTACCATCCTCCCCACAAAAACAATTTGGTTTTAGTTACAAGTGCTTTTAGAACTAAGAAGTTAATATCTTAGATAAAGTCTACTCATATTCTTTCTCTTGTTAAAAAAAAAAAAAGGCAAGACAGTTGGACCAGTTACACTTCATGTGCTAAAAAAGCAGTATTCACAACATTTTGGTATTGCCACACTATTTAGCCTCCTCATATTGAGATTTTCTCCTAGTTCACATGTCTACGCAGGTATCTCAGACCCAGTGTGTGAGGGGCAGTCAGAGAGGCTGGTGCTGTGTGTGCAAACAATTGTCTACTTCTGGGGGAGCAGATGTTGACCTCTCTTATTAACGCTCCTATGGCAGGAATGACTGACAATGCCAGGGCTCAAATCTCTATTAGCTGATTTGAGGTGGTTTTAATGGACTTGTTTCCTCTCTGCTCTTTAAGGGTAAACACCAAGTTGGCAACATTTGTGGGCCAATATTTTTATAATAATTCAGAAAGGATCATTAGTATTGTTCCATTGTTGCAATAACATGAAATGTATTTGAGAAAGATGCATACAGATTTTGGTAGGACTTCCATGAAAACATTAGTTCCCAAAAGTAATTTGTTATTTCTATTTTTTCCCAAGAAAGAGGCTGAAACATTGAATAACTTTAAATGTCTAGGGCCCTCATGGTAAGTCTCACTTCTAACAGATTTAGAGACATATCTTATGCAATCTGCATACTCTCCATTCTCCAGTTGCTTTTGAAAAGAATTGAAGTGCTCCTGAGTGATGCTCTTTAGTGAGAGGGTTTTGATTATCTCATTGGGTCTCACCTTCTTACCTGTTCTTCTGACTCCATCAAGCAAACCATAGTGTATATGGTCAACAATCTATGCCCAGAAATTCTGGGAGCAATAGGAAGATCTACAATGACTATGAGTCTTTCATCCACTTTAAAGCAAAACTTCATCACTGTCATTGATTTTTTCATGTGTTTTGTTTGTAATACTGAAAAGAATAAGGAGGCCAGTAGCTGTTTCCATCAAAAAGCAAGCACTGGCAAAGTATATGCTGTGCACCCAGCATTGTGCTAAAGGGATATAAGCTTAAAACATGGCCACTATTCTCAAGAAGATTGCAACACAGTTGAAAGGGCAGGAAATGCACACAGAAACTTTTAGGGGAAGAAGTGGGCATCAGGAAAAATAAGGTGTGTTGTCTCCTGACTTAGTGCATTGTGTGGTCTCACACCTATGTCTCAGCCAAATTTGTTTGCTCCTGGTGTTGGCCACGTGAACTCCAGGTTCTCCTTGATTCTAACTCTTAGCTAATTAAAGAGAAATATTTTGTCCCTGTTGCTTTCAAAGCATCATGCTCCTCTACTGGATGCTCCCAAAACCTGAGAGGACATGTACTCCATCTCCACCTACATTATGCTGGGATGCAACAAAGGATGATTTTTGCTAGTACAGAAATAGTTCTGTACAGATTTCACCTTGGCTGTGGCTGAAGGCCATAGGAGGAACCCAGGAGGTTTAAGTTAGAGGCAAATCTAAGCAAGACACCCCATGATGTATGCAAATCACCACTTACTACTAACGATGACCTATGGTTCTTAGTAATCATGGTATTTCCCCTGCCAGGTGAGAATGACCTGTAGTCCTTAGTCCATGTTCATGCACCTTGACTCTTCTGGCCTTCAGAGTGATTTCTCCTCAATCCTCAATGCAAATTACCTCACAGGAGCTCATTTCATTATCCTTCCCCAAAAAATGTCCATTGTTTAATGATAGCTGAGAAGTTTATATTGGAATCCCCACTATGACATAAAAATTCAGGAACTGACACAAGCAGACCTCTCCATCCATTCAACCTTATCCACTTTTACTATCTATAGTGGGTTGATAGTGTCCTGCCAAAAGATATGTCCAAGTCCTAACCCCTGGCACCTGTGAATGTGATCTTATTTGTAAACAGGGTCTTTATAGATGTCATTAAATCAAGTATCTCTTGGGGAGACCATCCTGGATTCAGGATGGGCCTTAAATTCAATGATTAGTGTCCTTAAAAGAGAAATGAAAGAAGGATTAAAGACACAGAGACCCAAGGGAGAAGGCCATGTGAAGACAGGGGCAGAGACGGGAAGGATGCATCTACAAGCCAGGGAACACCAAAGAGTGCAGACAGCCACCTGAAGATGGACAGGCACAGAGCACAGTTTCTCCCTCAGAGTCTCCAGAAGGAACCAGCCCTGCCACCACCTTCATTCCAGGACTTCTAGCCTCTGGAACTGTGAGAGAACACATTTATAGTAATTGGTTACAGCAGCCTTAGGAAACAAATACACTAGCTAACAGTCACTTCATTGTCCCTGAAATATAACATCCTCTTTCCCACCCCTATACCTTTGCTTACCAATTCCCCAACCCAGAATGCGATATCTTTCACCTTTTCTCTCATGCCTCTTAACCTTCAGGCCTCTCTCAAATCCTACTTATTCCAAGCAATTTTCCCCAACTGATCCTAACCACTTACATTCTTAACTGTTTACCTTGATCTATATCATACACTGTTTTCCCTTACTACGTAAGGTTCTGTGTTTCCTTAAAGACATGGAAAGTTCCATGAGTACAGATTCTGATGCTGTGCCTATATAATGTTAAACTGGTAAGTGCTTGATGAAGATATATTTAATTATTGTACATCATTTGGTAACCCAAGAAAATGGGCTTCACAGGCTGGTAAATAACAGATGCAGCACCACCGATAGTAACAATTAAATCTCAGGGATCTTATGCAGACTCACTCCACAGAGAATCCTCTGGGATACATCTACTATTACAGTGGGATGAAGAAGGTCCCATGTCATTCCCCTGAAGTGCTGCTCAAGGCTGAAACTCCACCGCAAAAGCTGTTACTGTCACCCTGTCATTGTTTTTGTGAAATTAAAGGGGACCCACAGGAGGTTCTCACAGCAAGACCGTATAAATAGCGTTACAGTAATTAGTGATACTGAAGATCATTGATGGATTTTGGTCACAGAGGTCTGAGGCTGCTGAGGCCAGATTGTAATTAAAAAAAAATTAACAGTAAAATAAAATGAATGAAAACGACTCAAGAGAAATGTTCAAATATTTCTTTGTGATCCAAGCATGAATAAAACATTTTCTCAGAGTGAAATGGCCTTAAGTCGGTATTTTCAAATTATCTTTCCTTTTATTCTTTCTTTCATTCCAGCCAGCAGCTTTAGAAAAACACTCTTATTTTCATACTTTCTTGGCTACACATTTTCAGGACTCTCAAGTAGAAAATAATTACCCAACTCCCTGTGAAAGGTAGATGACCTGAGATCTTCAAGGCCAAAGCTGATCTAGAGTGAAGTTATCAACCAGCTGTCAGAGACGCCATTAGGACATAATACGCGGTGGACACTTCTCCTTCTGGCCTCTCTGGTTAATAGAATATGAGTTGTGAGGTGACAAACTGGGTGGGATTGGGAGGATACTGTAGAAGACACCTTACTGAGACTTCCAAATCATCATGGAAGTTTCCCTCTCTGAGTTGGTCTCAGGCCAGGTCATTGCCTGTCTCCCATGGTGGAGTGGAATCCATGTGGTCAATAGAATTGTTTAAGCTTTCCCAAGCCAACAAGTCACTGCCTCCCCTAACATCTCAGGATCCCAAGGAGAATGGACACTAGGTCCTGGTGAGGGTAACTAATGATACCCTTTCACTCTTTCACTTATCACCAAGCCTAGCTAGGCAGATATTTCATACCCGGGCTCCACGTGTCCTACAGATGTGGACTTTGCACTCCATTAGCCCACTCCCACTGGCCACCCACCACATGCCATACCCCTGGAGCTAGAGAGCTGCCACAGTGACCTCACCTGTTCCCCGGGACAGCAGTTCTTCTTCAAAGTGCAGATTTTCCTTGTCCTCTTTATACTTGGTCAGGATGAGTTCCTAGAGAAAAATTAAACCTCAAGAGACATATTCTTTCCCTTCTTCTCCCTCATTCTCTCTCTGTCTCTCTCTCTCTCTCTCTCTCACACACACACACACACACACACACACACACACAAACATACACATACACACACGTGCATCTGGAGAGCCAAATTTGGCTTATTATTTCCTTTTCTGTAATGTACATGTATTCAGTAGGTTACCAAGTATCAAAAAACTTAAAAAGCTTTCCTAATACACCGGGGAGGAAAACAAAACCAAGTGTCGGTCTGTTTGTGTGTAGATGTTTGTGATATTCAAGGCCCTGTTGCTGACCCTGTGGGTTGGCACAGCACTCACACATACAGAGAAGGCGGGATAGTGACTGGCATAAGTGCCGCCTGCCACCACCTTTCTGGGTCTTCCAGGCTTCGTGGCAAGCCATCTCTCAGAGACCTACAGTCTTCTTCTGAAATCTGGTCTGTATTATCAACACTCTGGGTCTGCAAATAGTTCTGTACATTCCAGAAAAAATAGTTCTCAATCTGGGCTAGACATTAGACTCACCTGGAAAAATGTATTAAATAGCTGATACCTCGCCCCAAAGATTCTGGTTTAATTAGCCAGGAGTTGTTCTCCTGGATCAGGGGATTAAAAGTTTCCCAGGTGGCTATAATGTATGGCGTAGATTAAGTGGGCCTGGGAACGGGGGTGGTAGGAAGTGGGTCAGAGTTCAAATGGCACAGCCTTGATGTAAATTCATACTTGCAAATAGATTTGAGAGGAAAATTAGATGCTAATTCCTCTCACAATCAGTATCGTAACTCTGCTTCTGCTCCCTATTACAACTATTTCCCTATCAACTACAGCTTAAAACAAATACTAAAAATTTTGTCATAAACAGTATTGTTAGTTAAGCAAAGATTTCACACCAAGGCTCCACATGTCCCACAGAAAGGACTCTACAATTTATGAGCCCACTCCCACTGGCTACCCACCCCACCACCTGCCATAATCACTGCAGCTAGAAAACTGCTACAGTGACCTCACCCATTCACCAAAACAGCAGTGCTTCTGTCTACTGTCCATTCTCCTTCCATTTACTGTCTCTGTAGGAAGATGTAAATGTTGGCATTGCATTAGAGAGTGAGGAGAAAAAAATTTTACCATCCTAAGTGAACTCGGAATGTGTTCATCACATCACCTTACCCTGCATTCACTCATTTTCCTTCAAACCCAAAGCAGGAAAAAGAGGCCTACCTTTCCTGTCTTGTGCAGCCAGAGGCTATTTTAATTAGAAGAAAGTATAGATAATTAACTGGAAGGCCTTATTCTATTATAAAAAAAGAAGCAAATTATTTCTCCAAAAAATACTAGTAAATAACACCCTTATGTGACATATTGTCATAACCCTGTTCAAATGAGGACAAGGCCAGTTTATCAGATTTTCCTCTGACTCATAAAATTCTCCACTCCTCCAGAGCCTACAGTTCAATTACAGAGAGAAACTATAAACTACCCTACCCTGTAGAGTGCAGGAGAAAAAATTAGCCATCATCTTTATTTATGAGTATTCTAAACAAAGAAGCTGGCAAATGTGGATACAGTCGATGTCTCCCAGGCCACACCAACCAGGGGGTAAAAATAGGGTCACCATGTGTTTTAAGCAGGATTTTCTGGCTTTTTTCTCCAGCTACTCTGCCAAAACTTTAGTCCCCTCTTAGAAAACTCTTAAAGAATTCTGGGAGAGGGGTACTAGAACCGATGCTTGTGTTTGCCAGGGGTTTCTGTGCTTTTCATCTGTCCTGCTCAAGCTCCCGGAGGAGATAGTGCCTGTTTCAGAGGAATCCAAAGTTGTGAGCTACACCAGCACCACCTGCTAAAGATGATAGCACAGCTGCCCATGTTAAGAGTGCCACAGCCACACTCCAAAGGCACAGTCTTCACTCCTGGATCAGCTGCTGTTACAGAGCTGATAATGCCTTCAGCGATCTGGAGAGGCTCTCGAAGAATGGCTGTTCCTCATCTGACTGTTTCTTGGAGTCCCCTTGCCCTGAGACTTAGGCAACTCCATGGAGTATGGGCCAGAGAACAATATGGTTGAAAGGCATCTGCTCTATTTAAAAGCATTTCTCTCCTCTGGATGTGGTCCATTCTTCCAGAATCAAGCATGTTTGCCTTCATTTTCACTTATGAAATTTTTTTACTGGAGACTCTTCAAGTTCACCAACTCCTCTGGCCCCACTCCTAGTCTTCTGGTTGTATTCATTCATTCAAGGACTATGCTAGACACTGAATGAGGGTACCACAATGACCTAGAAAGACAGTCTCCTCCTCATAGACCAAGGTCAATGAGCAAGTTCCCAAGTGGGTAGTTCAGTATGCTGTGTGCATGCAGAGGACAAACGCTTCCCCCTGATACTAGTGTAGTCAAGGAAAGGATCTCACAAGAAAGAAATGACCTTGGAACTTAAACTTGTTGAAGAATCAAAAGCTAAAGAAACAAGAGAGAGACAGTGGGAGTTAAGGGAAGAGAGATAATTCCAGACATAAATAACATGCACAAAGCCCCAGAGGTCAGGTAGAGCATATCAAATGCCACAGATAACCCCAGAATACTCACTTTCATCAGATGTTTTAACTTTCTGCACCAACAACTTGTAACCACAAAGGGGGAAAAAATGACTGATTAAGCTTGATCTCCTCAGTCTGTCTTTGAGAAGATGTTAATTCAGTGGGGACAGGCCCTGAAGGCAAAATCAGATGAAAATAGAATTGCCAGATAAAATATAGAATGCCCAGTTAAAATTGAATTTTAGATAAATAGTGATAATTGTATAGTATAAATATGTCTCAGATATGGCATGGGATATACTTATACTAAAAAGTATTCGCTTTTTATCTGGAATTCTAATTTAACTGGGCATATTGTATTTTTATTTGCTAAATCTGGCAGCCCAAGATCATGAATATGACCACAAACTTGGTCACTTCTCACTGGAAAATCAATTGGAAAAAGAAGAGATAAGATTACAAGAGCAGACATCAATGGTAAAAACATAAAAATGCAACTCAAAAAAAAAGGACTACAACAGGCCAGCCAAATTTCTTGTCTGAATTCTAAATAACTAAAACCCATGGAGAATGCTCTACAATAGAAAGTAGTGGGTTCATTGCCAGGAGCACTTCATAAGAGCAGGATTACAGAGGAAGGACTCCTAAGACTGAGTCCCCAAGTCACTAGTAACCATCTGCTTGGTTAATGAACCTGATACCAACAGAAAAAAATCCCTGAAGTCATCAAACAACAGGGACAGCTACTCCTGAACTTGTGGTCACATAAAGCCAAGGTGTTGACTACATCAGGTTCTTAAGAATTCTGTAGGGTGGAAGGAAGTCTAAATGCATGCGTATTTGTCTTCTGCATCTCATTGTAATATAGCCCCGGGCCCTTGTCACATGGGCCAGTCTCAATATGTGGGCCTCAGAAGGAAGTGGATGAGAATCAGCACATCTACTGGAAAGAGGAAAATTCATGGCAGCAAGAAACAAACCAACAAAACAGATCAGCAGTGGGGAGGGGAAAGATTTGCTCCTTTCTTAGTCTTGATCTGAACAACAGTAGTATTTGATAAGAAAATTAAATGGAAAGGAGGGTAGTCATAAATAAAAACATCATAGATAAAGTTATGCAACTTCGGTGCGTTTAATGTCTCCATATGGCAGCCTTTAGGTATATGTGTGTGTCTGTCTGCTGTGTGTGTGTATGTGTGTTTGTGTGTGTGTCTGTGTGTGTGAGAGAGAGAGAGAGACAGAGAGAAAGAACGAGAAGGAGAGAATGCTTAAGAGATGACTGTGATGGACACAAGAGAAAGATAAAAAAAATATTTTTATGCTGTTTCAAACTTCCATAAAATTGGTGAGCTTAAGTGGAAATGAACTAAGACTGAGGACAGATGAGAACAAAACCGATAACTTTCACATGACTGTAGTGAACACCAGACGTTGAAAGAAAGTTTTACCAAACCAAACATCTGCTTTCTACTCTAAGAGACAAGAGTGATATAAAAAAATACCAGAGAAAAAAGGACACAAAACCAAGAAGAATTTGAGAAGACAAAGTGAAAACACTCAGCTCCAGATTTCAAATCAGGAGGCACTGTCAGGAACCATTGTTCATTCATTCTTCACACCCATGTCCTCTGTCTTAGATTCCTGTGTTTCCACAAGGACCCATTGGTCTCAGTTCTTTACATTCAATTCCAATCTGAAATTATGGTTTCAAACCATTCAAAACTGAAATGCCTAGAAATTCCCTGTGAGTTCATTCAGGCTGCTGTAATAAGACATCTTAGACTGGGCAACTTATAGACAACAGAAATTTACTGCTCACAGTTCTGGAGGCTGGGAAATCCAAGATCAAGGTGCCAGCAGACTCAGTGTCTGGTGAGAGCTTGTTCCTTATAGATAGTACCTTATTCTCTGCCCTCACATAGCTGGAGGTGCAAACAAGTTCCCTCACCTCTTTTATAAGGGCACTAATCCCATTAGTGAAGGGTGAAGCCCTCATGAACTAATCACCTCCCAAAGGCCCCACCTCTTAATACTACTGCATTGGGGATTAGGTATCAATACATGAAATTTGGGGGAACATAAACATTCAGGCTACAGCACCCCCTTCCATTCCTTATCCCCTTAAATCCACCCTCCCTGCAATAAACCTAAGTGTACTCATTCCTGATTACAAGATGGAGACTGGCCTTTCTTTCCAGAAGGAAGTAGAGCAGCATTGGGCCATGCAAGTCCATCTTCCCACCTAGTTCTTTACATCATGCTAACAGAAAAAATAGGTTTTGCTCATGAGGCTCATACAGAGTCTATATACATTTCATAGACTTTAATATATATTACCTTTTTACAATTAAAAAGTAGGAGTTTTCTGAAGACATTAAAATATAATGCAGAAAAAAGAAAGTTAAGCTTTGCCTGCATAAAATAATATACAATAGAGATGAGCTATATTAAAAATTATCTCAGATGGATGCTACAATGGAATAGCTTAATAATCCAAAGCTGCTGTGCTTTCAGATCAAATCATCTGTTGCAAAGTGAACATGACCATTAAAACAGGTAGTTATTTTCTGTGCATTTTAAAGAAATAGTTTTATCTTCCGCCACAAGATAAGGACCCCCCTCTCTCACGACTCCTACTCAACACACTATTGGAAGTTCTGGCCAGGGCAATCAGGTAAGAGAAAGAAATAAAGGGTATTCAAATAGGAAGAGAGTAAGTCAAATTGTCTCTGTTTGCAGATGACATAATTGTATATTTAGAAAATCCCATTGTCTCAGCCCCAAATCTCCCTAAGCTGATAAGCAACTTCAGCAAAGTCTCAGGATACAAAATCAATGTGCAAACTACACAAGCATTATTATACACCAATAACAGATAAACAGAGAGCCAAATCATGAGTGAACTCCCATTCATAATTGCTACAAAGAGAATAAAATACCTAGGAATACAACTTACAAGGGATGTGAAGGACTTCTTCAAGGAGAACTATAAACCATTGCTCAAGGAAATAAGAGAAGACACAAACAAATGGAAAAAGATTCCATGCTCATGGATAGGAAGAATCAGTATCATGAAAATGGCCATACTGCCAAAGTAATTTATAGATTCAATGCTATCCCCATCAAGCTACCATTGACTTTCTTTACAGAATTAGAAAAACTACTTTAAAGTTCATATGGAACAAAAAAGAGCCCATATAGCCAAGAGAATCCTAAGCAAAAAGAACAATACTGGAGGCATCACATTACCTGACTTTGAAATATATCACAAGACTACAGTAACCAAAACAGCATGGTTCTGGTAGCAAAACACATATATAGACAAATGGAACAGAACAGAGGTCTCAGAAATAACACCACACATCTACAACCACCTGATCTTTGACAAACCTGACAAAAACAAGAAATGGGGAAAGGATTCCCTATTTAATAAATGGTGTTGGGAAAACTGGCTAGCCATATGCAGAAAACTGAAACTGGGCCCCTTCCTTACACCTTGTACAAAAATTAACTCAAGATGGATTAAAGACTTAAATGTAAGACCTAAAACCAGAAAAACCCTAGAAGAAAATCTAGGCAATACTATACAGGACATAGGCATGGGCAAAGACTTCATAACTAAAACACCAAAAGCAATGGCAATAAAAGCCAAAATGACAAATGGGATCTAATTAAAGAGCTTCTGCACAGCAAAAGAAACTATCATTGGAGTGAACAGGCAACCTACAGAATGGGAGAAAATTTTTGCAATCTATCCATCTGACAAAGGGCTAATATCCAGAATCTACAAAGAACTCAAACAAATTTACATGAAAAAAACCAACAACCCCATCAAAAAGTGGGTGAAGGACATGACCAGACATTTCTCAAAAGAAGACATTTACATAGCCAACAAATATATGAAAAAAAGCCTATCATCACTGGTCATTAGAGAAATGCAAATCAAAACCACAATGAGATACCATCTCACTCCAGTTAGAATGGCAATCATTAAAAAGTCAGCAAACAACAGATGCTGGAGAGGATGTGGAGAAATAGGAACACTTTTACACCATTGGTGGGAGTGTAAATTAGTTCAACCATTGTGGAAGATAGTGTGGCGATTCTTCAAGGATCTAGAGCCAGAAATACCATTTGACCCAGCAATCCCATTACTGGGTATATATTCAAACGATTATACATCATTCTACTATAAAGACACATGTACACGTATGTTTATTGCAGCATTGTTCACAATAGCAAAGACTTGGAACCAACCCAAATGTCTATCAACGATAGACTCGATAAAGAAAATGTAGCACATATACACCATGGAACACTAAGCAGCCATAAAAAAGAATGAGTTCATGTCCTATGCAGGGACATAGATGAAGCTGGAAACCATCATTCTCAGCAAACTAACACAGGAACAGAAAACCAAACACCACATGTTCTCACTCATAAGTGGGAGTTGAACAACGAAAATACATGGATGCACAGAGGGGAATATCACACACCAGGGCCTGTCAGGGGGTGGGGGCTAGGGGAGGGATAGCATTAGGAGAAATATCTAATGTAGATGACGGGTTGATGCGTGCAGCAAACCACCATGGCATGTATATACCTATGTAACAAATCTGCACATTCTGCACATATATCCAAGAACTTGAAAGCATTAAAAAAAAAAGAATAAAGAAAGAAATAGTTTTATCTTAAAAACAGTGTCAAAAATTTGGGAAGCCAAGAGCACTAGGAAAATTTACATCACCCATAAGCCTACCACTGAGAAGTAACCACTGTTAATTAAGAAGTTGGTATTTAGCCTCTTAGTCTTTGTTCTACATTAACATGCCATTATTACAAAAATGAAATCATTCTGTGTTTATTGTTTGGTAACAACTTTACCAATAAACAATATATAGGCAACATTGTCACATAATTAAACGTTCTTCCAAAACACATAGGCAATTTATAAGCACTGCAAAATATTTCATTGTTCCTCCTAAGTGGAAACACACTAAATTTAAGGACAGGTGAGAATAATAAATTGGTTTCATTTTATGAACGTACCTTAATTTATTTAACCAAATTCTCCCTCCACCACTTTTCTCTCTCTCCCCCCAGCCCTGCTATAAGCAAGAATAAATGTAACATCCTTGTAATAAATTTTTTGCGTGTCTATTTGCAAGTTATTATCTTGAGATAAATTCCTACACGTGCAATTACTGGGTCAAAGAGAATCCACTATGCTTTTTAAACCAAATTATTTTTTATTTTCTCCTGAAATTTTCTAGAATCAAACAACAGCTCCAACACTGTCAGTGAGGTATGAAATTTACAGGTATGTCTCTTGTAGTTTACAATACCTAATTTCATTCTACCATGTAGCTGATGTCAAGCACGTGTGTTTAATTTTTTTAAAAACAGAGTCATTGCAACTCTCTTATGTTGACAGCTCCAGTCATTTACAGTTTATAAAAATTATATCACAAATTTAAACCAAGTCATGGAAGCAATTTACATAATAAAACCAAGGGGGAGCTAATTTCTGTTCAGAGCTGTGTAGAGAGCTCCTCATTCTTAAATCGAAGTCAATGAACTGCAGATACACACAACAACATGGATGAATCTCACAGGAGCTATGTTGAGTGGAAGAAACCAGACACTAATATGCACATATTTATGATTCCATTTATGTAAAGTTCAAGAATAAACAGAACTCACGAGAGTGACAGAAGTCAAAACATCGGTAACCTCTTGGGGTCAGGGAAGATGATGTTGACTGGGAAGCAGCCCAAAGGAGTCCTCTGGGGTCCTGGAGATAATTTATCTGTGGATCTAAATGAGAGTTACATAGTATAGTAAAAACTATTAAAATGTACACATAATAATTGAACAATACACTTAAAATATGTATATTTTCACTTCATGTATGTTACTATTTATGTTATACCTCTATTTTTGCAAAACCAAGAACAACCTAAGGTATGAATGTTGTGTATATTAGTTTCCTAGGGCTGCCATATCCAAGTACCACAAGGTGGGTGTAAACATAAATTTATCCAGAGAATAGAAGTCCAGAATTAAGGTGTCAGCAGGGCCATGCTGCCTCCTGAAACCTGTAGGGGAATTCTTCCTGGCCTCGCTATACCTTCAGGTGGTCTGCCAACAGCCTTTGGCAATCTTGGCTTGTAGGTGTATCATCCCGACCCGCCATCTTCACATGGCCATATTCCTTTTTTTTTTCTTTAATTATAAGTATTTTTAACTTTTATTTTAAGTTCAGGGGTACATGTGCAGGTTTGTTACACAGGTAAACTTGGGTCATGGGGGTTTGTTGTAGAGATTATTTCATCACCTAGGTATTGAGCCTAGTACCCATTAGTTATTTTTCCTGATCTTCTCCCTCCTTCCCTCCTCTTCCTTCCAATAGGCCCCAGTGTGTGTTGTTCCCCTCTATGTGTCACGTAGCCATATTCTTAAAAGGACACCAGTCATACTGGATTAGGTACCTACCCTATTCCCCTCTGACTTCATCTAATTACATCTGCAATAACCCCTATTTCCAAATGAGGTCACATCCTGAGTACTAGGGGTTAGGCTTTCAACATCCACTTTGGGGTGATACAATTCAATCCATACTAGTTTGCAATCTTCTTTTGAAATTTTCTCTTAAAAGTATGAGTTCTGCAAAAGGAACCAAAAGCAAGAAAATAGTGTCTAGAAGGGTTTATATTACAGTCAGCAGTGCAGGGGCCCTGTTTGCAAGGAGCTTCAGTAGGATTGCAGATTTGTTCTTAGTTTCCAGAACATGTATCAAGAGGAGGGAAAGACACTTGGGAAAAACTGCACAAGGAGAATCATAAGCTATCAAGAGATTGCTCACTTAAGTAGCGATGCAGCGTAGTACTTCTGAGATATTAAGATATATTATGCTCATTGTTCTCCCAGTATCCAGTGACTTGGCTGCATTGGGGGAAGCTTTTGGCAGGGCAGAAAACAGAAGTAGAGAATGAGCCTTCCTGGATTTTGTGTTCCAGAGTCGGGAGATTAAGTGTAGATACACAATGTCTTGGGCAAAAATTTGAAGGGAGAATCCTACCTTTGTCCATTAGGTGTGAGAAGGATTCTTTCAGCCTTGGGATGGAAGCAAAAAGCAAGGGAGACTGATTTCTGATTCCCAGCATAGCCTCTTGGGGGGTTCAAATGCCAGAGAAAGAATAACTGCAGCAGAAGGGACTGTGGCAGCCTCATAGATATTTCTATGTCCCAAATGTGGCACTGCATCAGCAGATAGAGCTGCAGGGCTCATAAGCCACGTGGACAGCCAAGAGTCACCTACAGAGACCTACCAAAAATCTGAGGACCACACAGGCCCCTTACAATATATAGGCCAAAAATGAAAAAGTGATTCATTAAATTGATAACTAAATCTCAAACAGTTTGTCCCCATTTATAAGGCATTTCAAATAAATAAATGCACAAATAAGAAACGTAAATCCCTTGTCAGATAAGACATTCCAATTTTTGGTTCAGACATTATGGTCACATATAAAAAATCTGGCAAAAGGGAAAAATGGTTCTAAGAGCACCAAGAGGGACTGAAACTAAAATCAAATTAGAGCTGGAACCTAGAACCAGAGATTTAGCTTATATCGACTTCTCAGTGCAGATCTAAAGAAGAAGAAACAGAAAGTATTAAATATTTGGTGTGCTGTCCAGGATACGAGAGCATGAAAGGAACACAGACCAACAATGTCTGGTCAAGTCTTGCCCGTGACAATCAATACCGAGGAAGAAAGCAACAGATGGGACGCAAAGAGAGATGCTGTGGAAGGAATTCCAGTGAGTAGCAGGGCATGCCTGTTGCTTCTCTTAAACCCATCTTCCAACATTACCTTAGCTGCGAGTGGTTCCAAGCTTTATAAAATCTACTAACAGACTACTAACGAAACCACTTTTACTTTTAGAAGAACATCGATGGAGAACAGGCGTATTTATACATAGTTACAGCAACTGGTGCTGTCTTTAGCAGACAGGGCTGGCCTGTGTTCATTTGGTTTGCTCCTTGTTAAGTAGTTCTACCTGCCCATTTTAGCACCATTGAATATTTCAGCCTCACATCTGACTTTTTTGATGACCATGACTTCTGAACCAAAATTTGGAAAGTCCGACCTGACAAAAAAAAATTTTTCTGACTTGTGAGTATATTTATATAATATTCATCATCTCATAACTGAAGATGAATTATGTCATATTTAGTTAGAGATTTACTCATTCAATTGAAAAGTATAAAATCAGATAAAATTGGGTCTAGGCTAGAAAATCCAGGACACGTGGTCATCATACGCGGAAAATTGGGATTTGTAGAGGAGGCACCAGCAGTCATCTGGAACCTGTCCCTTGCTTCTGGCAGCACAAGAATTTGCTTCAGGAAAATGGATCATCCTGTGAATACAGGGTCCAGCTTAGCATCATGTGCCAAGGAAGACCTAACTGTCATCAGATGATGAAATGAGAAGGATTCCACAGGCTGGAGCAAGATATTTACTGGGATCCAATTTCCTTCCACTACATTCCTACAGTTCCTGGTCGGCTGTCAGCAGTTGCCTGTATGCCCCTTTCTGTCCTAAGCACACTGTGCTGTCCCACGGATGTCTGAGATTTCTTTCCAACAGACCTAACTGTGAGACAGCCTTTCCTGCATGTTTGCTGATTCTGTTAGTTACGTCCTGTACCATGCATCTCAAATTAAATCATCAGCAGATAAACATTTTGGCCAGAGCAAGATAGTGAATGCTTCCATTTCTAAATAGTAGGAGATCAACAACAGAATATAAAATTTATTTCCATTCATTGATGACTCTCCACCATGTACCTATGCATTTGTTAAAATAAAAAGTATATAAGCTGATTTCTTGATTGAGGATAAAAAGTATGATCCTCATAACTTTTAGTTGATGATAAATTATGAAAAAAATAGAAATTTATTTCAATCATTTTTCATTCTCCTACACAGGAGATCTGATAACATCTAATAAAACATGCTCTTTTATGGATGAAACACTTGAGTCAGGAGCTTCTGGATAGATGACCACATAGAGGTTCTAGAGGGTAGCGTGCCCAGGGAGGGCATGCAAGCTCCTTGCCCCTACCCCCATACCTCACCCTATACATCTCTTCATCTGTATCCTTTGCAATATCCTTTATAATAAACCAATCAATGTAAGTGTTTCACTGAGTTATTGTTGTTGTGGCTTTTTTTACTTCCATAGTTCGGCGGGCAGGAGTGTTGCAGCTCTTTTACTCTAGCCGCCCATAGTTCAGTGAGCAGGAGGCTTACAGCTCTTTCATTCCCACAGTTCGGTGGGTTCCAAGTTCTTGTCTCACCAGGCTGGCTGTTCCCTCAGGAATAACCTCCTGAGTGTTTGGACTATATATAACCGTCTTCAATTTTTCAACAGTGAGCTGTGGTTCCTGCATCAACTCAAACATGCTCTTGCTCTTCCACTCTGCAGCATTTAAAACCACAGATACTGTCCCTAAATTACTTGCTCTCATTAATCCAGTTGGCTACAAATCCCTCTTTGGGTTTGACTAACTTTCTGGAGTAGCTCACAAGGATAGCAACAGGAGACAGACAAATCCAAACCCCTCAAGTTTTACCCAACTTGAAGCCAGTCAGTCACTTGCAACTGGTGTGGGGTGGTGTGGGGACAGCCTTGAGGACTGAGCCCTCAACCTGTGGGATCCTACATTATCTCCAGGTAGTGCTGGAATTGAATGAGAGGATACCAGCCGGGGCTCACTGCTTGGTGTGTTGGAGACAACCCACACACATTTGGTCACAGAAGTCTTCTTCTGTGTTGTGATTATTGTGGTGGTGTGAAAGCAAGAAAAAAAGCGTGATTTGAGAAGAGAGTTTTTCCCTGAAACAATTGGTGTCAGTGAAGCTCAATTTCCTAGAACAACCCTCACTCATAGAAACATGTGGTTTGGGAAGAGAAAGAATGAAAGGGTGGGGAATGAGGAATCCTTGATTCCTGGGCAGCCACGTGGTCATCCATGGTATGAAGCCACCCCTATGTTGAGATCAGTTACCAAAGGTAAAAGTTACCAGTGGAATTTAGAGATGGGTCCAACTCCCCAGGAGCTGGTTCACTGGATCCATAAAGAAATGCAAACTAATAGGAAAAAAGCAAAACATTTAATCCCTTGGTTATTGTTATCTGTAATAGCTAAAATGAAATTTAAAAAGAACTCTGGGTCTGACCGTAATATTAGGCCAAGCTTAGATTTCAGACAGCCTGAGCTCAGGCCACCAGCCTCAAAGCCACCCCCTAAGGGCAAAATTGTGCGGGGACAATAGAAAATACCTCCAAGACCTGTGGCTACCAAGAAGGTAGTCAACGTGGGGGAAAAGCAAAGCCAAGTAACTATTGAAACCAGAGGGTATAGTGTGAAGGAAGTGTTCCATTTTGTATATCGGTATCATCAGTTGCCCGAGGAACCTTTACTAAGTTGGATTATGACAGCAACTAATTGAGGGACAGTATCTTTGGTTTTAAATGCTGCAGAGTGGAAGAGCATGTTTGAGTTGATGCAGGACCCACAGCCCACTATTGAACAATTGAAGACAGGTATATAGGGTCCAGATACACGGGAGGTTATTCCTGAGGGAACAGCCAGCCTGGAGGACTGGATAAAAGCCACTATACAGTCTGTTTACCCTGAGAAGGGGGAACTGTCCAACTGCCCCTTTAAATGCCAAGTGGAGCACTCTAGATGAGGCAGCTGATATGCTTTCTATACAAGCCATGCGGGACTAACTGCATAATGAAAGAGATATTCACGCACTGGATATGCCCATTACCCAGGTCATGGTAAATGCTGTAGTTAAGAGGGCACCTTCTATAACGGCACCCAAAAAGACTCCTGCAGAATCAAACAAGAGTTCCAAAAGCCTGATCGAATTTGTTGTCTCAGCTTCCTCTCACGGGTCTTACAGATGCTAATAAAAATACTAGGTTAATTAATAACAGAATGGTGAACAGGAGAGGGGAGAGTCAAAAGACTCAGGACAGAAATTTTTAAACAGTTATTAAAAAATAAGATAAGGCCAGACATGGTGGCTCATGGCTGTAATGCCAGCACTTTGGGCTTTGGGAGGCTGAGGCAGGAGGATTGCTTGAGCCCAGGAGTTTGAGGCCAACCTCTGCAACATAGTAAGACTTCTTCTTTACCAAAAAAAAAAAAAGTTTTAATTAAATTAATTTTAAAAATTAGCTGGGCATGTTGGCATGTGCCTGTAGTGCCAGCTACTTGGGAGACTGAAAGGGGAGGATCACTTGGGCCCAAGAGGTTGAGTCTGCAGTTGAGCCATGATTGCACCACTATACTCCAGGCTGATCAATAGTGTGAGACTCTGTCCAAAAAAAGAAAAAAAGGCTGGACACAGTGGTACACACCTGTAATCCCAACACATTGGGAGGTCTAAGAGGAGGATCACTTGAGCTCAGGAGTTTGAGACCCGCCTGGGTAACACAGTGAGACCTTGTCTCTACAAAAAACCCACAAATTAGCCAGGTGTGGTGGCACATGCCTGCAGTCCCAGCTCCTCAGGAAGCCAAGGCAGGGAAAGGATGACTTGAGCTTGGGAGATAGAGACTGTGGTGAGTCATGATTGCACCACTGCACTCCAGCCTGGATAACAGAGAAAGACCCTGTCTCAAAAAAATAAAAAGTAAAAATAAATGAGATGAAAAAATACACTGTTGATGGGATGAAACTAACAGGAAAGAGGAGAGTCATGGGACTTGTCCTAACAGGATAAAAATCTTCAGATGATTATTTTAAAATGGAATTAATAAAATAAAAATTGATGGGGTTAAAAAAAAGTCTTAATATAAGATTAGTGAAAATCGAGTGGACCAAAGGGAGCCTCTGCTGGTCCCTCAGTATTAACGGACCCCAAACCATTTGCCACATTTCTCACAGTTGGAGGTATTTTAAAAGCCCAAAGGTAAAGATTACTCAAAAAAAACCCCACCTGGAATTGCGTGGGGCGATGAGTAGACTGGTTAATCAAGGTATTGACAGAGAGGCCAGAGTCCCTTAGTCAGACCCCTGGCTGAGACCCAAAGCCTCTTTTTTACGCAAGACAGGGTAAAATGGTGTGGGGGTGAAGAAGAGAAGTTCCTGGAACTAGACCATGAAAATGTAAAAGTTGATAGAATTATACAAGTTGGTGTATTTGAACACACTTTATGTGAAATGGTTGCATCTCTCTTACCTGATTATATCATGGAAATGAACACTGTGTCTGATTGGAAAATGTTTTCCCTACCTAGTACCATAAAACAGAAAGCACATAAGTCTGCCCTTCAAGCAATATAAATTGGACATGCCGAATGGGAACCAATAAGATATCCCAAGCCCACACAGTGCAGAGCAGAAACTAGAGTGCTATTAGGGACAACTTCTCCATTTCATAGCCCTTTATGGAGTATTTTCTAGAGTATATAGCAAAGGCCTATGAGTGCCTCCCAGCAGCAACCACTGAGACTTTGGACTAGAGAATTTCCACTCGAGGGACATTTACTACCTTGCTAATGGGGTGGTAACTGAATCTACCCCATGGCTGAAGGACATAAAATGATTTTGATACCTGAAATATCAATGCTATGTCATTGATACTGAGATGTCAGAGAAATTCTCTAAGGGGAATAGCAGTGCCCAGAAGTATTCCACATACAACGAAAATGGTTTAAACATGATTTTGCTGTTCACTGGATGGATAAGGAAATGCAAGTAAGAAAAAAGTAAAGTATTCAAACCCTTGGTTATTGAATGCAATAACCAAGAGGAGAAATGCAAGGAGATACTCACAGCAGGGAGCCTCTTTACCCCTAGGGCTGACTCTGGAACTGTGTAAGGTGCTGCTGGAATCTATCAACACTTGGACAGGACCCTACGAACATCTCTCAACTGACTAACAAGGAGCTGCCTGGTTTACAGACAGAAGTTCCAAGTGAATGCACAACATCCTGTTTGGAAGACTGCTACTTTGATCAAAGAATGTAAAAATGAGACCCTGTCATTTGCAATACCATGGATGGAACTGGAGGTCATTATGTTAAGTGAAATAAGCCAGGCACAGAAAGACAAACATCACATGTTTTCACTTATTTGTGGGATCTAAAAATCAAGACAATTAAACCCATGGAGACAGAGAGTAGAAGAATGGCTACCAGAGGCTGGGAAGGGCAGTGGAGGGGTTGTGGAAGGAGAGGATAGTTTTGGGTCGGAAAAAATAGTTAGAGTGAATTAATAAGGCCTAGTACTTGATAGCATAACAGGGCCTAGTACTTGATAGTATAATAAGGCCTAGTACTTGATAGCATAACAATAATTAGATTGCTTGTAATAGAAAGGAAAAACACTTGAAGGGATGAATACCCTATTTCCCATGATGTGATTATTATTCATTGCATGCCTGTATCAAAACATCTCATGTACCCCATAAATATATATGCCTATGAACCCACAAAATTATAATTTACAAGTTATTAAAAAATTGGCCAGGCATGATGGCTCATGCCTGTAATCCCAGCATTTTGGGAGGCCAAGGCAGAAGGATCACTTGAGCCTGGGAGTTTGAGATCACCCTAGGCGACATAGCAAGACCTCATCTCTACAAAAAGATTTTAAAAAATTAAAAAGAAAATTGTCGGCTGGGCACAGTGGCTCATGCCTGTAATCCCAGCACTTTGGGAGGTCGAGGCAGGTGGGTCACGAGGTCAGGAGTTTGAGACCAGCCTGGCCAACATAGTGAAACCCCATCTCTACTAAAAATACAAAAATTAGCCAGGTGTGGCGACCCATACCTGTAGTCCCAGCTACTCAGGAGACTGAGGCAGGAGAATCACTTGAACCCGGGAGGCAGAAGTTGCAGTGAGCTGAGACAGTAGTACCACTGCACTCCAGCCTGGGTAACAGAGCAAGACTCCATCTCAGAAAGGAAGGAAGGAAGGAAGGAAGGAAGGAAGGAAGGAAGGAAGGAAGGAAATTGTTTAATCATAAAAAATTTTTTTAAAAAAAGAAGGTAAAAACAGATCAGCTCGGTGGATGGAATTGCATGCTATTTTTATAACAGTAATGAAAAAATGGAACAGTGGTGAAAGTCCCTGTGTTTAGGTTTTTACTGACTCACAGGCAGTGACAAATGATGTGACTACACACTCAGGCAGAAGGAAACCCAGATGATTAACGGGATGCCCAAATGAAGCATGGCCCTATGGAAATTTGTGGGTGCATTAGAGTAGAACAAGTCAATGCCCATCAGAAGAACTCCCTTCCAGGTTACAAACGTGACTGGAATCAACAAACAGATATTCCCATGTGCTCCCATGGGCCACCTTGGTCCATGAAATGAGTGGATTTGGGGTTACTGCAGCAGTGTGGAGATGAGCTGCATTAAAACATTGGCCGGCCATAGTGGCTCATGCCTGTAATCTCAGCACTTTGGGAGGCCAAGGCAGAAGGACCACTTGAGCTCAGGAGTTTGAGACAAACCTGGGCAACAGGGCGAAACCCCGCTTCTACTAAAAAATACAAAAATTAGCCAGCAGTGGTAGTGTGTGCCTGTAGTACCAACTACTTGAGAGGCTGAGGTGGGAGGATCACCTGAGCCCGGGAGGTCGAGGCTGCAGTGAGCTAAAATCCTGCCATTATACTTCAGCCTGGGCAATTAGAGTGAGACCGTGTCTCAAAAAAAAAAAAAAAAAGACATTCCTTTCACACTCTCTCAGGCCTGCCAGTAAGAACTGTTCTATTTCTCTGCAAGAGAGACAGAGACTGCCAATGGCTATGGGGCATATTCACTGGTAGGAAGGCCCTCAACACAGCTGGCACATGAGACTGATGCTGGTTTTCTCTGGGGGCTACAAATGGATCTTGACAGGATTAGACACTGACTTGGGAGTAGGCTTTGCTTACCCAGTAGAAGATGAAAATGCTTAGAGTGCCATAAAAAAACCACAACAGAAGATAATGCATGGATTTGGATGGCTAACCATCATTTCTTCAGATCAAGGAACACACTGTACAGCCCATAGTGTCCAACAATGGGCAGAGAGATATCTCCTTAGAGTAATCGTTTGATGGAGAAGTAGAACAGGCATAAGACATTGGTTGTCTAAAACAGAAGGAGCTAAAAGCAGGAAGGGCTGGCCTACATGCCTTCAAGAGTGTGTGCTCACACTCAGTATGAGTGGGACTAGAGTGTCCCTGCTAGATTTTTTCAGTTTTTCTGGTTGACCTGGGGAAGAGGGAGTGAGAGATGCTGGTATGACTATGCAATTCTTGCCAAGGGAGGAGTACACTGGTATATGGACTATACGTTTTTCTTTTCTTCCCCATATCACCTCGGAAAAAATTTTTTTCTCTCTCTCCTACCTGATGCAGTGGTCCTAGGACCAAGGGCTGCAACTACAAGTGCTGGAAGCAGGGATGATTTCTAAGCAAGAAATGTTCACTGTGTTTTTAAACTGTGTCAGAATTCCTAAGGGGCCTGATGGGGGTGGATTGTGCCTTCACCCCATCTGGCAAAATTGGGGTTAAGAATAAATGCAGCTATATTGCCTGGTGGTAAAAATGGCACATTAGTTTGGAACCTATGTAATCCTTCTCAATATGAATGCGGGTGAACTAAGGGAGAGGCACTCGCTAGACTAGTATTGCCGCAAGCAATCTAGATCAGCACAGTGGCCAAACCTAATGTCCTTTCCAAAAGTGTCAAAGTTTGGGTCAAAATAAATAATAAATGGGAAACAGGAAGAATAATAGCTGAGGGTAAAGAAATGAATAAACAGTCATAAGTGAAGGGAAATCCAATATTACATTAACAACTCTAAAGAGTCTCAGAGCAAGAGATGACATTGCCTTGTAGCTCAGTTATTCCAGATGCCTGAAAGGGAGAAGCTATGTATTTGCCAATACCACTCTTGCTTTTGGAACCTGACAAGAATAAAAGGAAGCCTGAAAATCTAAGTGGCCTCAGCCTGGGAGGGACATTCATACAATATGATGGACTGGACCACTTATTAATGATTGTGTATCTTTGTTTTGCTATGAGGGATTCATGGTTGAAAAACAGGGAGTGGCCTGTGGTGTCATAATACATATTGGTATTTGCCCATGGTTCCTGGCCTTGTTAGAGTTTTTTGTTATAATGTTGGATGTGTTAGGCCTCAGGGGCAGGCCTCTGGCCTTCTCCTGCCCTCTTTTCACTTGCCTCAAGGCAGGACTCTACCCATTCTTTCTGATTGTGAGGTTTTGTTTGTCTGTTTCTCTCTTTTTTTTTGGTCATCCAGGCTGGGGTGTAGTGGCACTATCTCAGCTCACTGCAACCTCTGCCTCCCAGGTTCAAGCGAGCCTCCTGCCTCAGCCTCCTGAGTAGCTGGGATTACAGGTGCCCGCTACCACGCCCGACTAATTTTTGTATTTTTTGTGGAGACAGGATTTTGCTGTCTTGGCCAGGGTGATCTCAAACTCCTGACCTCAAGTGATCCGCCCACCTTGGCCTCCCAAAGTGCTGGAATTACTGGCATGAGCCACCATGCCCAGACCTGACTGTGAGTATTAAGACCCTCCCCAGAGAGGAGAGAAGGAGAATTATTCTAGGAATTCTCTAGGGAGAAGAAATGCTGATGTCGTGAAGCTTCCATAAAATCCCAGGAGGACTGGATTCTAAGAGCTTCCAGATAGATAAACACATAGAAGTTCTTGGAAGGTGCCACGCCCAGGGAAAGCATGGAAGCTCCTCGCCCCTTCTCTCATACCTCACTCTACACATCTCTTCATCTGTATCCTTTATAATAAACCATTACACATAAGTGTTGAGAAAAAAGAAAAGAACTTGAGTCACAAAGAGCTTAAGGCAATGCTTCTCAAACTTGAATGTGCATCAGAACCACTTAGGATTCCACAGAAATACAAAAGATCCTCAGAGACTGGTATGAACACCTCTATGAGCACAAACTAGAAACCCTTGAGGAAATGAAAAATTCCTGGAAACACACAACCTCCCAAGACTGAACCAGGAAGATACCGAAACCCTGACCAGACCAGTAATAAGTTACAAAATTAAGTCCGTAATAAAAAAGTTACCAACCCAAAAAGCCCTAGTCAAGGCAGATTCGTAGCTGAATTCTACAAGTTGTACAAGAAGAGCTGTTACCAGTCTTACTGAAACTATTCCAAAAAATTGAGGAGGTAGCCCTCCCTAACTCATTCTATGAGATCATTATCATCTTGATACCAAAATTATTAATCATGTGGAATCTCACACTTGACTTAAATTTTAATATTTGGTGAGAAAATGGACACAAAGCACTTGTGCTGCTTATTGAAATACTATGCTGTCTTGAGGAAAAGCACTTGTGTGATTGAATTGTGAGTTGAAGTAGTTGCTTTGTTTCATGGAACACTATATTCATTTTCTATTGTGACTGTAACAAACTGCCACCAAGTTGGTGGCTTAAAACAAAACAAATTTATTATCTTACACTTCTGGAGGTAAGAAATCCAACATGGGTCTCACTGGGCTAAAATCAAGGTGTCAGCAGGACTGTGTTCCTTCTGGAGACTCGGGGGGGGAATCAATTTTCCTGCATGTTTTATCTTCTAAAGGCCACCTACATTCCTTGGTTCATGGCCCCTTCCTTTATCTTCAAAGCCAGACTCATAGCGTCTTTAAATATCCTACTGTTCTCTTTCACTCATAAGGACCCTGTTGACTGCAGTGGACTAAACCAGGTAATTCAGGATAATCTTCCTATCTTAAGATCTTTAACCAAATTACATCTGCAATGCCCCTTTTGCCATGTAAGCTAACATATTAACAGGTTCTAGATTAAAACAGTCATTATTCTGCTTACCACTATCACCACTTTCACATGAAAGAATGAATAACAGACAAACAGTGGTTATTCAGTCCTGGGTATTTGGCATTTTCTCAAAATAAACAAAGTAAACCTGTAACTTTTAGGAAAACCACTTTTTTTTTTTTTTTTTTGAGACAGGGTCTCACTCTGTCACCCAGGCTGGAGTGCAGTGGTGTGATCTCAGCTCACTGCAACCTCCACCTCCTGGGCTCAAACGATCCTCCAACCTCAGCCTCCCAAGTAGCTGGGACTACATGCATGTGCAATCCTGCCTGGCTAACTTTTTTTTTTTTCAGAGATAGGGTTTCTTCATGTTGCCCAGGCTTGTCTCGAACTCCTGGACTCAACAGATCTGCTTGCCTCAGCCTCCCAAAGTGCTGGGATTGCAGGCATGAGACTCCCCGCCTGGTCAGGAAAACCACTTATAGTATTTGTTACCAAAGATAAAACTCAAATTTTCAAACTAAAATTAGAATATTGGAAAACTTGTGTCCACCACAGTGAACTTGACAGCCTCCCAATGCTTAGACTTCTAATGAGATTAGTAGTGTGATTTCTTTTAGACATTAAATAATGAAATGTGTCCACATTTGGAGGATCTGAGTAGCTAAGTAAACCAGTATTTTTCAAATGACCACTGCACAATGTTACAAAATCATGCATGGGTAAGAGATTACTCAGCATGGAAGATGGACCAATGGGTTAAAATGTAATAGAGTATGAAAAGTTCATGATATGGTTTTAGACTCCACATTGCAATCAACCTTTAAGAAACTACCACTTGTTGGCCAGGTGCAGTGGCTCACGCCTATAATCCCAGCACTTTGGGAGGCCGAGGCGGGCGGATCACGAGGTCAGGAGATCAAGACCATCCTGGCTAACACGGTGAAACCCCACCTCTACTAAAAATACAAAAAAAAAAATTAGCTGGGCGCGGTAGCAGGCGCCTGTAGTCCCAGCTACTCGGGAGGCTGAGGCAGGAGAATGGCGTGAACCCGGGAGGCGGAGCTTGCAGTGAGCCAAGATAGCGCCACTGCAGTTGGGCCTGGGCGACAGAGCAAGACTACGTCTCAAAAAAAAAAAAGAAACTACCACTTGTTAAATTTTGATGTAGTATTTCAAAAGACTACTCGCAATTATCTGAAAAGGCTATAGAAATACAATTCCTTTTCCAACTGTCTATCTGTGTCAGGCCAGATTTAGTTTGGATACCTTAATTTTTAAAATCATAACAAATTGAATGCAGAATAAAGTAAGAATCCAGCTATCATTTTGTAAGTCAAACATTAAAGATATTTTCAAAAATGAAAAACAATGCCACTCTTCTCTCTCACTTTGTTTGAGGAAATCTAGTTATTTTTTATTTAAAAAACTAATTATGTTAACACATAATGGGTTTATTATTATTTTAAAGGAGTAAATAAAGTTTTTTTAATTTCTCAGTTTTAATTTCTAATATGGTAAATATTGATAGCTATAACTCACATAAACAATAGCTCTTCAAAGCCTTCAATAATTTTTAAGACTGTGAAGCCGACCGGAAACCAAGTACCACTAGTCTACCCTTTGGCCACCAGAGCAGGGAACAGAACTGAAGAGGTAACAAGGAAGAGCTCAGCCACAGTAACCCTAATAACGGTGTCAAGTGACCCTGAAAAATGCAATCCAAATAATCTTTTCAACACCCTCTTCCCAGGGAGAGGAGGTCCCAGCACTAAGGCAGCTGTGATGAGGTTTAGAGGAGGTAAAGAGGTAGAGTCAGGACCCATCAAACCCTGGGAGAGCCCATCACATGCCCCATGAGAGCACCAGCACTTTTGACACTTACCACACAGAGGGCATCAGTTAGCTGTTCAGGGTTAGCTAAAAAAAGCAAGGACAACCAACAAAGTGCAACATTTGTCTCTTTTCCTCTCTCTTATCAAGGCTCAAACCAAATGAGAAGCTAGAGACTTAGAAGAAGAGGGAGAATTCCAGAGGAAGATCACATACTCCCGCAGTGAGGGGGGCACAAGACTGAAAGAGAAGACCAAGACCTACCCCTCCCACATCAAGTCCCTCTAGCTACAAATCTGGTCGGTAATGAAAACGACTGAAACTGAACTCATGGACACAGGAAGGGGAACATCACACTCCGGGGACTGTTGTGGGGTGGGGCAGGGGGGAGGGATAGCATGAGGAGATAGACCTAATGCTAAATGACGAGTTAATGGGTGCAGCACACCAACGTGGCACATGTATACATATGTAACAAACCTGCACATTGTGCACATGTACCCTAAAACCTAAAGTATAATAATAATAAAATTTAAAAAAAAAAATTGGAACTTTAAATTCAATAGATCCTCACTAACCAAAGGATCTGGAAAGCTACCGAATCTATCCAAGATATCATAAGGGAATCTGCTTTAAGTGGATGCAAAGTTAAGGAACAGTCCCCGAGACCACCCTCATTTCTGGCACCAATGGTGAGTTCAAGTGTTCCCAAGACCACCCTCAGATTTGGCAACTTGCTAGGACTCACAGAACCCACTGAAATCTGTCACACACATGATTATGGTTTATTACAGTGACAAGATATAGATTAAAATCAGCCAAGAGAAGAGAGGCACGGGACAGAGTCCAGGAAAGTTCCACTCATGCAGCTTCCAGCTGTCCTCTCCCAGTACAGTCGCAGACAGCATTAACTTGCCCAGCAACAAAATGGGATGATGCACACTGAGTACTGCCAGCCATGGAAGCTTGCCCCAGCCTCGGTGTCCAGAGTCTTTGTTGAGGCTGTAATGTATCCATGATAACTGCTCACATAACCAGTAACACATGACCAAAAGCCCCCACCTTAATCACACTGTTAGACTATTCAGTGTGGCCCAAGGCCCCCAGGTAAACAAAGACATTTTTAGCAGCAGGACATTTCAGGGACTCAGAGAATTCCTCCCAGGAATCAGTGCAAAGGCCAGATCTCTCTTTAGGTTAGTTTTATTACATTATTATTATTATTATTACTATTGAGACTGAATCTCGCTCTGTCACGTAGGCTGAAGTGGCAATGACAGCTCATAACTCGCTGTAACCTCAAACTCCTGAACTCAAGCAATCCTCAGCCTTAGCTTCCAGAAAGTCAAATTCTTTGCTACATAGTGGAGAAGGGAGATCCAACTTAATGAAGCCAGTGGTAATGATTGGCAAAAAGTAAAGCAATTTCATGTTTGTGCTTCGTCCACTGACCACAACACATAGTCTTTACCCTTCTTCCTTGTAACCTAACTTCCCTCCCTTGAGCTTCGGTCGGCACTGGCCTGAGTGCCTGTGCATTAGTATAGCCTGTGCATTGGTATAACCTACACATACACCTCCCATCTGAGAATGGAAAACACCAACTAGTCTAGGCAGAATCAGGCAGGAATTTATGCAAAACCGCATATGATAAAATTCCAACATGACACCCACTCATTTTGATTAACAAACTCTTCTTAAAATACATCAGGAAAGTTAAGATTTTGGTATATGTCATTCAAGCTTCTGTCATTAGTTTTTTCTTTTTATACTTTAAGTTTTAGGGTACATGTGCACAATGTGCGAGTTAGTTACATATGTATACATGTGCCATGTTGGTGTGCTGCATCCATTAACTCGTCATTTAACATGAGGTGTATCTCCTAATGCTATCCCTCCCCCCTCCCCCCATAAAAAATTATGAGTTCATGTCCTTTGTGGGGACATGGATGAAGCTAGAAACCATCATTCTCAGCAAACTATCACAAGGACAAAAAACCAAACACCGCATGTTCTCACTCGTAGGTGGGAATTGAACAATGAGAACCCATGGACACAGGAAGGGGAACATCAGACACAGGAACATCACACACAGGAAGGGGAACATCACACACAGGAACATCACACACAGGAAGGGGAACATCACACACAGGAAGGGGAACATCACACACACAGGATGAGGAACATCACACACAGGAAGGGGAACATCACACACACAGGATGGGGAACATCACATACACTGTCATTAGTTTTATCTTACTGTTTTTCATCCTGAAAGCTGGATTAAAACAGTTGTTTGTAGGAAATAGAAACGAAAATATCATGAATCACAGAAGGTTTCTCCAAGCAGGTGAGTCTTTGACGCCACTTCTGTTGCTGGCTTTTCTTACGTGTATATAATAGTGTTCAAAGCTCCTGGAATTTCTCAAAAGCTACCCAGAAAAAAAAATCTCAAGTGATAATCATTTAGTAGTGTCTGCCTGGATCGACAAATTGAGGAAGATTCTGAAGCCTTACCTGCGCTCTGCTTGAAAACGTGTGGTAATGCATTAGTAAGGTCAGTCATGGCCACAGGAGAGGATGATAGAATTAGTACCTTCTAGTTCTCATTCTGATCTAATATTTAACCTCAGGCCCTGACACTGCTCTTGGGGAAGCTGGGCCACTTGCAAACCCTTAAGTTAAAATCTGTGGTTCTTCATCCTTGCCCACTCACTGGCCAATCCAGCCTTCCCATCTGTTTCTCTCCTGGTGATGTTTTACTCCTAGTGACCCAAAGACTATACCCCATCCAGCAAGCACTACTGGCTCTGAGGTCAAGGGTAACAATTGCTCCCTCACAGTTGTGCTTTGGGCCAGTTCCTCAGCATGTTCTGAATACCCTGACCCAGAAAGGAGAGGGCAGAAGTAGGACTTAATTTCTCCAGAGCAGTGCTGTGCAAGCATCTCCACCCCCAGGTGACCCAGGAGCATCCATTTTTACCTTCAAGGTTCTGAGCATATTGCTACCAGCAGCATCATTTCTGTGTTTACTATGTGCTAAACAGTGAGCTAAGTACCTTTAATGCTCACATCAACTCTATAAGTTACATATTATCATCAGCTCCACTTTATAGAAAAAGAAACTGAGGGATAAAAGGATTTAAAAATTTGCCCAAAGTCAAGTGAAGTTTTTTGTGGTTCACCTGAGTCCAGAGATTGTACTTTAAATATTACATTATACTGCTCACATCTTGCAAAAAAAAATAGCCATGCACAGTTGTGTTCTGTGTTTAAAAATAATTCAGATTACATATTCTATTCTACAATAAATCTGGGTGTGTTTTAATATAAAACTTATATTACATCTCATACACTGTAGTAAAGTTGATCCTCCCACAAGAGATGACATGTTTATCCTGAGGCTTGATGTTCCCCTTGGGGCACAAGTACACTGTGAGAGAAACAGCACCAAGGCACTGGATTTTGTTCTACCTAATGATAAAATCTGTAAACTCAGCAAGTTTATGTTATCCTCCATACATCCTTGCTACACATGAGACTATGAACAATGGGCTGGGAGCTCAAAGAGAAAGAATGGCCAGAATACTCGAGACAAAAAGAAAAAGAGGAATATTTTAGTTTGAATAATAAATGTGCAAGCTGAAAACATTTGAAAATTACCCCACTTCTTACTTTTATAGAGAAAACAGAGGACATAATCATCATTCACTATAAGGAGCTCATTAAATATGGTCCTACATAAATGATCATGAAGGTACTTAACTTTTTGAAAAGCTATAGGCTCCACTTTTTCCACAGCCCAAGACCCCAGGGCCTTTGTCCTGTCATCTTTCCTAACATCAGTGACACATGTTTTACGTCTAAGTACTTAGAGGTAAAAGTTTTACTTTGTCTCAGATCCTCATAGGCATAAATTTGTAGGCTTAATAGCAACAATGCATTGTGTTACATATAATCACAAGCATGAAATAACATATAGCATATGTCAGCAATATATTCTATACTGAGGCCAAATTCCATAAAGGTCAATTCTCTGGGGATAGGACTGTACCGTATCTGCCACGTGATGTAACACTGAATACCTCCAGTTGTGTGTCATCTCCTGAGGAATGTGATATTAATCTTCACTGTTTGATGAGTACCCTTCTGAAATGTGTATAATTTTTTTAACTTTTATTTTAGGTTCAGGGGTGCATGGGCAGGTTTGTTCCATAGGTAAACTTGTGTCAAGTGGTGTTGTTATACAGATTATTTCATCACCCAGGTATTAAGCCTAGTACCCATTAGTTATTTTTCCTGATCCTCTCATCCTCTCACCCTCCACCCTCCGAAAGGGCCCATGGTGTTTTGTTCTCCTCTGTGTGTCCATGTGTTCTTATTATTTAGCTCCCATTTATAAGTGAGAACATATGGTATAAAACCACATTTTATTTATCCAGTTATCATGGATGGGCATTTAGGCTGATTCCATGTATTTACTATGATGAATGGTACCGCAATGAACATACTGGTGTATGTGTCTTTATAATAGAATAATTTATATTCCTTTGGGTATATATCAAGTGATGAGATTGCTGGGTCAAATAGTATTTCTGTCTTCAGGTCTTTGAGGAATTGCCACACCATCTTCCACAATGGTTGGACTAATTTATACTCTCACCAACAGTATATAATTTATACTCTCACCAACAGTATATAAGCATTCCTTTTTCTCAACAATCTCACCAGCATCTGTTATCTTTTGACGTTTTAATAATAGCCATCTGACCAGTGTGAGATGGTATCTCATTGAGGTTTTGATTTGTATTTCTTTAATGATCAGTGATGTTGAGTTTTTTTACGTGATTATTTGCCGCATGTATGTCTTCTTTTGAAGTGTCTGCTCATGTCCTTTGCCTACTTTTTATGGTTTTTTTTTTTTTCTTATAAATTTGTCTAAGTTCCTTATAGATGCTTTGTCAGATGCTGTATTAGTCTATTCTCACACTGCTATAAAGAACTACCAGAGACCGGGTAATTTATAAAGACAAGAGGTTTAATTGACTCACAGTTCTGCAGGCTGTACAGGAAGCATGGCTGGGGAGGCCTCAGGAAACTCACAATCATGGCAGAAGGTGAAGAGGAAGGCAACACGTCTTACATGGTCGGAGCAGAAGAAAGAGAGTGAAGGGGGAGATAGTACATCAAACAACCAGATCTCGTGAGAACTCTATCATAGGACGGCACTAAGGGGATGCTGCTAACCCATCAGAAACCACTCCCATGATCCAATCCCCTCCCACCAGGCCCCACCTCCAACACTGGGGATTGCAATTCCACATAAACTATAAAAACGCCAAGAGTAATTTAAAACTGTAAAAAAGCAAGAGTAATTTTAAAAATCCTCATAGAATTTTCCATCTGGAAAGGATCTTGGATACTACCAAGTTCAAACTACACCCTGAGCCCCCAATCCCCATTTACAGATGAGACCACCTAGGGCTCAAAACATTAAAGAACTTGCCCAAGGACACATTACTACCAACTCACAGGACCAGGACTGGTACTATAGTTGTTAAAGTCCTCCCAGTCCGAGACTCTTTCTGCTTTCCTATATTTTCCATAATTTAAGTACTGATACAGCGTCGAGCCGGGGTTAGCAAACTTTTCCTGTAAAGGACAAGAGAATACATAATTTAGGCTTTTCAGGCCATATGGTCTCAACTACTTAATTCTGCCACTGTAGCATGAGAGCAGCCGTAGGCAAAACATAAGCAAATGGGTGTGGTTGTGTTGAAATAAAACTTAATTTGTAAAAACAGGTGGCAAACTAGATTTGGCCTATGGGCAGCAGTTTGATGATGCCTGGTCTAGAGAAAAAGAACTGTACTTTCTCAGCCTTCTGATTCACTTCCTTCCTGTATTACTCAGGCTATGGCATGAGCGAGCGTGGAAGAGCAAGGTACATTTTGACCCATCCCCAAAGCTCCTAGAAAAGTTAGAAAACCCTTCCCAACCAATGTCGTAAATCATTAAAATCACATATACGCACATCCCAGAGAGAGAAAGGGTGAAAGGGTAGGGAGACAGGCTAACGAGTGAACATTCTGGTAGTTAATCAGCTGCCTCTTTTACTTACTAGCTATTTACTTAATGAGATCAAATCAAGTGGCCAAGCTTCCTTGTTTATTTGTATCTAGGGGACTCATTAACTACCTATAAATCTCTGCTGCTCTCTGGTGGTAGAAGACATTCGAGAGAAGATGAATACTGTAGAATTTAGCAACTGAGTTCCCAAAATTTTTTGGACACTAAAGAACTAAATGAGTGAGATAGAGTATTTTCAAACTTACTAAACAAAATCATAATTGAATCCCTGAAATATTTCTATGAATGATTTTCCTTCATTATAAATCCTCGTTTTTGTTTTTTTTTTCCTATCAGGCCCAAGCATCAGTTTTTCTGACAACTGAAGCTTCCATTATTTTTCTTTCTCTAAAGCAGGAGCATCATAACTAATAAACATGGCTCAGAAGAAGCTTTAATTATTCCAGAACTTTTGGATAAGACACAAAAAGGTAGCAGAGAGTCAAAGGAGATTAAGCGTCTATGTGGCAGCTGACAGCAAAGGGGCTTTTAATGCAAATGACAATTTCAACTCGTGCACGTAGCTGAACGTCAGCAGATTTTACTTCTCCTCAGTGCTGTTTTTTTTTTCTAGTGCCTTAATCACACCAGAGAAGGTGAGAACCCCATCTTCAGTTTTCTTGTCACTGAAAACTGCGCTTCAGGGATGGGTTGACATTCTACACCAGGAGACTAGTCAGACCACTATTTTCATATCAATCAGTGTATGGCTCCTGGTGACTCAAGCCAAACTTGGGTGGAGAGATTCCAAAAACCAGAGATAAGGAAGAGTAGGAACAAATGAGCTTGAATCTTTTATGGGCCCAGGGGCTGTGCCTATCTTACCCGCTGTGGTTAATACATTCCAGCTCCTGGAACAGAGACTAATACATTGTAGGGACTAATATGCTTTTACTAAGTGAGTGGGGAAATAATTGAATGAATCATTAGTGTTTATGAGAGTGGTTTATAGGCTATATAGCACCCTATAAGTAATCATTGCATTCATACTAGAAGTAGCAAAGAAGTGAATTACAAATCAAGAGATAATGGCAGGAAATAGCACATCTAATACGGAAAGAAGTTCTTTCCAAACCCACAATTTCATGTCTCCTTTCTCAGTATCACAGCATCTCAAAACTTAGGGATTAGAAAGGATTTTAACACTTTGGTTGTCCAAACTTCCGCTGACGCTCTTTATTCAGAGTTCCACAATATTCCCACCAAATGGTAGTCACCCACCCTCTGCTCAAACACTTCTGGAGACAGGAACTCAATGTCTGCAAAGACACTTTGTATTTTGGATGGGGAAGGGAAGTTGAAGCAGTAGGGAAGTGTAGGGAAAGGAGATTCCAGAGTTGTGCTGTTCGTTAGGTTATCACTATCCACCTGTGACTATTGAGCACTTGATATGTGGCTAGTCGAAACTGAGATGTGTTGTGGTTTTTGAAAACTTAATACAAAAAAGGATATAGGATATCATTAATTTCTTATAATGACTACATCGTGAAATCATAATATCTTGTATCCACTAAGATAAATATATTATTAAAATTAATTGCACTTTTTTCTGTTTACCTTTTTAATGCGGTTACTAGAACATTTAAAAGTATGTATATGGCTCACATATTTCTACTGGATGGCATGAGTCAAGAGAACACATTTTGTCTTTCTTTCAATTCAGCAAAACAAACAAAATGTCTTTAGGAGACACTAATATGGAAACTCTGGTCTGCTTTGAGTATGAAAATCAAAATCCCTGCTCAATAATTTGAATCCTGTCTCCTCTTTTATGGTGCTTGTGTCTGTGTCTGTTCTTGGCTGTGAAATGGATAAAATATTTTCTCCTTTTCCTTATCTCTACAGAGAGTCATAGACTCATTACGAGCCTCTCATAATGACAGTCTCTTGTTGTCCTGGAAACAGTGTACAAGGAGAGCTGCCTCAGCTCAGTGAAAGGAAGGATTTTCTAACAGAGCTCTCCAGAGTGAGAATGATCAGCTTGACTCAACCCTACCCCAGTAGGTGAACTCTACATTTTATAATATCTGAAGTATCATCACAGCTAAAAATAGGAAAGGAAGAAAATGTTCTCAGAAACTCCCTGATAACAAAACAATAAATCTTAACCAATCATTATAAAAGTGTACTATTATTTTACCATTTGCCATAGCTTACATATATAAATCACAAGGAATAATTATTGAGTTGAAAGTGCCTATGATATTTAAGATAGGTGTAATCCTTAAGTAATACAGTGATAATTCTATTCTTAAAAATCCATTTGAGTATCATTTGACATTGTACCCACAATTTAAAAGTTTGAGTCTTTTTAACCGGTTTGTTGAACAGGCTTGAGACAGTAGGTAAAACATAAAATAATTTCACTTTACTTATTTTACTCCATGTCATGAATGTATGAATGTGTGCATGCCCTGTGAGTATCTCCCACTAGCTTCAGAGAGAAAGCACCCTCCCTTACACATATCCCCCACCACACACACAAACACACACACACACACACACACACAGGCTAATGGCTCAACTCTAAGGATTTCCCCTCCTCCAGTATTCAGACTAAAGAGATTTGGGTTGGGGTGAGAAGAGTGTATTGATTTGGGCAGAGTCAGATTTGTCCCCTCTTCACAAGCCCTAGAGGGTATTCTTCTCCAAAGCTGTGTTTTCACAAGCCCTAGAGGGTTATCTGCTTCAAAGCACAACAGAATTTGGCAACTGAAGTGTCCAAACTGTCAGTTATGAAAAATGGTTTTAGGCAATACTTGAGTTGCCATGTGACCCTAACACAGCAAATAACATAGGAAATGTAAAAAATGCATTTTCTGACATTTACAGCTATTAAACTTTAAGTTTAGTAACAAAGTGATTACAGGTGATTGCGACCGTCTTTAGAGGCTTTTAAGATCAGAAAAAAAGTCTTACCTATTTGAGCAGAATATTCCTTTTGACAGCAATAAAACTAAAGAAATTCTCTAAGCTCCTTCTGACTAAAATTTATGTTGCTAAGTTATTTCGTGCAGACTTTCAAAGAGTGAAAATTTTGTTATCTTTAAGAATCTTTTCTTAAGGGTATTTCTTTCTATATTAGGGTGCAGAATTTGATTGGACTGCTGAGATAAGCGCTGTTCTATCAGTTTTAGGTCCAGGCACTCCAGGATACCTAGTCTGATTTCCTAAAGAAAGAGCAAACAATTCATTCTTTTATATGAGTGGGGAAACACAGCAGTGAGGTTTCTCTGCCAGTCACATGACCAAGTTCTCTGACCACCTGTAATCACAGTAGAAGTAGAGACTTCTCCTCATTCTGTTCTGTCAGAATTTGGCCCAACATAATTGAATAATTTTTAAAAGTTTGATATAATGTAGCTCGTTGGTTCTCAAACTTAGCAAGCATCAGAATTACATGGAAGACATATAAAAACACACCGTGTTTGACCCCACCCCCCTAGCTTCTGATGCAGCAGGTCTGGGGGACATCTGAGATGTGCACTTTGGGAATGGACCCAGACAGTGCTGATACTGCTGGTCCAGGGACCCAACTGGAGAACGACGGGTCTAGATACAGATAATTATAACGAAGAAGTGCAGAGAGAAACCTGAGCAAGAGCTGTTCTTTGAGAATTCTGATTGAGGATTCCTTTCCAAAAACAGATTTAAACAACTTATTGAGATCATTCTGCAAACTATTAAACCTAAGCATAAAAATATGGCCCAGAAAGATGGGTTGTCCAAGCCTGATTAAATGAATAACTTGCTAATGTGGAGCATAACACTTGATTTAAAATATAGCCATTATGCATGGTGATAATTTCCAGCAGGGAAAGCCCTAGAAGAACAAACCATATTCCTCAAATTTCAATCAGTGTAAAAAACAATTCTCAATCCTTTTGTAGTTTATAATCATAATGGTTGGGTTTTTATATGCATGTGTGAAATGTGCTTCCCTCAAACCTTGTTACAATGTCAATACATTACCCACCTGACATGAAAATAATAAAGTAATTATCCTTTCATCACTCAGTGGCTCTTTTTGTTTCTGTAGTATATATTTTATGCTTAAGTATACTTAGCTTCAAGTATCTTCATTTTTTCTTTTTAATAGCTTAATCACTACCAATGCTTCAAGTAACTTTACAAGAATAATTTTGCAATACTATCAAATACCTAAGATTTATATTTAAAATCTGGTTCACTTTGAAAATCTAATGATCTTCTAAATTATCTAAGTTTTTGCAGTGGTAGTTAGGATAGGACTTATAACTTTTGTAAGACTGAATATTCAAGTTTTTAAATCTTAACTACTACTAAAATATTTACACAGGCCCCGAATGAATATTAATATGACTAATATCACCAAAGGAATCTCTAATTAAGGCTTAAGCAATCTTTCTAAAATGGTATTAGGAACATGCCTTTCGGAATAAGGTGAATTGAGCATGTTCCCAAAAATCCTGCAAATAATGTATAAATTTAGTTAAGGCCAAAAAAATTAGCGGGGAAAATAGACCTATGAGCTTTCTTGACAGCAAATTGTAAGTCAAGAATGTGATGTGGCTGCCACTAAAAATGAATACTTTACAGGTAAAGAGATGCCACACTCATTTTATTCAGTGGTAGACAGACCACTTCTGAAATGCTGTATTGATTCTGCAGACATCTAAGAGACTCATCAACAAATAGAGGAGGCTTCAGAGATGGCTAGGATGGTAAAGGGTCTGAAAAACATGTCTTTTCGGGAATATTTGAAAGAACTTAGAGTGAATGACTAGAGAAGAGTTGGATGTCACAGGTAAGGGCGACACAGACACACGAATGATCTCTGGAAATATTTGAAGAGCTGTCAAAAAAGAGAGAAATTTAACTTCCTCTTTTTCTCAGCAAATGGCAGAATAGAAACACATGAGCATATCAGGAAGGTTAAGAACACAGCTTTGAAGTCAGACTGTGGAATTAAGACTTGGTTCCAGCCATTGTTGGATACGTAAACTTGGCAAACTAGTTGTTCATTAGAAAAAAAGCAATATTAGAAGTACCCATCCTTAGGTAAGGACTAAATGAGATGATAGATATGGCAGACTCAGAACAATGCCTGACAAGTGTTCAGATAACTGTTTGCATCAGTTAATTTAATAGAGATGCCTGAAAATGCATTGAGCCACTTCTAGAAGGAAATTTAGCAAAGACTAAATGACCATCAGCCAGGGATGCTATGGTAAGTATCCCTGCATTGGGTAGAAGAACTAGGTAACCTGTAAAAACCCTCTCAACTCAAAAATTCTTCACTGTTGTTAACTAGTGCTTCACTCTCCCTCCCCTGTGCTCACAGCACTTTGTTCAACCAGTATTGCAGAATTTATCACACTTTCTCATCAGTAGTTGTGAACATGTCCGTCTCCCACCTAGTTGGTGAGTTCCTCAAGGTCAGACTATGCTTCATCCATCTTTGTCCCCTATGCATCTTGCCCAGTGCCTGGCATACAGCAAGCCTTCAATAAACACTTGTTGAAGAAAGAAGATGCTCAGGGCTCAGGGCTAATGTGGACTCCTGGCTGCTTCTCTATCTGTGTGACAATTCATCCAGGAAAGGGCCCAGCTAATATTCAATCCAGGGAGCTTTCGAATTCTTGTGGTTATGCTAGAAATATGACTTGGCGGGCATGACTTTTCTAGGTGAATAAGCATTCTAATTGCACAGCGTTGAGTACATTGTGAATTTACGACGTTTGGACCGATTCCTGATGCCCAACATGTGAAGTCTCCTCCTGGCCACAGGCTGTGGCTCTTCCGGTTGATGCACATACTCTCCGCCATCCTGTTCTCCAGCTGATGAAGTGGTTCAGTCCACACTCATGGAGATCCTTATGGACATCTTCCTTTTTCTGTACTAGAAATTCCTAAAAGTGGTAAGAGGCTTAAAATTGCACTCCAGCTATAGTATTCAAAATTAAAAAGACACCTGGTCATCTATCAGGAAACTGCTTGCATGATTACTAACTCTGATTCTTGTAGTGCCTAACTTCTTCTCTGGATAAAACTGAGGCAACTTTCAGATCCCCAGACTTATTGATCCTTAATGCTTGCTTAAGTACTTACCAAAATATTATTGTTCCTTCAGCCACTCAATAAATACATGATGAGTAACTAAGAAGTATCCTAATGGCATGACGGCTTCCAAACTTGCCTAAATTATAACCATGGAGGAGCTTATGTACTCAGAGAAAGTGGTTTAACTGTCATTCAGTGGAGGAAAAATGTTTTAATACTTTAGACATTGAATTAAACCTGTTCTTAAAGAACCAAAACTCGCCAAACTACCTAAAAACTCAGGATGGGAGATGAATAGAAGCAGCAAATGAACGGCCTGCCCTGGTAACCCACAGTGTTTTGCCATGTGATTCTAAACAAACTGACAGTGGGTCTGTTCCAACACCACGCGCTCCCCTGTTCTGGAATGTAGTGAAGGGAAAGTCTGAAAGGAAAGCCAATCTTGGCAAAACCTCTTTTGTTCTCTCACATATTCCAAAGATGTGAGGCTCAGGGAACACTGAAGTCCCCAGTCCTGGGCGTGACTAAACCTGACTTTTACAAAATTCACAACAATTTCCCTTCTGTTTCCAACAGTGCGTGCAGCACTGAGAACACAGAACCTACCCAAACTGCAAAAACAAGAAAGCACATATTTTCCATCAGGACCAGCTTCTTCAGTAATAATCGGTTATTTCTTTCTGATATTCTTAAAGCCCATTCTCTTTCTATTAGCATGTATGGGGTTTTTGGTAGGAAAAAAAATATTTTCCTATGCAGCATTCATCCATATAACTTTTTAATTCTTTCTGTCATTTGTTTTCATTTTTTATGTGATTTACATCCTAACTAGTATATTGTCTACCCCCACAGGAGTTCAGATATCTATATACGGTCCATTACCTTTGGCCAGTGAGGATCAAAAGGACTGTTATATACTTTTCTGATAATTAGCAGAAGAATGGGTGAGGAAATATAAGACATAATGGTAACCAACCTAGTACCTAGCAATTCTTGTTACTATTTATTACTTATTATTGTGAGGTATGCAGTGAATTGTTTGTAGATTTAATGGTTTTGTACCCCTGTTCCTCAGTGCAGTGAATTTAGGTTTGGGTTAGTTCACAATAATTTTTGCAAAACTAAGACTTTCTTAGAAAATATTGTTAAGGGATTATCTTGTTTCCAGAGTTCATCAGTCACGGCCACTTGGCTAAACAATTTTGACATTTGTAATGACCCGAGAAAAAGCTCGAACAAACTTTACACCTCACAGAAATTAAAGGGGAAGGACCTAACATAAATGTTACCCAAAAAGCAGGTAAAGTGCTTTTCTCAGCAGGGTGATCAGAACACAGGAACTGCAGAATATCTGAAGATCAGTTAAGAAACACCATCCTTGTTCCAACTGAACAAAGTCATACCAGTGTTCTGCTTACATATGCAAGGAAAGGAAACTGAAAGGAAAGATGACTCTCTGAAAGACGACTTTCAGAGAGGTATGCTCTTTACAGTCACCGAAATGATGTCAAGAATTTTCACAGCCAGCCGTTCATCTGACAGATAGTGACCTTGAATGTGGAGAAACAGACTGGGCCCAGCATGACGTGGAATTTGTAACAGTACTCATAAATGTCCATGAGTAAAATAGAAGTCACTCCAACCGTGGTAAACCCACACTAATAAAGATAACTTTCACAATATTTTTTCACAAAACCCTGTATATCCAAAATGTTAAGATCCCCAGACATGCTGCAAGATGATAAAGATCTTCCTGTTTACATGGCCAAAACTGGGTGTGCGATTATATCATATGGCTCGTCTGAATGGAAGAGCCTCCTTGTAAAGGGTGTTTCCACAACTCCCTTGAGAAGGATCAGTTTCATGATAGTAGAATTAGTGCCACTGTGTAGATACTGGTGAGATATTCCAGCTACAGAAACTAATAACAAATTCCCCATGGTATTCTACAAGGAACTCCAAATATATAAAAGAAGGAAACGGTGTCAACCCATGAGAATCAAACTTTTTCTTCAATCCATTTAATTTTTTTAAAAAAAGAACAAAAAAAAAGACATTGAAGCAAAGCCTGAACATCAACTGTATACTCAGAGGATCCCACTGGTTATAATATCAACAAATAATGATGGTAAACAAGACTGAGGGAACGAGGTGTGCTCTGGCAATGTGGCCCTTAGGTGGTAGACATTCTCAATGCACCAAATCTAGGTTGTTCTTCTTGGAATCTGTAAAACCTCATCATGCCCAAGTACATCGACAGATGCAGGACACTATATTGAACAAAAATGTTTCTAATTCTGTGAAGAGCTTTCCTAGTTAAGGAATGCTTCACTTGCAAATTCTTATTGTCCCTTAAATAAATTTCATTGCTTTATAGAGAGCTTGCTTTCTAGGATTCCAGATCTGCTCATGATGTAATGAATAGTAATTATAACACAGCATTTGTAGTTTAAGATATAATTTTTCATAAATATTATCTCATTCAGTATCTTTGAGGTTGGACTTACTATTATTTTTTTAATATAGAGATGGAGTCTCACTCCATCACCAGGCTAAAGTGCAGTGGCATGACCATAACTAACTGCAATCTCAAAAGTCTGGGCTCAAGCAATCCTTCTGCCTTAGCCTCCTGAGTAGCTAGAACTACCTGCATGCACCACCACACCTGGATAATTTCTTTAAAAATTTTTTTGTAGAGACAGGGTCCCATGATATTTCCCAGGCTTGTCTTGAACTCATGGCCTGAAGCAATCCTTCTGCCTTGGCCTCCTAAGGTGTTGAGATTATAGCATGAGCCACACTTCTGGCCAGGACTTATTATTATTCCCAATTAAAAGATTAGGACATTGAGGCTCAGAGGGGTAAATTTTCTTTCCCAATATGACACAGTCTATGAAGAAACCCAGATTTGAATCCCTATCTTCCCAGAATTTTTTTTTTGCCTTTTTTCTATACCGTATTGTCTCTGACCAATGATGAGATGGATCAAAAGGTTTAAAAAGGAACAAGTTAGAAGCAGCCACACAATGTTTCTAAACACAGGTGAAAGCAAAAGATACATAAAACCATAGCTTTGCAACTTGTATTTTCCTTTCACAAAAGGCAGCTACTGCTGAGTCTTCATCACCTACAGGAAAGGCAATCCTTGACAGGTCTTTGTCTAAAGACAGTCTCCAAAATGTCAAGTAATGTTTACTTCAATTTGAGCTAGCACATTAGCGTAAATATAAATTTCTGTTTCTTACCACTGACATTTCATCTAATTATTTTGGAACTGAGCTTAGCCATAAAATACCAGCTGTCACAGAGCAACCTGTGTTTACTACTCATGTATTATGTCCCATAGAAGAAAGATTTGCACTCAGATTAACAAAGAAACTTTGGGGGTTACCATGAAAGGCAAGAATTTCCAAAATAATTCTAATATCAAGCCTTGACAGTTTGTTCTATCATCAAGCTATTGTTAGATTTTTTTCCAAATATAAGCCTTTTTATTATCTTTGGTTACTTTGGTTACTACGTAGGTTGCCCCTAGAGTTTAACTCAGTGCCCATGACTTCCTGCTTATAGGTAGAATTGCTTGCTGATGCTACTAACTGCTGCCATAAGTGCAGCCTTTTGTGAAGATTTTTATGAGAAACACTATCCAATTCATCTTTGCAAGCTGATCAAATCATTGGTTGACTTTTTCATATCTTAAGCTGGGTGTGGATGGAGGAGTCTGGATGAAAAACTGATGGAGAAACTTAAGTTTTTACAAATAGTGAGGATTAACCATCTATCCATAGAGGGTACCTTCCCTCCAAGTCCCCAAAGTCCACTGTATCATTCTTATGCCCTTATGTCCCCATATCCTTGCTCCCACATATCAGTGAGAACCTACGACGTTTGGTTTTCCACTCCTGAGTAACTTCACTTAGAATAACAGTCTGCAATCTCATCCAGGTTGCTACAAATGCCATTATTTCATCCCTTTTTATGGCTGATAATCTCCTTATTTTTTATATGAGGAACTCAAAATTCAGAGAAGTAACTTGACCAAGATTACTTAGTTATTTTGGGGTTGATCTATGGCTCCACAACTGCAAGTTAAGTCCTAACCACCCTCTTTCCTCAAATAGTGCTTTTTCCACTCTGCCTCACAGCTCTTGCCATTTGTAGTACGAATGTCAGATAGTTTCATGTTAATAGGAGTCCATATTTCTCACCATGAAACCTGGACCCCATTTGAATGGAAGGCATTTATGATCAGGAAATTTATCTGGACTGTCACTATTGTATCTCTCCATTACCAAGCAAAGAGCCATTATTAATGAATGGTACAGAAGATTAAGGACATCCTAGTCTGGATGCTGAAAACACCCTGGCCAACTAAGTTATTCAAGATGTCCCTCTATGTTTAGCAACAGGAAGTAGTTCTGTTGACATAAGGCAGTTTTTCAAAAGTTGTCTTAATATCTTTTCAGATCTAAGAATGTTTAACACAAATCAGAATACATTATCCTGTTTTGTTTTTGTTTTTGTTTTTCTACATCAACTCTTTACTTATTTTTAACACAGATCTGGAACCATGGAATCTAACCGAGGTAGCATTATGTCATTAAAATAAAGTTTCTGAGTCTTGTGTTGTCCATCCCATCCTTTAAATTATACCAAACTGCTCATGCAGCATTCAGCCAGCAGCCCATAAAAGCAGGTCACAGGCAATCCTACTCTGTAAACCTGGAATCCCCTTGTTTTGTCCCTAATCTTGCTCTTGCTCCACTCTATCCTAGTTTGGTCCAATTTCCAATCCCTCTCTTATCATTTGCATTCTGTGACTCACTTGGTCTTTACCAATTAACTTTTGTTGCTCTATCAAACTGTCTTTACTGCTCTTTAAAGTATCAGCTCCTCCTGGCTCCAAGTGCTTCAACTCACCTTCTCTCTTGCCATTCCTTTGGACCCCAAAATTGCATAGACAAGAATTTAGAAATGTGTCATATGAGGTCAAAGCTGCAGACAGGTCAGTGTGTGGCAATGCCATGTTTACAAGCTATGAAGTCACTATTCCCTCCCAGGGAAACTTGGCTACCATTGCTATTTGATGATGCTTTTCTCTTAGACCAACTAAGAACTCATGTGTCTGAAAAAGTGAAGAAAGATATCATTGTTTTCTGAACTTTACAACTGTTGAAGGTGATGGAAACACTTGATGCCTCTTTTATATTCATCTGATGACCTAGGAACAGCTTTGAAAATGGATTCCAACATGCTTATTGAAAGAATGCTCATGCTAGTTAATTTCCCTGCCAAAGGGTTCAAAATTAGTAGTTTGGTTCCTCTTAAGTTTATGCAATGATATGCTATGGTGATTTAAGGTAAAATATCCAGAGTAATGTTTACAGCAAAAGAAGACTTGTTTATCCTTATCTTGTCTTCTAAAACCCAGGTCAACATTTTGAACATTAAGACACACTAATCTGTTCACTTTTAGTCATTTATTTTTTCTTTGACATTTATTGTTAAAGAATAAATTAGTGCATAAAGAAATATATGGTCAGGTTCCTGAGAAAGCATGAATCTACTATGGGCAAGGCATGGATCTGGAGGAGTGTGTGTGCACATACACATGTATGTGCATATGGATACATATATGCGTGTTTCAGTAGCAGAAATTGATTTGCATTGATCCGTTCTCTGAAATTCCCAATACCTCTGGTGTCAACAGCATGAATTCGCAAACTGGTGAGTTCACAATTAGGAGCAAATTCTGTTACCAAAGAACAGAGCAAGTTAAGTAGCACATATTTAAATAAAGGAAATGAAATTTGTGATCTTTGTCTTAGTAACATTACGCTAATTAGCTAATTAGGCTTGAATATAAATGGCTCCTGAAACTTAGAAGAAAACTTTATATTCTTCAAGACTAAGCTGTTAGCCCACCATTCAACTTTCTGCCCACCCTCAAGTTTACCACCTAGCATTCTAATACCACCAAAACAAAAGAAAAACTCAGGAGAGACCCATGGAGAAGAAAAAAATATTTCTAAAACTGGATATATAACACTTTCTGCCATAAAGTGAGAATGAATCTAAGCTTCCTTGTTTCTTTTTTTTTTTAATTTTTTATTTCCATAGGTTATTGGAGAACAGGTGGTGTCTGGTTACATGAGTAAGTTCTTTAGTGGTGATTTGTGAGATTTTGGTGTACCCGTCACCCAAGCAGTGTACACTTCACTCAATTTGTAGTCTTTTATCCCTTGCCCCCTTCCCACCCTTTCCCCGAGTCCTCAAAGTTCATTTTGTCATTCTTATGCCTTTTAAGCTTCTTTGTTTCTAATTAAAAACTCCTTAATGTTCCTGGTGCCGGGTGTGTAATAGGCTATACCATTACTAGGTTTGTGTAAGTACACCATAGGATGTTCACACAATGACAAAATTGCCTAAGAATGTACTTCACAGAATTTATACCTGACGTTAAGCGAACACATGGCTGTACTTAATTTTATTCTCTGAATCATTTCATGTATTTCTGTCCTGACTTCCCAACTAGATAATGAAAGTTATTCATCTTTCCATATAGATATTAAGGTAAAATATCCAGAGTAATGTTTACAGCAAAAGACCTGTTTATCCTAATCTTGTTTTCTAAAGCCCAGGTCAACATTTTGAACATTAAGACACACTAATCTTCTATTCACTTTTAGACATTTATTTTTTCTTTGACATTTATTGTTGAAGAATAAATCACTGAATAAAGAAATATATGGTCAGGGTAATTATTTAAATAATAATTACCAGCTTCTCATTTTGTGTAGTATTGACAAATCTTTATTCAATAGGGACTTTTATCACATAAAGCAAATATGTTTTGTAAGCACTAAAGTATAGTCATACACTGAAACAATCCCCCAAAATTTGTAACTGAGAATAAAAAGAATATATTTAAAAATTAAAGTAAAAATTCATTGTTACAGTGACATTATATTCCAGTACATTGAATAAACATCACAAAACCCACTTGTGGCTGGGTACAGTGGCTCACACCTGTAATCCCAACACTTTGGGAGGCCAAGGTGGGTGGATCACCTGAGGTCAGGAGTTCAAGACCTGGCCAATATGGTGAAACTCCAGTCTCTACAAAAAATACAAAAATTAGCCGAGCATGGTGGCACGTGCCTGTAATCCCAGCTACTTGCAGTGGGTGGGGGGACTGAGGTAGGCTTGAGCCCAGGAGATCGAGGCTGCAGTGAGCCATGATCACACCACTGCACTCTAGCCTGAGCAAAAGAGTGAGACCCTGCCTAAAAAACAAAACAAAACGTAAAACAACCTCACTTGCACTAACTCATCTTTGATTTTAAAAATAATAAAGGAGACTCTGGCCAGATTAATTTGAGCAAAGAGGTGAGTGGAAAGTCAGGCCTGGGCACACTCTCTTGCTGGCTGCTGAAAGCCCCTCCATCCCAGACAAGCAGGAGGCCTGGTCTGGCTAATGCCCATGCAATCAGTCTGAGACCCAGCTTAGCTGACAGTATGAACAGATTGGCCAAATGGAAAGAAGGCTGTTGTCAAGTGAATGTCAAGAAAGTATAATTAAAGAAAAAATAAAACACTTGAAACCTCAACGAAATCAATCTACTTCCAAAATCTTTCTTAAGGAAACATTCAGAAATGCAGAAAATATGATACTATTCCTTATAGTGTTCATTCTGACAATTTAAAAATTTGAAATAATCTAAAACAGATCACTATATGTAAATGGCTAGAGTAAGTTTTGGTAGGGCCATCTCAGAACTCTCAAAGAACATGCCAAGGGGGGCCAAACCAGTCACCTAGACTAGTGAAGTTGGCTAGTGGATGTGAAGTCTCCTGATTTTAAAATACTGACAACTAATTCAAACATTTTTAATATTTTAAAGTCCAAAGAAAATATGTCTACAGGCCATACTTGGCCTCCATATCATCAGCTTGCTACATCTGATCTATGTAGTGAAATGTTTTTGAAAATTATTAAATAATTTTAATGAAAATGCTCTTTGTATAATATCTGGAGAAAATGAGTATTATTCTAATTACTTAAAATACATATGGGTAGAAAAAAAGACTAGCAGGAAAGACATCAAAACAATAATAGCTATGTGTAGAGAGAGACTATTGATGATTTGTTTTCTTCACACTTTTATGTAATTTCAAAATTAGTTTCAAATGAGGATTTATTATTTTATAATAACTTTTTAAAACCATCATAAAGAATGAAAGATACATTTGCTCAGCCTTTCATCAGGGTTCAGCATTAATGCTGCATTACTGATTGGGTGATGTCCTTAAGAAGGGACAACTCAGTAAGGATAATGTCTATTCATTTTTCCAATCAGTCATGCTAAATTTTGCGTGGAAATGACTGTGAGGCCCCACAGCTGTGAATTGCTGGAAGACAAATTTAACATCTTTAACAGATTGAGAGCACTGCTGAAGGCAGTTGTAAAAATAATGCCATGAAACATTGCATATAAAGTACTTAACCCATAGACACACTCAATAAATGATAATTTAAAAATAAAGTATTCAGAATTAGTAGGAAGTAGTGGTGCCTCGTTCTCAAATGAGAACTAAAAATGAGGGAACACACTTACTTTTTTAGTCCAAAAATAGGCATTTAAGAGTGAAACCAGAAATAAATTTGTAAAATGGATAATTGATGACAAAAATACAATTCCTATAAACATAAAATCAATCAATCTTACTAAAAAGAGAGTAGCAACAACATTCAATGGCAGTTTGCTCTTTATGCTGATATGGTTTAGCTCCATGTCCTCACCCAAATATCAGCTCTAATTGTAATCCCCACATGTTGGGGGAGAGACCTGGTGGTAGTTGACTGAATCATGAGTTTCCCCCTTGCTTTTCTCCTGATAGTGAGTGAGTTCTCACGAGTTCTGATTATTTGAAACTGTGTGGCACTTCCCTCTTTGCTCTCTCTCTTGCTCCACCATGGTAAGATGTGTTTGCTTCCCATTTGCCTTCTGCCATGATTGTAAGTTTTCTGAGGCCTCCCATTCATGCTTCATGGTAAGCCTGTGGAACTCTGAATCAATTAAACCTCTTTTCTTCATAAATTACCCTGTCTCAGGTAATTCTTTATAGCAGTGTGAGAATGGACTAAACAAAAAATTGGTACCAGGAGAGTGGGGCACTGATATAAAGATATCTGAAAATATGGAAATGACTTTGGAACTGGGTAACAGGCAGAAATTGGGACAGTTTAAAAGGCTCAGAAGAAGACAGGAAAATGTGGGACAGTTTGGAACTTCCTAGAGAATTGTTGAATATGTGTGATTAAAATGCTAATAGTGATATGGACAGTGAAGTCCAGACTGAGGAGGTCTCAGAGATGAGGAACTTATTGGGAGCTGGAGCAAAGATTACTCTTGCTATGGTTTAGCAAAGAGACTGGCGGCATAGTGTCCCTTCTCTAGCGATCTGTGAAACTTCGAATTGGAAAGAGATGATTTAGGGTATCTGGTGGAAAAAATTTCTAAGCCCCAAAGTGTTCAAGATGTGACCTGGATTCTCCTAAGAGCATATAATCATATGTGTTCACAAAAAGGTGGTCTGAGTTTGGAACTTATGTTTAAAAGGGAAGCAGAGCATAAAAGTTTGGAAAATTTACAGCCTGACCATGCAGTAAAAAAGAAAAAACTATTTTCTAGGGAGAAATTCAAGTTGGCTGCAGAAATCTGCATAAGTAATGAGGAGCTGAATGTTTCTTTTGTTCTTTCTTCCTTTCTTTCTTCCTTTCTTTCTTTCGTTCTTTCTCTCTTTCTTCCTCTTTCTTTTTCTTCTTCGTATTTTTGTTTTTTTAGAAGCTGAATGTTAATAGCCAAGACAATGGGGAAAATGTCTCCAGGGCATTTCGAGATCTTCATGGCAACACCTCCCATCACAGGCCCAGAGGCCTAGGAAGGAAAAATGGTTTCCTGGGCTGGGCACAGGGCCCCACTGCTCTGTGCAGCCTCAGGACATGGCACCCTGTGTCCCAGCCACTCCAGCTCTAGCCATGGTTAAAAGGGGCCAAGGTACAGCTCAGCTTGGGATGTGGCTTCAGAGGATGCAAGCCTCAAAACTTGGTGGCTTCCACGTGGTGTTGGGCCTGTGGGTGCACAAAAGGCAAGAATCGAGGTTTGGGAACCTCCACCTAGATTTCAGAGGGTGTATGGAAATGCCTGGATGTCCAGGCAGAAGTCTGCTACAGGGAGGAGCCCTCATGGAGAATCTCTGTCAGGGCAGTTTAGAAGGGAAATGTGGGATTGGAGCTCCGACACAAAGTCCCCACTGCGGCACTTCCTAGTGGAGCTTTGAGAAGAGGGCCACCATCCTCCAGACCCCAGAATGGTAGATCCACCAACAGTGTGCACCATCTTCCTGGAAAAGCCACAGGCACTCAATGCCAGCCTGTGAAACCAGCCATGGGGCCTATACCCTGCAAAGCCACAGGGTCGGAGCTGCCCAAGCCCTTGGGAGCCCATCTCTTGCATCAGCATGCCTTGGATGTGAGACATGGAGTCAAAGGTGATTATTTAGGAGCTTTAAGATTTAATGACTCCACCGCAGGGTTTCAGACTTGCATGGGACCTGTAGCCCCTTTGTTTTGGCCAAATTCTTCCTTTGAGAATGAAAGCGTTTACCCAATGCCCATACCCCCATTGTGTCACAGAAGTAACTACTTGTTTTTTTTAACTTTACAAGCTCATAGGCACAAGAGACTTGCCTTGTCTCAGATGAGACTTTGGACTTGGACTTTTGAGTTAATGCTGGAATGAGTTAGTACTTTGGGGGACTATTGGGAAGGCACGGTTGGTTTTGAAATGTAAGAAGGATATGAGATTTGGGAGGGCCCAGGAGTGGAATAATATGGTTTGGCTCTATGCCCTGACCCAAATCTCATGTCAAATTGTAAACCCCACATGTCAGGCAAGGGGCCTGGTAGGAGGTGATTGGATCATGGGGGCTGATTTCCCCCTTGCTGTTCTCATGATGGTGAGTTCTCACAATATCTGATAGTTTAAAAGTATGTGGCAGTCTCTCACTCACTCTATCTCTCTCTCCTGCTCTGCCATGGTAAGACATGCTTACATCAACTTTGCCTTCTGACGTGATTGTAAGTTTCCCCAGGCTTCCCAGCCACTCATCTGTACAGCCTGTGGAACTCTGAGTCAATTAAATCTCTTTTCTTTATAAATTACCCAGTCTCAGGTAGTCCTTTGTAGCAGCATGAAAATGGACTAATACATATGCCATCAAGTAGACATTAAGCTGTGTTTACTTTTCAATACTATGCCTAGAGGTTATTACTATAAGGCAGAATTATGTGCATATACTGAATGTTTCCCATTGCATTTCAGAGACTGCATTTGGTATGGTTTTATGTAGACTAATTTACAAAAAAGAAGAATCCTTAGACCAAGTCTATGTATATAGCCTAATATAAATTTCAGAATTAAAAACCAGCTGAGTAACTAAGTGGCCAGCACAGCAGGGCTTCCCCTGGGAAACTATGCATCCCTGGGTCATTTTCACACTACCATTCCTTGCCTTCTCCCAGCTCCCATTAGGCCCTTCCAATTGCCTGCTTCTAATGCAGAGCCTAGGCAGCAGCAGGACAGAAGTTGTTGCCTCTCAGCAGCCATTTAAATGTGGGAGCAGACACAGGAAACTTCCTCATGATGAAAGCCAGCCTCTACAGAGTGCCTTTTGTTCACCGATTTTTTATCCCTTTACCTGCCATGGACTCTCCCATACCAGGCCCCAATTTAGACTTCAGTACTCCTGTGTTGGAATCCTGCATTCAGCAGCAGCTTCTGGCACCCACTGACTTGACTTGAGAAATATTCACTTTTGGCTTGCCTGCTTTGATGCTGACCTCAGCCCACCCTGACTTTGAAACCATTATCTACAGCTCAGTTACTAGCATTTCTGAACTCTCTCCCCACCTTCTTCTGCACCACAAACCTACCTGTGCCTCAGATTCTCACCAGCATTGTTGACTGGGAACCACACCCTGGTCCCTCCAGGTTCTCCTTGACCATGCCCCTAACACCTGATTTCTTACAAGTCAGCAATAAAATGTGAATCTAAATGTAACTCATTAAGGAAAGCTTAGTTCAAATAATGGTTTTTAAAGTATATGTTTATCATAACCTATTTCCCCTCTTCTCTTTCTGATTCCTATTTAGCCAATATTTGTGGTTCATTGTAGCCTTTATTTTTACACTCTGCACTGTTCTAGAACTGTCTGTAGAAAAGGTGTTTGGCAACTTAGAAGAGCATGCTCTCTTATGTAATCAGCCCCAGAAAGTAATGAGTTGAAATACTAATCGTGAAGTAATCAGGTGACTTTTAATGAAGCAAATTCACCCATATCTACTTTTATGTTTTGATTAGCCAAATATGAAAATTATTTTGCATTCTCCTAACTCAGATTAAATAACACTGAGAAGAAATTGACCTCCCTGTCAAGAAGATATAAAATTTAACCATGGGTAAATGAGGGGTGATTGTTGTCACATTTTTCAATAATTTCAGAATCACATAGGATACCCAAGCAAGTAGCAGACCAAAGATAGGCATATAAAAAAGAATAACAATATCATCATAAAAATTTGTCCCTTTGGAAATGTAAATTTGATAATATTCACAAAACGAACAACTGCTTTTATTTACCTACTCTTCTTAACAAGAGTGTCTAGCTTCTGGACAAGGAGGAAAGAAGTGGTATTGTTTATCTGCCACTTTCTACTGGCCGCTTTAACAACAGATTGTACTTTCAGCCTCTGTTTGTAGCCACTCAGTCCAACGGGCATTGGGCTCTCATCCACTCAGCACTGTGTTGCACAACCTCAGACACAGCCTTTTGTGAAGTTATGATTTTGAAACTCAGACACTGAGCTCACATAGTAACCATGAGTACATGCTGGTCACCATGGCCAGAAGAGAAGAGGATGCCAGAGCTGGAAGCCACGAGCAACTCAAAGCATGCAAAGGAACAAGACATCATTTTAAGGGGAAAGGCAAGATAGAGACATTGCATGTGCCCATCAACATAACTCACTTCCCTGCTCAGTAGCAGCTGGAATAGGAGTTAAGTTTCTAGGCCTGAGTGGGCTTGTGAGTTCTAAACCATCATTGCTTAGGTTTTAACAAGTAGATTAATACTAGAAAATTGAGTCTTACCTGACCACTTCTCTTGGCTAGAATTACCATATTTTCCAGTCTTCTAGATAACAGAAGGAAACTTGAAGTGGAAACATTTTCAAGATTTTTCACTTCCTCTTTCTGCTCCTGAGGCACAGTTTTATAATCTGGAAAGGAGTACTATTATCTCCTCCTTAAATCAGTATAAAAATTGAGAGGTTAAAAACATTGTTTTGGTTCACATCATTTGGCAATAAAAGATGATCTCAATAGTGAATATTTAGGTAATAATTTAACCCAACACTATTCTCTAAATAAAACAGTACTGGGGACAAAATTTTCTAAGACACTTCTATGGAAACATTAGGGCAACTGAATTGCACGTTAACATGTTTGTCTCTGCAGGTTGCCATGTAACTTTCTCCTCTGTATCCAGAGAGTTCTGAAACAGATAGCAAGGACTTTCACTCGGTGCACTGCTGAGACATCTCAAGAGAGGGTCACTGTGAGGTACTGATGTAAACATGTCCACAGAGAACAGCACAGTATGTCACAGGCCAGGAACAAGAAGAAATGATTCAATGCCATCAGTCAGTGTGGCTCCTGCCTGGACAGCACAGAAATACTGGCAAAGATAGTGTTTTATAGCATGCTCATTAACATTATCAGATTCCTACTCTCTCCAGCATGGTTTAATAAAACTGAGAGGAATCATTTGATTTTATAGATCTTTCCAAGCTATCACTTTTATATTTTCAAGTCAAAATTAAGACTGTCCTCAAAATAGAATGTTTAAACCTGTTCATTAATGGAAAGTCCATTTAAGCTTGAAGCTTTGCCATTCCAAGTTGAATTTTGACTTTGAAACATCACTGGCAAATCTGAAAGTAAAATAAGAAAAACTGAAGCAATGGAAAAATCTCCCCTGGCCCACAGCGTTGAATGGAAGGTATTTCTAATCCTCAACATGTGTTTTAGAGCTTTCTTTTATGAAGAAGAAAGATCATCCACTACTGTGTCATGGATATCATTTCATAAGGAAAATAAATTTCTGTAGAAATAAAATTACCTTTACTTTTACATTTTTAAAAGAAACAGGCAACGTTTTAAAAAGGCAATTTCAACCTAACAGTCTCCTTATCTTCATACTTTGAAGAATATCATCTGCTCTGGAAATAGGCCACTAAATACTTTTTACTGGTAAAAACTGCAACATGAATTATTGATTATTTGCCAGAAATAAAATTGTCACTAAATGACAGAAGGAGATGTAGGTGCTCATTTTATTTGTGGCATCCCAAACTCAAATAGTATTTCAAAAAGAAAATGTAAAAAGTAATTTTTTAAATTTAGATCATTAACCTTCCCTCATTTCTAGTAAATATGGTACTGAGATAGCAGAAAGCATAAATTCCTTGAGGAAAAAATGATTTCTCAAAAGTTTCCTATATGATAACTTTAAAAGTAGAAAAGTGTTGTCCATGGCAAAAGAAAAAAGGCAGGGGAGGAGACATCCCAACCAATTATCACTATAAAGCAAGTAGAAAATTAAATCAGGCTTGGTGCAATGGGTCACACCTGTAATCCCAACACTTTGGAAGGCCGAGGCAGGCAGACCTCTTGAGCTCAGGAGTCTCTCAAGAACAGCCTGGGCAAAATGGCAAAACTCCATCTCTACAAAAAAATACAAAGATTAGCCAGGAGTGGTGCCAGGCACCTCTCGTCTCAGCTACTTGGGAGGCTGAGGTGGGAGGATCACCTGTGCCTCAGAGGTCAAGGCTGCAGTGAGCCCTGATCATGCCACCACACTCCAGCCTGGGTGACAAGGTGAGATTCTGTCTCAAACAAATAATAATAATGACCAATATCTGTTTTCAAATCACTATAATATAGTTTTTCCTCAAATTTTGAAGAATTTCTAATCTATTTTATTTTTCTGTACCTTCCAAGAAAGAGCAATTTAAAATCTGAATCAAAAATGGGTTTTCTTCATTCATTATAGAAAATAGTTAACAATTGTTATTACACAAAACTTTTTATAAAAAATTTTTACATCAGGCAGCCCTGCTGATCCAGGATATGTCCAGAGTGCCTCCCTTACATAAACCTTTGATGGTTTCATAGTAGCAGTGATAGTGACAGGAGGCAGTCAAATGCCTAGGCAGATAGGGGTGGGTCCCTGGTGAAACCCCACCTTCAAGCCAAAGACTGTTTAAAGCCTAGCTACAAGTCCTGGGTAAATCCACAGACCAGATTGAGAAGCTGTCTTCCTGGGTGGCATGCTTTCCTCTGACTGATCCCCACCCTTCGCCTATTTTACATATACCTACCCTTTCCTAATTGGTTTTCTGCATTGTTGTGCCCACCTTTGAATGGTATCTTTGCTTTAAACTTTTTTTCATAGTCGCAAACCAATCAGCATGCAGTCCCCATTCTGAGTCCATGAAAAGCCCCAGAACCAGCCACACAGAGAGAAACCACCCAACTGTGGGGTTGGGGAACCACCCCTACATCCCATCTCTGCTGAGAGCTGTTCTGTTGCTCCACAAAATTCTTCTAGCTATCCTCACCCTTCAAAACGTCAGTGTATTCTCATTCTTCTCGGACATGGGACAAGAGCTTGGTAACCACCAAACATTGGGTACAAGCTATAACGCAGGTGGGCCAAGTAGGCAGTGTGCCTCCAGTGGCAAGCCTGGTGTTCAGTGAGGCCTGAGTGGTGGCGGGGGCATCACTGGCCACGGAGGTCCCCAGTTGGCAAAGTGGCCGAGAAGAATCCTGTGTCAGCACCAATATAAGTCTTTTTGAGTATTTGCCAAGTATCTAACACTGAGCAAAACTAATACCTGTTCTCTAGGAGTGTAGAATCACATAGATGCTTCCAAATACCTACATCACATTAGGGGCAGTATGTCCTGGACAAACCTGGCATGAAGGCTTCTCTCTTAAGGGCCTTTCCTTTGGAGCACCAGGATACCTGCCACTATGTGAGGATAGAGTTACAGAAATAGGAAGTCAGGCAATTTTCCCCTTAGGGCAAACCCTGGGAAACTGAGGGGAAATACCAAAATCAGTCGCTGCTATGTTCAGGACAAACATGATCAATTTTGAAGGCACATTATCACTAACTTTCAAAAGAGGTAATTACAGAAACTTGAATAAAACTGAAAGATGTAACCAACTACTCATCTCTCAGGTTATTTTTTTAAGAAAGGGAAGAACTGAGTCACACCTTCACCCATGTCTTGCTTTCTGATGCCTTTTTTCTGCCCTACATGATAAAGAAATAGACAAAGCATCAAGTCACTTTTTAGGAACATTTTTTAAGATTAAACAAATGCCTTTATATGCCTCATACTCCAAACTCTACAAGCAGAAAATAAGTTGATTATTGTTCCCATCTAGCCCTACAAGCTCCTCAGTTTTTACCCCTCTCTGAGCCACAGGACCTAAATTTTTCCTACTATCCTACCACCACTCCCCAAACCATTCTACCTCTTCATCCTGCCTTCTTCATTGAGTCTATGGTTAGGAAACTCAGAAAGGTTACTACATGTGGACATAAAATGTATGGAATGTAGCAGTCCATACATTCTATGAATTACCAGATGAGAATAAGGTAGATATAAATGTATCAATTTTATCTTGTGAAATATTTAGTGCTATTTTTAAATCTCTGTAAGCCATCTCTTTAAAAGTGATTTTTAAACCATTCAGGGTCCACCTAATTTGTTCCTGGTATACAAGGTAACCATTTGCTTGCTGGTGATAAAACAGATACCTCCCATTATTTCAAGCTAACTGAATTACTCATTATTGTAAACCAACTCTACATCAAGTACTCTTTGGTTTTGCAAATAACAAATGAATAAGGCATGGCCCTAACATAAAAAAAACTCAGTTTAGTGGGAAGTTAATGACATGAATAAAAAATTATAATACAGCTTTAGTGAATAACAGAATGGAAGCATATACATGTACAGAAAAAGGCATGAACGAATAATTTTTTGAGGCTCATTGAAAGGCCCACCTGATGAAAATATGCATACTCTTCCCCAAACCTGCCATGGTGTGTGCAATATTGACAATGAGAGTTATTAATCTGAGATAATGAGCTGTTTCCCAAAAGTCCACACACAATGTTGGTGTTACTTGGAAAAGACTGATTTCTGAACACCTATTATTATATTAGCATCAATTCATTTGTTCTTACAAACAGGGGGTGCGGGGGGACAAGATGTGCGAGTTTTAGTGAGAAGATAATTTCAAGGTTAGCTCATGAAGCACAGCCCATAAGGACTAGTTCACATGGGACATAAATTCAGAGGAATTAGAAAGTGGACCAGCATTGTGAGAGCATGAGCTAAAAGTGACTAGGGCTTGTCCAGACCAGACTTCTTAAAAGCAGGGTTATTACTCACTGTTTCTCCAAAAACCAGGTCACTTATTAATCAATCAACAGATATTTATTAGGCATATTTCCCCTACTTTTTGTTTTTATAATATAGTCTTTGGAGTCAAATCAAGACCACCCTCCTATTTTCCTTTTTTTTCTTTTTTTATATAATACTTTAAGTTCTAGGGTACATGTGCACAATGTGCAGGTTTGTTACATATGTATACATCTGCCATGTTGGTGTGGTGCACCCATTAACCCATCATTTGCATCAGATATATCTCCTAATGCTATCCCTCCCCCCTCCCCCTACCCCACGACAGGTCCCAGTGTGTGATGTTCCCCATCCTGTGTCCAAGTGTTCTCATTGTAAGACCACCCTCCTATTTTCTAAGACTGATTTACAATTTCTTCATGTCCTGTTGTCAGCAAGACATCATGCAAAGGTAGGAAGGAAAAAAACTGAAAACTGAGGTTTCTGATGCCAATGCACTGGGGAATCACCTGCTTAGATAACTGGTAGCTGATTTTCCTCCTGCCCCTCCCATGCAAGATTGCTTTAGATTGTTGCTACCATGTTTATGTCTTCTCTTTTCTCTTTAGACAGGTCACCCATTTCTCCTCTCCTTACAGACAGCTAGTGCTAGCTATGCCATCAAATCTTTCTTTAATCAGCTTCATCAGTTTTCTTTCCATTCCTACCTTAAGCAGATAATAGGAAAAAAAAAAGAGAGTTTCTAAGAATTTAAAAGAGTAAAGTTTAAGAATGGCCAAATAATGACCCATCATCATTAAATACAACAAAATTTGAGGCAACACTTAGGCTCCAAATTCATCTCCAGTTCTCCTATCTTCACTTCGCAGAGATAAATCAAAGAAAGATTTTCATTTTCACACAATGCTCACATAGCATGTGTCTTTAAATGGTCATTACAATTCAACTGTTGCTAAGATCTACAATTTTCCTTCTAATTGACACAAACAAATGTAGACAGGTTCTTGAAAGTGATGTTTATTACTAATGAAAATAGTACAGTTGCATACATAGGAAAAGATCCTTATTTATTCATAAACACTTTAAAATGTTTATTTCTAATTATCCAATAATAAGACTAGAACCTTTCAATAAAATAGTACAGTTAACATGAATTTATTTGATTCAAACTCTGGATAAAATGTCATTATAAACAAGGTGAAAAAGAAAAGTCCTTCATTATCCATACTCCATATTAAACATATATTATGGTATGTACACTATTGCTTAAGTATCATCACATAGTCCTGATATATGAAAAATTATACCTATATTCTCTGATACCACAATTATTTTTTCTATATATAATCTTAATCTTTAAAGAAGTAATTAAATATGAGAATAAAAACACCAGGATGAGGAATCATTTAACCTAGGCTGTAGCTATAACTGTGTGGGCTGAAAGCAGTGTTTTTAACCAGTCTTACTATCCTGAGGGGAGTGGTTTAACCTGTCTCTTATTAACTCATAGCAGTAGTGTAAGGTTTTACAAAATGCATGACTCAAGGAAATTTCCAGGCAATTCTTTACATCATGGTACCCTCCCATATTCCCACCTTCCGCCAGGATATCCTTTGTGGAATACAATGCAATGGATTTGAGAATTGTGACCGTCACATCATTTTTCTGCATTTATTACACAATTGGGAGACTAAGCTAGGATCTTGACTCACTGCAGCTGGATTGTAAATGAGGAAGGCCGGCCCCACCCATTCCTACTGGGAATTGTTAGAAACATTTTAGAAAAAAATAAAACAAAACAACCCGTTTGGGGTTTGCGTTTTTGTTTTTTTTGCTAAAACATCTCAATTTAATAGTTATTCTACTTCATTAGCTCTTTCATTATGGAATAGATATGATGTTGTCTTCTCTTCCTTTGCAAAATGAAAATTCAATTCAGAGACAGAAAGATGTCAAAGTACCCATTGCTGAAAACAGAAATAACATAAAGCTACCAAAAAAATCATGAAATGGAAGTCAAACTTATAAAACAGGCATACGAATGAATAATTAGTTCAGGTATCATACTTCAGCCAACCTACTTTTAGAGCCTACAAAGAATATTTGTGCAGTTTCCAGCTTTTTGTTAGAGGTAATATTAAGTCAGAGTTGTTCAACCACATTACAATTTAGTGTGGCAAAAAAAAAAAAAAAGAAAAGAATAAAAAAGAGAAAGTGGGGAGGAGCCAACCCATGGTGACAGATAACGCAGAAGAAAAAACAGAAGGTAAGAATAAAATCAGGTAAAGCCTGCACTTGTTTTATTATATAAATTAAATGGTGCCAGCTGCGGTGGCTCATGCCTGTAATCCCAGCACTTTGGGAGGCCAAGACAGGTGGATCACCTGAGGTCAGGAGTTTGAGACCAGGCTGGCCAGCATGGTGATGGTGAAACCCCATCTCTACTAAAAATATAAAAATTAGCTGGGCATGGTGGTGGCTGTCTGTAACCCCAGCTACTCAGGAAGCTGAAGCTCGAGAATCGCTTGAACCCAGGAGGCAGAGGTTGCCGGGAGCTGAGATCGCCCCATTGCACTCCAGCCTGGGTGACAGAGCGAGACTCCATCTCAAATAATAATAATGATAAAAATGGGACTTCAGGCCACATAAACGTGAACAAACACCCTTAAACCATTGCAATGGTGAAAATGGAGCCCTATTTATCAAATAAATTCTGCTTTATCCATAACCCATAAAAAAGGATAGCGTATGTAATTCAATTATAAAGGCTACATCTGTAAAACACCACAGTATCTTACAACCTTTTATAATAACATTTTTAAAATCATTATTTACCATGTACTTTTATTGCTAACTGCATTTTATTATTTTCACATAAGGTGATAGTCTTATTGAATATTATATTCCTAGGTTAAGAAGAACGTTCTAATACTCAGAAAATTTCATTCCTCAATTGTGCAGTGTAAATGAGAGTTCAGCCTAAGACTTTTAAATGATGACATGCCATTAAACCACCTTCAAGGAGGGTCTTTTAAAAAGAAGCTCTTTAAGGGTAGATTTTTCCATCAAACTAATAGCTCCTTTAGTGCTTTGCTTTGTACATGAGCGGATCTTTGCTGGGCAAACTGTGTTCTTCAGCCTTTCAACAGTGGTTCAGCTACAGCAAAGGTAGGACAAAAGTCGTATTCCTCAACTGAGGCCTCCTGTTCTTTCCCTGATAGCTGAGGGGTTCCTTTACTCTTCCATTTCATTGGTGTGGAGCAGACATTCATGAAGAGCTAAGGTTTTTTGCTTTTGCATGAAAAGGTCATGCAAAAGGAAATCAGAGATGTGACGTGTGTCAGAATTCCCAAATTCCCACTTCACTGCTTAGTTTGTGGAAAATAACAACCCTCCTTTGGCTCAGTTTGTGCTTCTCCTAAGTGTTCCACTTGGTGACCTGCCCTAGAGGGATTTGTGTCCATCTGGAATTCTTCCAGCAAGCACATATTCAAAGAGTTGCATTCTAAGGTTAATTTGTGATAAAGTACATTTTCATCTAACACGTAGTATAGCAAAACAGTTTACAATCTTAAACAGAAAACTTTGAAAGTTTTATAAATAAAACTAAGCATTTAGTAGTGACAAATATCATTAACATTTAAAATGTCTTAAAGGTAATTATCAATTACTTTTCAAATGGGCCCAGTGGAAAGTGTCTAATTATCCAATATTAAGACTAGAACATTTCAATAAAATAGTGGAAAGTGTACCTATACTGAACTGTGACAGGATCCATTATGTGAGTAGGGAATGAAAGGAAATACTAGGATAAGGGAGCCACCATGGCGCGGGCGCGCATGCGCGCGCGCACACACACACACACACACACACACATACACACACACACACATACACACACACACAACCTGTTATCCATACATACTTTGCAAAATACCTGGCCATCTTCAAGGCTTTCACTAGCTTTACTGTGGCATGCATCGAGCCCAGGTATTTAGTTTCCAGTGTCCTCATAATGCGCAGAATTGGCAGTCATCAAGTTGAGAAAAAAAAGCGAACCAAGTATTTTATCTTATGGTCAGTTTATACTGGTTATTTATATCTGGTCATAAATAAATCAAAATGTTCAGAATTGTTTTTGGCAAACATGAAGACATCTAGCATAAAGTATCTGCATTAATAATAACCTATTGCATATGCAATTTAATATCATGATGATGATTCTTTGGCCTCCTCTTCTCCCCCTCCAAAGCAACCCCTTCAAAAAAAACACTAGGGGGAAAGAGGAAAATTTCCATTTTCTGTCAAAATTTATATAAGGTATGGACTTCCTATCTGTTCAGTTTTTAAAATATTTTAATTGTAATAAAAGCTTTGCCCTGTTTTGTATAAGCAGGAGTTAATTTAGACAGGAAGTATTACACAAAGGAGAAGCAATGAAAATGAGATAATCTATATTATGTGAGGTAGTTAAGTGCTGTTTTCCAAATTAGTACACCAGGAACTAGAGGAGAGACAGGATTTGCCCAAGACATCTTTAGATTTCAGAAGCAATCAGGGAACCTCAGTCCAGCAATCAAGAAACAAAATACACTCTCAGCACTGGGGTCTTGACCCGACACTCACTCCCTCCCTGCCCATGTGATTAAATTTGTCTTTATATTAAATGGAATCTTCTAAACTTTATATGCATATATATATATGCATTCTTCCTGAAAACTAAAAAAAAAAAGGATATTAACATAGTTAACATAACAATAATGTGGTCTTGATTAATATGCTCAGGAAATGAAAAACACTGATAGAAGCATAAAAATACAACCCTAATTCTATCCTGCAGCAAAAAATTTGCTTTTTCTTTAGCAGTTTGATCAAAAAGAAAGAAAGAATTTTATTTAGATGAATGCCTGATTATAAACTATCCATTAAGACTATTTCAAAGGTTTCCCCTTCTACCCAACCATAACAAATATGCTCCAAAATATTCCCTTACTAAGCCAGACTTCTCCATGTAAGAGTCTCACCTTATTTTCCTATTGAGAAACCCGAGGCACAGTTCTTAGGAGACACCCCCAATGATTCAGAAGCAAACAGCAACTGCAGCCCTAACTCCTAGGTCCAGCTTTTTCTTGTAGAATACTTTCCAGAGTTTACGTAGTTTTCAATTTATTTGAACACAGCTTTCAGTCTTTATAGAAATAAAAATAGTAACATCTCTTACTACGTTCTAAAAACTTAAGCTGAAAAAAAACAGTGTGCCCTATATTTAATTTTTTCATAGAAAACTCTTCTTCCAACAGTGTTTAAAATCCAGGTTACTTATATGACATAAGTAACAGGTAATCTCCATCTTCTCCAGGCTTCTAATCAGTTTCAGAACAGGAGTTTTGGTTAAAGCTCTTCCCTGCCGTGAAAACACAAAGAGCAATTCAGTAAAAAAAGCAAGAATGTAATAAAATGCAATTATTGTCATACATCACTAAGCTATACTCCTAAAATCATGAATACTTTCTATTTTTTTCTTTATTTGAAGGAAAGTTATTCTGTTCTGTGCTAAAAAAAATTTTTAATCCACTCTACAAAGACCATGTGATGCTTTAATCCTGAATCAAATCCATTAACATTTTTTGGGCTACCTGATAGATGAAAACTCTGAAACTAAGTGAAAACTGGAGATGCTGTTTGGCTTATGTGCCTGACATCTTTCTGATGTCTTATTCCTTCTGTGAACCTCCTAAGGTTACAGAGCCTGTGTGGACTTTCTTTTGTCTCACAGGGTCTTCTAGTTCAAATCTTCTTTGTTTCATAGACTCTTTCTGTGTATTTTAATGTTAGACAGTGCACCAGAAGAAACAGAAACATGTAGTCAATTTGCCTATTCCTATAAGGCTCTCCTGAATCCTTCCTTTGGATGTCTTAGCCTAGAAAAGATGCATTTTTAATTCAGCGAACACATTCAGGCAGGTAGCTTTGAGCGGCTTTTAAAGGGTCGAAACATTCATGTTCTTTCTATTGGATACTGCTGAAGTGGAGCCGTGGGTCATCTGCTGGCTGAAGATGCAGAGATGAATGGATTCTCTGGTTTAAAAGGCAGACACCTGGTGATATTGCTCTGGTGCATTCAGCAAAACTGGCAGCACCTCCTAGGAGCCAAGTCAGATGTTCAGAGATTTTTAGAGTTATCTCTACCATGCACACGGAATTAGAAAAGCATCTTTCTCAGTTTCCTCAGTTATCAGTTTGTCCCTTCTCTTACAGAGGAACCACGAGCAAAGGAGCTACCTATCAGAGAAAAAGAATTTTGAGTAAAGGGGCAGGGGTTCCACTCAGGGCCATGGGTGTTATTGTGACCCTTCCTTAATTTCTTGTATAAGCATGCATGAATTGCTCTGATTTTTCTCTTCTAAAAGCCAAGCCAGAAGATACCTATCTGGCCCTCCATGGACAAACACTTCCACGAAGGCAACACTAGGACCAAATATCAATACCAAACTGTAATCCTACCCAATATACTCAGGTAATGCTCATTATGGCCTCTTTTCAAGATAGTTTATTTTGTAACCTATGTCTAGTTATGGATCGTGGGAACAAAGAAAAAAATTACAGACATTTGCCCAAAATGCATCCTGAGAAAAGCAAATGGGAAAATTAAGATAAACTTGATAGAGGCAAGAGATACAGTTTAATGAGGTTTGTAATTCAAAGCATACTGAAAAGTATCTACAATGATAGAATTGAAAGAATATGTTGAAATATGTGAGGACTTATGGCTACTCAAATGTTCTTCAAAGGAACTATCTATGAAAAATATTTTATGGCATCAGATCAATCAGATCACTAGTGAGATCTATGATAACAAGAGAGAAAATATGAAAAGACTATGTGTAGTCCAGGTGTCTCTAGTCCAAAACAGACAGTATCTTAGTTTTAAATCTTCTCTGCCACTGGCTATCACTGTCATCTTAAGTAAGTCCCTTCATGTCTCCAAGATTTCCTTTTCTCAAATAAGAAACACTCAATTTACAAAGCCCTTATAAGGAAGAAATGAGATAATCTGCCTGGACATGCATAAACTTTGAAGAACTCAACAAATGTTGGTTATCACTGAGACTCCTGTCACATGGATAGGAAATTATGTGCTCACTCAGGTGTGAGACATTACTCTAGAGCAAACTGTTAAGTCTGTAGGTCGGGGTGGGGGGCTGTTTCAAAAGCTTACACTTGTTGCTCTCTCACAAAAGCTGCAAACTCAGGATCATTGGCATACAGTTCCAAAACTCTCATTCTCTCTTGAATTTCCTTAAACAAAAAAGAAACAATAGGCCACACATTGCATTAGAAAAACCTCAACAGCCTTTTAAAAGGGGTTCTAATTTTCATAAGGAATTATTACATTCTGGGCTATTCAGGAGTGTGCTATAAGAAAGAAGTGCAGGAGTGTGCACTTTCAGAAAATGGAAGGATCTACATACACTACTCTGGATATTACATGTCCTGCTCTAAATCAGACATATTTCTAAGGAAGAAAGGGAGGAAGGAGAGAGTACCAGTTAATAATAATAAAAAAAAAGCGCCATTGGGTGGGAAATAAGGTACCGCTTAGAATTTAATACTCTGTGCATATCATACTGACTAGGAGATATGAGGTAAAAACCAATTACTAAATTTTTTTTACACTTTCTTAAAGTCTATGTGCATGCACGCATACACTCATACTCACTCCCACCTGCCACCACCCTCCCCCCCCAACACACACACCAGCAGTAGCTGCAACAGCAACAGTACAGCAACATAAACACAAAGTTTCCCACCTCTCTGGAAAGCTCACTGCTCTCATACATCTGTCTGATTTCTTCTCTGCTCAGCCCACCAATCATGTCTCTGCTAGCAGAGCTGTAGAAGGGATGCTGAGGATAGGGTCCCTCATACTTCTCACATCCAGCCCTGTGACTTTCATACACGGGGTTGTACTTCACGGCATTCTCAATGGATGAGAGGCTGTCAGGCTGCCTGCTGGAGCCACTAAAAGAAAGATATGATTGATTCAGGCTCTTGTTTGGATGCTCAACTATGTGGAAGACTATTTACCTGGGACAAGATTTCTGTTGAAGAAAAATAGGTGCACTTTACACAAATGGTGGGACATAACTGTGAAAAACATCTAGATCAACCTCAAAAATTATTTGTCAGGTGTTATCATTATGATTTCCTCACATCCATGGCAAGTGCCCTGTGGACTTGTTCCATGTCTCATTCATCTTATTTGCCATAGCACCTGGCATTCATAAATGTTGGAAACTATGTCTGCCAGTAGATGGTGCTTCATAAACTGTAGCTTCATCATTCCCAGAGTTATACACATTGAAAATCAGTGTGTAGTCACGCAGCAAATCTGACTGAAATACAAATATTAGGGTCTAGGGGAAGCAGAGCCTCAATTAAATTCAACTCAGGTCTACACATATTTACCGAGCATTGATTATGTGCATAGGACTGTTCTACACACTGCTGACACAAATAATCTTTTATCTCTGCCCTGGATGAGGTTACAGTCTAATGAAAAGTCAGACACAATAAGAAGTACAATAACAATGATGGAGGTATGTCCCAGGTGCTCCAGGACTTAGCCAAGTTGATGGTGAGGGAAGGTAAACTAGACCTCAAGTTGTACCTCTTACAGACTTCAGACGCACAGAAGCAAAGTACAATGTGTGATTATGATCCTTGAATCCTTAGTCCAGCAAATGGACCAGGTTTTATTTCCCCATCAATGAAGCAACACTTAACCAAACAGAGAATGAGAATTCATTTATTGACAGACCCTTATCTAGATTTAAAATCTGGCTTATTACCACTAGTATGAGCCAAAGAGGAGCAAGTTGTAACAGATCTGGTCCTCCCTGAAGGGAAATTCACCTCTTCTATCTCATCTCCAACATTGCTTCTCCAAATTCTTTCTGGCCATGAAATAGGCATTCTGGCCACACTCAACCATGCCTTTCCTTCAATGAGCCTTGAAGTTCACGCATGCCTCCCTGACTTTGCTCATGATCATTCAACCAGCTAGAAAGCATCCCAGCCCAAAAGTAGCAAATGTCTACTCTTTCTCTCCAGCAAATTACCACAGCCATCATTAAAACTTTTAAGCCTCTTTCCCCAGGCAAAACGTATTTATACCTCATCTAGGCTCCTTAGCATCTTATTCTTAGTGCTACTTCTGTTTTTCTTCAATTTGACACCCCTTTGAGGACAAGGACCATGTGTTTATTCAAATTCATAGCTCTCTTCCACCCACCCAGCTCCTTGTCCAATATTTGGCACCTGGTAAGTACTAAATAAATGTGTAAATGGAACATTGTATTCCATTACAGAGCTCTTTTCCTTATTTACCTGAAGGGCCTCTCTCTTTGGCTCCTGTCATGGTGTGCTTGAAGAGTCCTGATGAAGAAGTAGATGATAGCAGAAAAGATGACAAGAAGTCCAACCACGGAGGCAATAGTGATGCCTATGATCACCGGCTCAGACACAAATTCCTCACAGTGCTTGCCTCGGTACCACCAGTTCTCACCCACCCGGCACCTGCAACCAACAGTCACCAAGTCCGATATCTGAATCACTCTGCTCACACTGACAATTAACAGCAGAACCTTCTGAGGGACTAGAGAAAAGTAGAGAAATAAATGCTGACCAGGTGAAGCTCCATAAAGAGTTGAATAGACATGTTAAAAGATCATACAATTTAAGGCAGTGCATAAAGCCCAGCACAGACCTAGTAGGTCCTCAATGACTGTTTGAAAAAAAACTGAATAAAAAGCTAAATAGGTTTAAGGAAATTATTCTACTTAACATCCTTATTTATAGATAACCAAAAAACAAGGCTAGGAAGGAAAGTGACTGGCATTAGGCCATACAATTAGTCTGCTACAGAACTGGGCCTAGAACCCAGGCCTCCAGACTCCCCATGTCCTTCCAGTACATTAAAGATATCCTTCAAATCCTAAGGTCACAGGGAAAGGAAATCACTGCTTTTCTTTTATTATTATTATTATTATTATATTATTATTATACTTTAAGTTTTAGGGTACATGGGCACAATGTGCAGGTTTGTTACATATGTATCCATGTGCCATGTTGGTGTGCTGCACCCATTAACTCGTCATTTAGCATTAGGTATACCTCCTAATGCTGTCCCTCCCCCCTCCCACTACCCCACAACAGTCCCCAGAGTGTGATGTTCCCCTTCCTGTGTCCATGTGTTCTCATTGTTCAATTCCCACCTATGAGTGAGAATATGTGGTATTTGGTTTTTTGTCCTTGCGATAGTTTACTGAGAATGATGGTTTCCAGTTTCATCCATGTCCCTACAGAGGACGTGAACTCATCATTTTTTATGGCTGCATAGTATTCCATGGTGTATATGTGCCACATTTTCTTAATCCAGTTTATCGTTGTTGGACATTTGGGTTGGTTCCAAGTCTTTCCTATTGTGAATAGTGCCACAATAAACATACGTGTGCATGTGTCTTTATAGCAGCATGATTTATAGTCCTTTGGGTATATACCCAGTAATGGGATGGCTGGGTCAAATGGTATTTCTAGTTCTAGATCCCTGAGGAATTGCCACACTGACTTCCACAATGGTTGAACTAGTTTACAGTCCCACCAACAGTGTAAAAGTGTTCCTGTTTCTCCACATCCTCTCCAGCACCTGTTGTTTCCTGACTTTTTAATGATGGCCATTCTAACTGGTGTGAGATGGTATCTCATTGTGGTTTTGATTTGCATTTCTCTGATGGCAAGTGATGATGAGCACTTTTGCATGTGTTTTCTGGCTGCATAAATGTCTTCTTTTGAGAAGTGTCTGTTTATGTCCTTTGCCCACTTTTTGATGGGGTTGTTTGTTTTTTTCTTGCAAATTTGTTTGAGTTCATTGTAGATTCTGGATATTAGCCCTTTGTCAGATGAGTAGGTTGCGAAAATTTTCTCCTATTTTGTAGGTTGCCTGTTCACTCTGATGGTAGTTTCTTTCACTGTGCAGAAGCTCTTTAGTTTAATTTGATCCCATTTGTCAATTTTGGCTTTTGTTGCCATTGCTTTTGGTGTTTTAGACATGAAGTCCTTGCCCATGCCTATGTCCTGAATGGTATTGCCTAGGTTTTCTTCTAGGGTTTTATGGGTTTAGGTCTAACCTGTAAGTCTTTAATCCATCTTGAATTAATTTTTGTATAAGGTGTAAGGAAGAGATCTAGTTTCAGCTTTCTACATATGGCTAGCCAGTTTTCCCAGCACCATTTATTAAATAGGGAATCCTTATCTCATTGCCTGTTTTTGTCAGGTTTGTCAAAGATCAGATAGTTGTAGATATGTGGCATTATTTCTGAGGGCTCTGTTTTGTTCCATTGATCTATGTCTCTGTTGTGGTACCAGTACCATGCTGTTTTGGTTACTGTAGCCTTGTAGTACAGTTTGAAGTCAGGTAGCGTGATGCTTCCAGCTCTGTTCTTTTGGCTTGGGACTGACTTGGTGATGCAGGCTCCTTTTTGGTTCCATATGAACTTTAAAGTAGTTTTTTCCAATTCTGTGAAGAAAGTCATTGGTAGCTTGATGGGGATGGCATTGAATCTATAAATTACCTTGAGCAGTATGGCCATTTTCACAATATTGATTCTTCCAACCCATGAGCATGGAATGTTCTTCCATTTGTTTGTATCCTCTTTTATTTCATTGAGCAGTGGTTTGTAGTTCTCCTTGAAGAGGTCCTTCACATCCCTTGTAAGTTGGATTCCTAGGTATTTTATTCTCTTTGAAGCAACTGTGAATGGGAGTTCACTCATGATTTGGCTCTCTGTTTATCTGTTATTGGTGTACAAGAATGCTTGTGATTTTTGTACATTGATTTTGTATCCTGAGACTTTGCTGAAGTTGCTTATCAGGTTAAGGAGATTTTGGGCTGAGACAATGGGGTTTTCTAGATATACAATCATGTCATCTGCAAACAGGGACAATTTGACTTCCTCTTTTCCTAATTGAATACCCTTTATTTCCTTCTCCTGCCTGATTGCCCTGGCCAGAACTTCCAACACTATGTTTAATAGGAGTGGTGAGAGAGGGCATCCCTGTCTTGTGCCAGTTTTCAAAGGGAATGCTTCCAGTTTTTGCCCATTCAGTATGATATTGCTGTGGGTTTGTCATAGATAGCTCTTATTATTTTGAGATATGTCCCATCAATATCTAATTTATTGAGAGTTTTTAGCATGAAGTGTTGTTGAATTTTGTCAAAGGCCTTTTCTGCATCTATTGAGATAATCACGTGGTTTTTGTCTTTGGTTCTGTTTATATGCTGGATTACATTTATTGATTTGCATATGTTGAACCAGCCTTGCATCCCAGGGATGAAGCCCACTTGATCATGGTGCATAAGCTTTTTGATGTGCTGCTGGATTCGGTTTGCCAGTATTTTATTGAGGATTTTTGCATCCATGTTCATCAAGGATATTGGTCTGAAATTCTCTTTTTTGGTTGTGTCTCTGCCAGGCTTTGGTATCAGGATGATGCTGGCCTCATAAAATGTGTTAGGGAGGATTCCCTCTTTTTCTATTGATTGGAATAGTTTCAGAAGGAATGGTACCAGTTCCTCCTTGTACCTCTGGTAGAGTTCGGCTGTGAATCCATCAGGTCCTGGACTCTTTTTGGTTGGTAAGCTATTGATTATTGCCACAATTTCAGAGCCTGTTATTGGTCTATTCAGAGATTCAATTTCTTCCTGGTTTAGTCTTGGGAGGGTGTATTTGTCGAGAAATTTGTCCATTTCTTCTAGATTTTCTAGTTTATTTGCATAGAGGTGTTTGTAGTATTCTCTGATGGTAGATTGTATTTCTGTGGGATCGGTGGTGATATCCTCTTTATCATTTTTTATTGCATCTATTTGATTCTTCTCTCTTTTCTTCTTTATCAGTCTTGCTGGCAGTCTATCAATTTAGTTGATCTTTTCAAAAAACCAGCTCCTGGATTCATTAATTTTTTGAAGGGTTTTTTGTGTCTCTATTTCCTTCAGTTCTGCTCTGATTTTAGTTATTTCTAGCCTTCTGCTAGCTTTTGAATGTGTTTGCTCTTGCTTTTCTAGTTCTTTTAATTGTGATGTTAGGGTGTCAATTTTGGATCTTTCCTGCTTTCTCTTGTGGGCATTTAGTGCTATAAATTTCTCTCTACACACTGCTTTGAGTGTGTCCCAGAAATTCTGGTATGTTGTGTCTTTGTTCTCGTTGGTTTCAAAGAACATCTTTATTTCTGCCTTCATTTCGTTATGTACCCAGTAGTCATTCAGGAGCAGGTTGTTCAGTTTCCATGTAGTTGAGCGGTTTTGAGTAAGTTTCTTAATCCTGAGTTCTGGTTTGATTGCACTGTGGTCTGAGAGACAGTTTGTTATAATTTCTGTTCTTTTACATTTGCTGAGGAGAGCTTTACTTCCAACTATGTGGTCAATTTTGGAATAGCTATGGTGTGGTGCTGAAAAAAATGTATATTCTGTTGATTTGGGGTGGAGAGTTCTGTAGATGTCTATTAGGTCTGCTTGGTGCAGAACTGAGTTCAATTCCTTTGTATCCTTGTTAACTTTCTGTCTCATTGATCTGTCTAATGTTGACAGTGGGGTGTTAAAATCTGCCATTATTATTGTGTGGGAGTCTAAGTCTCTTTGTAGGTCACTCAGGACTTGCTTTATGAATCTGGCTGCTCCTGTATTGGGTGCATATATATTTAGGATAGTTAGCTCTTCTTGCTGAATTGATCCCTTTACCGTTATGTAATGGTCTTCTTTGTCTCTTTTGATCTTTGTTGGTTTAAAGTCTATTTTATCAGAGACTAGGATTGCAACCCCTGCCTTTTTTTTGTTTTCCATTTGCTTGGTAGATCTTCCTCCATTCTGTTATTTTGAGTCTATGTGTGTCTCTGCACGTGAGATGGGTTTCCTGAATACAGCACACTGATGGGTCTTGACTCCTTATCCAATTTGCCAGTCTGTGTCTTTTATTTGCAGCATTTAGCCCATTTACATTTAAACTTAATATTGTTATGTGTGAATCTGATCCTGTCATTATGATGTTAGCTGGTTATTTTGCTCGCTAGTTGATGCAGTTTCTTCCTAGCCTCAATGGTCTTTACAATTTGGCATGTTTTTGCAGTGGCTGGTACCAGTTGTTCCCTTCCATGTTTAGAGCTTCCTTCAGGAGCTCTTTTAGGGCAGGCCTGGTGGTGACAAAATCTCTCAGCATTTGCTTGTCTGTAAAGTATTTTATTTCTCTTTCACTTATGAAGCTTAGTTTGGCTGGATAGGAAATTCTGGGTTGAAAATTCTTTTCTTTAAGAATGTTGAATATTGGCCCTCACTCTCTTCTGGCTTGAAGAGTTTCTGCTGAGAGATCAGCTGTTAGTCTGATGGGCTTCCCTTTGTGGGTAACCCAACCTTTCTCTCTGGCCGCCCTTAACATTTTTTCCTTCATTTCAACTTTGTTGAATCCGACAATTATATATCTTGGGGTTGCTCTTCTCGAGGAGTATCTTTGTGGCGTTCTCTGTATTTCCTGAATCTGAATGTTGGCCTGCCTTGCTAGATTGGGGAAGTTCTCCTGGATAATATCTTGCAGAGTGTTTTCCAACTTGGTTCCATTCTCCCCGTCTCTTTCAGGTACACCAATCAGACGTAGGTTTGGTCTTCTCACATAGTCCCATATTTCTTGGAGGCTTTGTTCATTTCTTTTTATTCTTTTTTCTCTAAACTTCCCTTCTTGCTTCATTTCATTCATTTCATCTTCCATCACTGATACCCTTTCTTCCAGTTGATCGCATCGGCTACTGAGGCTCCTGTATTCTTCACGTAGTTCTCGAAACTTGGCTTTCAGCTCCATCAGCTCCTTTAAGCACTTCCCTGCATTGGTCATTTTAGTTACACATTCGTCTAATATTTTTCAAAGTTTTTAACTTCTTTGCCATTGGTTTGAATTTCCTCCGAGCTACAGGAGGAAATCACTGCTTTTCTAGGTAATATTAATTTCTCTGGACATGAAGAGACTGTTTTTCTCCTTATAAACTTCATACTTCTTCATATAGAAGAGTCTGGATTATTTCTACTTATTTCCTGTTTCTGGCATCTATGACAACATTTGCCCATTTTGACTTTGCAAACTGTCCTCTACTTTGTGTTTTTCCTCCTTATTCTCAGCATCCTCTCCTCTTCAATCACGCAGCTTTGGTTGTGTGTGGTTGGAAAGTTGATTTGTTTGACTTTGTTTAGGGGGAGTGGGCAGATGACAGTTAGGCTAACTGAATCTGCTCATCTTCTCATTGGTTATACCTTTAGAAAATGGATCTCAGATGTACTTAAAGAAAAATATTGTTGTCACCACTTTGAAAACTTTAAATAAATACTATTTTTTCTTTATCTTTGAATGAATACTAAGTAGGAATAAGAGGGGCCCAAAACCTTTAAAAATATAATTCAGGTATAACAATAAAACTCATTTTCACTTTCAGATATAGAGGAGCATGATGTTATGCCTAAACCTCATTTGAACGCCAGTTTCCTTATCATCACCATTAAAAACTATAATACAAAGATCTCCATCTGCTCCAAGTACTCAGTAGGACTTTTTCTTTTCTTTTTTGAGATGGAGTTTCAATCTTGTTGCCCAGGCTGGAGTGCAGTGGCACGATCTCAGCTCACTGCAACCTCTGCGTCCCGGGTTCAAGCAATTCTTCTGCCTCAGCCTCCCAAATAGCTGGGATTACAGGTGCCTGCCACCACATCCAGCTAATTTTTGTATTTTTAGTAGAGATGGGGTTTCACCATGTTGGCCAGGATGGTCTCGATCTCCTGACCTCAGGTGATCCAACCACCTCGGCCTCCCAAAGTGCTGGGATTACAGGCATGAGCCACCACACCCAGCCAGTAGGACATATTTAGATAGTTTTTTTTTATAGTTCCCTAACAGCATAAATTACTGAATTGGAATTCAGGCCTGTTAAACGACTCATCCTCACATGACAGTTAGATGGCTCCCATCTATTGCCTAGATATAACTTCTATAATGCATACTATAGTAAGTATCCTAAAATTATAGATGCAGGCCCCTTTTCTTTAGAGGAAATATTTATAGCCTCTGAAGCCAAAATCTGTAACTACAACATACCTACAAATAGCCCCGTGCCCAGGCATAATGTCACACTTTCCATCATTCAAGCAGAAGTCAGGCTGTAGGTCACAGAGACTCTGACAGGGCCGTTCTTCCACACTCAGGTATCCAGGGAAGCATCTGCACTTTGCTTCTCCACTCCAGGGGTTGACCAGACACTCCGAAAATTCATTACAGGCCTGAAACTTGCAAGGGTTGGCTTCATCACCTAAAACATTAAACAAAGAATAATGCAAGAGAAGGCAAAACACAGAAATTGGGGTATACAAAGCTCCTCATTAAAGTTCTCCCCCAAAGTATATGGGACAACCCCCTTCCAGAACCATTAAAGTACACCATCGCCACCAATACCACACATAAAAATTCTCACTCATGCTAGATTGATAAGCTTTTGTCAAATTTTTGTGCAACCCAGAGCCAAATCATAAAACCCTATGACCTATCTAAGCCTTAACATGTTTTATCTAGGGAGCATGTAGAAGCTTTATAAATCCATGCCATGTAATTGTAGATCTAAGTTAAACACAATAGTAATTGTAGATCTAAATTAAATCCAGTTTTCATGGACCATTTATTTCCACCAACCCCAACCTGCTGCAGTTGACCTCCACTCTATATACACTGCTACATGCCTTGCACAACACTGAGAACATGAATGGGGAGAGAGAGCTCAGAAGAGAACTGGTAGAAGCCTCAAGGATGGGTATAGCCCAGTAAGAGCAGCCTAGGAACAGTCAAGATTTGTGAAAATCAATGTTAGGAAAATAAGTCAGCCCTGCACCTCCTGAGGCCATTTCCAACAAAATATTTTTGCTTTCATAACTTAATTTTTCATTGATATGGTGAGGGAAAATGACTATTTTAAAAAACTAATTAGGATAGTAATCAGTCAAAAAAGATATAAGACATTGACCATGAATGGGCCTTCTATCCTGCCACAGTTCCCACATGTTTTCACTGGTCAATGGTAATCTGTGAATGGTAAGTGGGCAAATCACAGACATTGAAAACAGAGGAAATAGGTGGAAATGATCCATAGGCTCATCTGTATTAAAAAGTATAAAGTTTAGCTAGAAGGCTATAGGGAATAAAAAGAAATAGCATAGTCTCTCTCGGTTTCCAAAAAAAAAGGAAGGATCTACATACACAATGTTTTGAAAAGCAATGATTTCCTTGCTGCTCTGGAAATTAAACACAATTTTGCACAAGTCTGCCCTTAGAGTTTGGAGGATCACTAAAGTTGATCTCCTTTGGCCGCATGTGGTAACAGGGGGAATGTACTGAGTTGAATTGTGTCCCCAGAAGTTCATGTTCATCCAGAACCTCAGAATATGATCTTATTTGGAAATACAGTATTTGTAGATGTAATCAAGTTAAGAAGAGGCCATACTAGATTAGAATGAGCCCTAATGCAATGACCGGTGTTCTTATAAGAAGAGGGAAATTTGGACACAGACAGAAACACACAGGAAACAAGGCTATCTGTAGACAAAGGCAGAGATTAGAGTGATACACCTATAAGCTAAGGGATGCCAAGGATTGCTGGTAAACATCAGAAACCGGGAAAAGGTAAGGAAAGAGTCTTCCCTAGATCTTTCAGAGGGAACAGGGCCTGGCCAACATTTTGATTTTGGACTTCTAGCCTCAAGCACTGTGGGAGAATAAATTCCTGTTATTTCAAGGCACCTAGTTTGTGGTACTTTGTTACAGCAGCCCTAGGAAACTAATACATGGGACCACTGCCAAAATGCTCACATAACAGGAAAAACATACAAATGTGTTGACAGGTGGGAAATTTCTACAAGGGAACTGCACGGCCAGATTTCACTGTATATTTCCTAAGTCTTCACATCTTTATCCTGGTATTCGTTTTGTGACTTTGTAATCAGAAAATAATCTGATCCTTACCCAGTGGTGAGGGATAGGAGTGTCTATAGGGGTGAGGAAGATGGTACTGCATAGCTCTCCTTTGTTAATGGAAGTTCAAGAGCTTCTGAGACACTGCATGTGAAAGTAAGTTGGGCAAGAGTCAAGTCAATCTTGTCTCTAGCCAATCTTGAAATAAAGTACTTTGATCTGAAGGCCTTTAACTAAAAATATAAGATTGAATATCCCTTATCTAAAATTCTTGGGAGGAGAAGTAGTTTGGATTTCAAATTTTTTAGATTTTGGAATATTTGCCTTTACATAATGAGATATCTTGGGGATGGAACACATGTCTACACAAAAAACTCATTTATGTTTCATATACACCTTATACACATAGACTGAAGGTAATTTTATACAACATTTTAAATAATTTTGTGCGTAAGACAAAGTTTGTATATATTGAACCACCAGAAAGCAAAGAGGTCACTATTTCAGCCACCCATGTGGACAATCAGTGGTTGTTCGGCATCATCATCATGCTGTGCATGGAAAAACTGTATCACTCTGAAGGGAAGCGTGAGAGTCTTTTTTCCCCTGGGCCCTCTGAATAAACTGTTGTGCATCTGCGTTTTGACTGCAACCCATCACATGAGGCCAAGTGAAGAAATTTACCCTTGTAGCATCATGTCAGTGCTCAAAAAGTTTCAGACTGGAGCATTTCAGATTTCAGATTTTCATATTAGGAATGCTTAACCACTATACATGTAGTAAAATGATTCTATTTTAAATTTTTGAAACTTTGTAACCATTCTGCAGGTATATGTGCCTGAGGTGAGAAAAATTGAGTCTATATTTTCTATACATTAGGAAAAAGATATAGCCATAGGAAAAAGATAAAATATAGCCTTTCTGCTTCCAGGCCAAGGAGAAAGACAAAGCCTAATATTTTAATCATGTAAATAAAAGACTGTGGTTTCAAAGTCTCTTTCCACTCCTTTGTGCTGGTTAAGAAAGGGTTCCCAGGTAGCTGACTGTATGTTTGGAAAAGTGCCTTAGTGATTCTACTGGGGAAACAAACGTAGAGTTGGAGGTAAATTTAGGATGGGAGACAGGGATCTAAATTGTGGAATTAATTACAATCTGGTTTTCTAGGAGCAGCTTAAAAGAAGGATAGATGGGTCCAGAAAAATGAGAGTAGAGGAAAGATGTGAAGATGGTCTGGAAAGACAGCTTTATGGCCTGAGCAACATCATAGCTGGCTGGGTCCTGGGAAAAAAGTTGGCCAGTAAGAGATGCCCTTGAGAGGGTGGCAGAGGAATTTTAGGATGGTTATGCCTAACTAATATTTTTAAGCCATCTGCCGTGCTGAGATAGAGCCTTCTCCATTACCTTCATACCATCAGCAAATGCCTGATAGAATCAACTGCCTTATGTTAGAGGTGCTTTGAGCAGATCAAAAACAGGACTGTGATTTGCATTAGGTTAACACCACAAGAATCAAGACTCATGTGAGATTGAAAATTCAGCAGAGAAAACTCAGAACTCGGGAGGATTAAGAGATATTTAAGTTGCCTAAGAATGCCCAGAAATACTGAGGAGTTGGGGGAACATAGATGCAAGTTTTATACTGCACAGGGGTGGGGCTAATGACAGCTAATTTAAATATTAAAAGTAAAGGTGAGCTTATAAACCTTGATGACATTGCATGCAGCTGACATGTGAGTTACGTACAAAACTGATGGTGGCTGCCAAGATGGCCAAATAGGAACAGCTCCAGTTTGCAGCTCCCAGTGAGATCAATGCAGAAGGTGGGTGATTTCTGCATTTCCAACTGAGGTACCTGGCTCATCTCACTGGGACTGGTTAGACAGTGGGTGCAGCCCACAGAGGGTGAGCCAAAGCAGGGTGGTGTGTCACCTCAACGGGAAGTGCAAGGGGTTGGGGAACTCCCTCCCCTAGCCAAGGGAAGCCATGAAGGACTGTGCCATGAGGAACAGTGCATTCAGCCCAGATACCATGCTTTTCCTACTGTCTTCACAACTCATAGACCAGGAAATTCCCTTGGGTGCCTATACCACCAGGGCCCTGGGTTTCAAGCACAAAACTGGGCAGCCATTTGCACAGACACCAAGCTAGCTGGTGTTGTTTTTTTGTTTGTTTGTTTTTTGTTTTTTTTGTTTGTTTGTTTGTTTTCATACCCCATTGGCACCTGGAATGCCAGCAAGACAGAACCGTTTACTTCCCTGGAAAGGAGGCTGAAGCCAGGGAGCCAAGTGGTCTAGCTCAGCGAATCCCACTCCCACACAGTCCAGCAAGCTAAGATCCACTGGTTTGAAATTCTTGCTGCCAGCACAGCAGCCTGAAGTCAACCTGGGGCACTCGAGCTTGGTGCAGAGAGGGGCATCCGCAATTACTGAGGCTTGAGTAGGTGGTTTTCCCCTCACAGTGTAAATAAAGCCACCCAGAAGTTCAAACTGGGCAGAGCCCACCACAGCTCAGCAAAGCCTCTGTAGCCAGATTGCCTCTATAGATTCCTCCTCTATGGGCAGGGCATCTGTGAAAGAATGGCAGCAGCCCCAGTCAGGGGCTTAGAGATAAAACTCCCCTCTCGCTGGAACAGAGCACCTGGGGGAAGGGGCAGCTGTAGGTGCAGTTTCAGCAGACCTAAACGTTCCTGCCTGCTGGCTCTGAAGAGAGCAGCTGATCTCCCAGCACAGCACTCGAGCTCTGCTAAGGGACGATTGCCTCCTCAAGTGGGTCCCTGACCCCTGTGTCTCCTGACTGGGAGACACCTCCCAGCAGGAATTGACAGACACCTCTTACAGGAGAGCTCTGGCTGGCATCTGGTGGGTGACCCTCTGGGACAAAGCTTCCAGAGGAAGGAACACGCAGCAATCTTTGCTGTTCTGCAGCCTCCGTTGGTGATACCCAGGCAAACAGAGTCTGGAGTGGACCTCTAGCAAGCTCCAGCAGACCTGCAGCAGAGGAGCCTGACTGTTAGAAGGAAAACTAACAAACAGAAAGGAATAGCATCAACATCAACAAAAAGGATGTCCAGACACAGAAACTCCATGCAAAGCTCACCAACATCAAAGACCAAAGGTAAATAAATCCATGAAGATGAGGAAAAACCAGCATGAAAAGGCTGAAAATTCCAAAAACCAGAATGCCTCTTCTCCCACAAAGGATCACAACTCTTTGCCAGCAAGGGAACAAAACTGGATGGAGAATGAGTTTGATGAAGTGGCAGAAGTAGGCTTCAGAAAGTGGGTAATAATAAACTCCTGCGAGCTAAAGGAGCATGTTCTAACCCAATGCAAGGTAGCTAAGAACCTTGAAAAAAGGTTAGACGAATTGCTAACTAGAATAACCAGTGTAGAGAAGAACATAAATGACCTGATGGAGCTGAAAAACACAGCACAAGAACATTGTGAAGCATATACAAGTATCAATAGCAGAATCAATCAAGCAGAAGAAAGGATATGAGATTGCAGATCAACTTAATGAAATAAAGCATGAAGACAAGGTTAGAGAAAAAGCAATGAAAAGGAACAAACAAAGCTTCCAAGCAATATGGGACTATGTGAAAAGACCAAACCTACATTTGATTGGTGTACCTGAAAGTAACGGGGAGAATGGAACCGAGTTGGAAAACACTCTTCAGGATATTATCCAGGAGAACTTCCCCAACCTAGCAAGACAGGCCAACATTAAATCAGGAAATACAGAGAATAACACAAAGATACTCCCCGAGAAGAGTAATCCCAAGACACATAACTGTCAGATTCACCAAGGTTGAAACGAAGGAAAAAATGTTAAGGGCAGCCAGAGAGAAAGGTTGGGTTACCCACAAAGGGAAACCCATCAGACTACCAGTGGATCTCTCTGCAGAAACCCTACAAGCCAGAAGAGAGCGGGGGCCAATATTCAACATTGTTAAAGAAAAGAATTTTCAACCCAGAATTTCATATCCAGCCAAACTAAGCTTCATAAGTGAAGGAGAAATGCAATCGTTTACAGACAAGCAAATGCTGAGAGATTTTATCATCATTAGGCCTGCCTTACAAGAGGTCCTAAAGGAAGCACTAAATATGGAAAGGAAAAACAAGTACCAGCCACGGCAAAAAAATACCAAATTATAAAGAATATCAACACTCTGAAGAAACTGCATCTACTAATGGGCAAAATAACCAGCTAGCATCATACTGACAGGATCAAATTCATACATAACAATATTCACCTTAAATGTAAACAGGTTAAATGCCCCAATTAAAAGACAAAGACTGGCAAAATGGATAAAGAGACAAGACCCATCAGTGTGCTGTATTCAGGAGACCCACCTCATGTGCAAAGATACACATAGGCTCAAAATAAAGGGATCTAGGAATATTTACCAAGCAAACACCAAACACCAAAAGCAATGGCAACAAAAGCCAAAATTGACAAATGGGATATAAAATGAAACTAAAGAGCTTCTGCACAGCAAAAGAAACTATCAGAGTGAACAGCCAACCTACAGAATGGGAAAACATTTTTGCAGTCTATCCATCTGACAAAGGGCTAATATCCAGAATCTACAAGGAACTTAAACAAATTTACAAGAAAAACACAAACAACCCCATCAAAAAGTGGGCAAAGGATATGAACAGACACTTCTCAAAAGAAAACATTTATGCAGCCAACAAACATGAAAAAATCTCATCATCAATGGTCATTAGAGAAATGCAAATCAAAACCACAATAAGATACCATCTCAAGCCAGTTAGAATGGTGATCATTAAAAAGTCAGGAAACAACAGATGCTGGAGAGGATGTGGAGAAATAGGAACACTTTTACGCTGTTGGTGGGAGTGTAAATTAGTTCAACCATTGTGGAAGACAGTGTGGGAATTCCTCAAGGATCTAGAACTAGAAGTACCTCCCATTGCCAGCTATATACCCAAAGGATTACAAATCATTCTATTATAAAGACACATGCACATGTATGTTTATTGAGGCACTATACACAATAGCAAAGACTTGGAATAAACCCAAATGCCCATCAATGTTAGACTGGATAAAGAAAATGTGGCACATATACACCATGGAATACTATGCAGCCACAAAAAAGGATGAGTTCATGTCCTTTGCAGGGACATGGATGAAACTGGAAACCATCATTCTCAGTAAACTAACACAAGAATAGAAAACCAAACATCGCATGTTCTCACTCATAAGTGGGAGTTGAACAATGAGAACATATGGACACAGGGAGGGGAACATCACACATGGGGGTCTGTCAGGGGTGGGGTGTTAGGGGAGGGATAGCTTCAGGAGATATACCTAACGTAGATGACAGGTTGATGGGTGCAGCAAACCACCATGGCACATGTATTGTATACCTATGTAACAGATCTGCACGTTCTACACATGTACCCCAGAACTTAAAGAATAATAGTAAAAAAAAAAAAAACTGAAGTAAATGTATTTATTGTAATTCTCTTTATTTTTATTTTTTATTTTTTTTAGAGACAGGTTCTCACTATGTTGCCCAGGCTAGAGTGTAGTTGTGTGATCATAGCTCATTGTAATCTCAACCTCCTAGACTCCAGCAATCTTCCTACCTCAGCCTCCTAAGTAGCTGGAACTACAGGCACATGCCACAGTGCCCAGCTGATTTTTAAGTTTTTTTGTAGAGATGGAGACTCAGTATGTTGCTTAGGCTGGTCTCAAACTCATGGTCTCAAGCAATCCTTCTGCCTCAGCCTCCTAAAGTATTGGAATTACGAGTGTAAGCCATGGCACTAGGCCTGTAAATCTGTTTAAAAATAAGCAGATTGACTTTTGCAAAAGTTTTATAAATCATAACTGTTTGCATTTGTATAGTTAGTCAAATGTTTTATATATACTACTTGTTTAATGCTTAGAATAGTCTCATAAAATACAGAGGCCAGGCAATATTACCCCCATTTAATATACGAGGAACTAAGGGTCAGGGATAAAATAGCCCATCTAGGGTCACACAAATATTAAATGGTAAAACAGAAGCAAGAAATCATTCCTTACAAATTATAATTAATTGTCTCTTCCACTATACCACATGACAAAGAATGTGCAAATGGCCTTAGAGAACTCAAGTGGCAAGAGATTTGGATATGAAGAATTAGGGAAACCATTTTCTTCACTCTCAATGAGTAATGATTCTTAAAGATTTCAAAAGAAAGTTCACTTTTTCCCTAAAGAATAGGGCTGACTTTCAAACCAGTTTGAGATTAAAAGGCACTGGAGAAATACAAAGCCAGGCATTCCTTCTCACTCCTCAAAACCTCTGTCCTCTGGTACGTAGAAGGGAAGGAAGAACAAAATTTCACACTTCAACAGTGTTCTCTGCATCCAAGGCTTCCAAATAAAAGCAATGATTCATTTCATTCACTCACAGTACTTTTGAGTACCTTCTGTATTCAAGACACTATGCTAAGTTCTGACTAAAAAGTAGTTAATAAAACAAACACATTCTCAGTCCTTGTAAAAAGCTCATCTGGAAAAAAATAGCCATTAAGCAACTATGCACATAAATTAACATTATTACAATGATGATAACTCTCTAGGGGAAAAGAACATTGTATTATTAATATAAAAACTGACAGGAAAGACTCAGTCTAGACTACAGGTGAGTCAATGAAAAGTCCTGAGGAAGTGACCTTTGAACTGAGGCACATGGGTGAGCAGGAGTCAGTAAGAAGGCAAAAGTGGACAGTGTGTGCAAAGGCTTTAAGGCAAGAAGAAGGTTTTGTATCTGAGTAACAAAAAACAAGCTGGTTTGACTAGAACATGTTGAGCAGAGGTTAGTTACGTTGGATATCGGGGAAGAAGATGGGGACCAGGCCTTGTGGCTACTGAACCAGACAGCCATTCAAGAGTACCATGGCTGCTATATGGAGGATGGATAGGAGGAGGAGCATGAGAGGATGTGGGGAAACTGGTCCAAAGGAGAGATCATGGTGATTTGGATGGAGTCGTAGCAATGGAGATAGAGAAAAGAGCATGGATTTGAGATATACTTAGAATTCAGAATCAATGTAAGTTTGGTGAGTGACTAAAAGCTCCAGGTGATAGGAATTGAGGTATCAAGGATAACTTCTCTGGCCAGGTGCAGTGGCTCACACCTATAATCCCAGCACTTTGGGAGGCCGAGGTGGGTGGATCACCTGAGGTCAGGAGTTCAAGACCAGCCTAGCCAACATGGAGAAACTCCGTCTCTACTAAAAACACAAAAAATTAGCCAGGCGTGGTGGCAGATGCCTGTAATCCAAGCTGCTCGGGAGGCTGAGGCAGGAGAATTGCTTGAGCGCAGGAGGCAGAGGTTGTAGTGAGCTGAGGTCACACCATTGCACTCCAGCCTGGGCAACAAAAGCGAAACACCATCTCAAAAAAAAAAAAAAAAATTCTCAGGTTTCCAGCTTAAGTAGCTGAGTAGATAAAGCTTACATTTATGGCGAGAGATAGAGAAGCTGAGAGAAAGAGTAGATTTAGCTGGAGAGTGGTGAAATATGGAAAAGAAGAGCTCACTCATAGCTATCTTAAATTTGACATACACAGAATACATCCAAGTGGAGACTGTCAAGTAAGTAGATAGATATTGATTCTGGAGGGTATGAGAGATGTTTGGTCTGCATATAAAAAATGTGGAGAGTTACTGACATTTATATAAGGCTTACGACAATGGAAATGGATGCAAAAACTTAAAGGGAAGATGGCCCAAACCTTGCAGGTGACAACATGAAGGTATAGCAAGAATAGATTCTGTAGGTAAATAAAAACAAAAGCCAGATGCAGTAGGTAGAGAAAGGAATGGAGGTGAAATAGTAAAGTAACATGTGTGGATGATGTTTTGAAAAGGGAATGATATTGATGTTCTTGGGAGAAATATTTTACTTATATATAACTTACCAAGATGTGGAAGATTTGTCTGACATAGTACTCTTTTTTCCTACAAGTATTGGATTCACCTTAATGCAATGAGGAAGAAAACACACAAGAATAATCACTGGATTCTACTAAGAAACCACCATGCTAGGCAATATCATACCTGATTCCACATCAAGAGAGTATTTATCAATAGCCAAGTTCATGGTATTGTAGGCAGTGGTACAAAAGTCTTCCAGAATCATGTACACCGCATTGTTGACGTTAGGAGGGACAGAATTGGCAAACTTCATTCGGCTGTTCACCACAATGCTGCCATTTCTGAAGTTGAGGATTTCTAAGTTCTGGAACCCCGTGAGATTTGACTGGAGATAGGGAACCAGCTAAAATACACAAAAAGTGGTAAGTTTATTGACAATGTGTCACATTTTGTTCAATATATACCCAAACAAAACAAAACGAAAACACAGGTAAGACCCTGCCTCACTTTTCCTAATTGTATTTTATCTACATTTAAACTGTTAATTAACAAAAGTACAAATTAGGAATGATTTGACAATATAAACTAGAAATGCTATGAGATTTTCATAGTGATATTTAGGAACCCCATGGAATTCATACATAGTTTTAGACACTCAACGAGTTTGTTCTGTTTCACTAAAGGATGAACATAGGTACCCACAAAACAACATAGGTACCCATAAAACACTAGCTTCACAATAAAATGTGAAGAGAAATGTCAAACTTACTGTATGTAGTCCCATAATTCATGGAAAACAATCTTCCTCATAAATTATCACATCACTCTCATGCCACTTTTGTGTTTTCCATTTCTTGTATGTCTTACTGTCTTCTTACCAACCCTAGGCCATGATACTATTTGTGAATGATAGGAAGTGAATGTTCACAGCAGATCACACTTTCCCTGGCTCAGACCTTACGTGCTAGAGGGGAGGAGGAGTGGGTCATATATGATTATTCACTAGTGCCCATGTTTCACTTTTTATGCTTACCAATTCTAAGAATCTTTGCTCCAGGGCTTTATACTCCAAAGAGTTTTTATTAAACAGATCTTCTGAAAACATCATGTTAGTCACTCGGAGGCTGAAGAAAACCACCAAAGCTCCTGAAGTCTGGGTATAACTCAAGTCATCTCCTCCTTCTGTGGGCCAAGCCACACTAACCATCTCTGTGGAGTGAACACTTGTAGACATTTCCACATAACTACCAACCTTGCCATTTTGCTCTTGGACTTGCTCAGGCTGATAGTAATCTGTGCCTATCCGGTCCAGTTCTAATGAAATATCCTGTACACCCATAATTACTTCATCCTCTAGCAGGGTGGAGATTGCGGTTGGAGGCAATTTGGTAGACTGTGTCACAGAAGCTTTCAACCAGAGTCTGTCAGTACTCTGTGGTGTACTTGCCAATGTGTCTCTGGACAATTTCTCTAGGGAAGAAGTTCTTGTCCAAACTCTCTCTGATTCTGGCAATATAGTCCACAAAGTTTGCGTATCTGGCTTTACCATTGAAACCTCGCTGTCAAACCATTCATAGTTGGATGACTCGGTAATTTGTTCCATATCCTCCCTTAGGATGGCATCTGCTTGATCTGATTTATCAGTAGAGGCAGAGATTGCTACAGATGTCAGTACAAGAGGTGCTTTGGTAACTGAGTAATCATCAACACCAGGTACTTCTGATATGTGCTTGGGGAGGGTTAGAGATACAGATTCAGTTGCAGTGTCTGTGAAGATGGGCACAGCAGGCCCACTAAGAGGCTCTTCCTCTGGAAAGTGAGTGGATCTATCATCATGTTCATATTTTAAGTGCTTACTAATTTGGTCTGTGGAATCCATTTTGTCAACTAAAACTAGTTTCTCATCTTCAATCTCAGCTGGCAAAAGTGAATCGTCATCTTCAAGCCATGGCTTGGACAGTGGTTCAGTGCTCTTCTCTGATGAAGTCTCACTCTGTGGCCAAGTAATCAGATCTACCTTTTGCCCAGATCCTGAACCTAAACCACTGTCAAATATTGACTCTTTTTCCATGGATGCATCTGGTAGGAAAGGGCTCACTTTTAATTGGTCTTTGACTTTAGAGGTCAAGGAGTCCAAGCCAAAAGGTATAGAAGAGGTCAGATATGGTGAAGATGTTAAGGACACATCAGAGTCTTCCATGGATGGTATTGTTTCTTTTGGCACAGGTTGAGTGAATGAACTTGAAGGCAATGAATCAATAGAAAGAAAATCTTCCGACTCTTCAACATTGGCTAATCCTAAAAATAAAGTTTTCCATTAATTAATCTACAGAGTTGCCAAAATGTATTCCTAGCTCTCCTAATAAGACTAGTTGCCTGTTTTTTCCCTGTGAAGTTAACAGGGACAATTGTTGACTTTTGCTTTTCTATATCTAGCAAACAAGAAGAAGATCTGATACCATGTTTGTAATATGGGACAGTCACTCATGAATTTTATCTCCTTCTGGAGGATAACAAGACCTTGACTATTGAAATAATCTTCAAACACTTGTGTTTTTTTTAATTCCATGAAAATAAAGAACTGCTGGTAGTAATTTTGACAACAAATACGAAATCCAGCAGTAATTTAGGAGGAAAATTCTCTGAATATTGTTTTTCTCTTTGAATTCACATTTTCCCTGTTATGTTTATTGTCCACCATCCTTCAGATTCACTCAATGTTCACAATCCTGAACTCATTATTTATATATTTGTTCATCTTCCTCATTTCACATGTAAACTCCATTCCTAAGTCACATTTATTTTTCCTTTCTTCCACAACATCTAGATCATCTATTTCATTTTCACTTCTTTATCTCTGCTGTGGCTCCATGATTTCACTTCTTCCCTTCACAATACTACTACAAGCAAAAATATTTAGACTTGGCCCCCACAACTAATTGTATTATAACCTAGTTGAATAATCTTCTTTGATGCTATTTGTTTATTACTCCAATATTTAAGTAAAGCGGTTCTTTAATAGTAGTAGCAGTAACTTAACTAAACTATATACCCTTCAATATGACCTTCAAAATATCTGTTAATTGATCCCCACCCCAGCTCCCCAAGTTTATTTCTTATTATTTACCTATTTGGACTCTCCATTCCAACAAATTAAATTTGATTGTTTCCTCTCACACACAATTCTACCAAGACATTTTCCCCCTAATTAATGCTACCATGTTTTCTTCATAGCCATAGTCTCTTCCTCTCTTTAAAACCCCTGTCATCGGACACAATAAGAAGTATGAAAAGCGATTAAAGTTTCTCACCATCTTCTACCAAGTGAGTTCCAGAAGTCCTTTCCTCAGAAGCCACAGGCAAGCCAGTCTGAAGCACTGCCGGGGTGACAGAATGAAGAGTCAAGCTGCTAACCTCTAAAACCTCTGGGGAAGAGCTGAGGCCCATCTTCGAGGGAAAGGCTAATTTGTGTGTAGACACTAAATCACCCAAAGGACTTTCTGACCAGAGTTCCCTGCCAGTGGCTGAGGGAGGACCAGAGCTGAAATCAAGTGGTGGAATACTGCTGGTGATGGATTCATCTGCTGAGGGCCATGCAGCTTGAAAGGTATTATCCTGGGGGGAAAAAAAGGCTAAATCATATCATAGATAAAAGAAACATATAAAAAGTGATTTTAAATACCACCTATCTGTCTATATTCCCAGATTTTCTAGGGACAAGGAGGCGGTGTATTAATAATATTGGGAGTAGGAGGAGACATGGGCTCCAGAATCAAACAGATTTATAGACAAATTCCAATATCTAGAGAAAAAGTGTATCACCTCTCACCTGAAAAGCAAGGACAGATGAGGTAACATATTTAAAAGCCCTCAAACAAAGTGAATTTGTGAGAGAAAATTTTTTTTGCTTTAGATGGTTCATTTTCCTCTGTGTTTTTAGCTTAAATGACTTTAAATACATAGAAGTTACTGTTATCTGTAACTTGTTGGCAAAGATCTAAGTACATTGCCCACAGCAGGAAAGAACAACTGGCAACTTTATTCATCATTCTGAAAAGATAATTAGTTAATGAAGGCCCTCTAGTTTGGTCAGAAATGTCACCACATCAAAATGTAGTCTGGTTACCTCAAATCAATAGCCACTCCTGTGAAATGGTATCACACTTATGAAACATTAACAATTTCCTCTTTCTAGTGATGTTTTACTAATGTACTACTAATCTTATCTTAAAATGTAGCTTCAGAAATGGAGAAGAATACAGAAACACAATCCTTGAACATGTTAATTATTTAATTTTATGAAGAACTGTCTATGTAAATGTACAATGATCAGCCAGGCACAGTGGCTCAGGTCTATAATCCCAGCACTTTGGGAAGCTGAGCCAGGAGGATCACTTGAGGCCAGGAGTCCAGTCTGGGCTATATAGCAAGACCCCATCTCAACAACAAAAAATTAGCCAGGTATGGTGGCACACACCTGGAGTTCTAGCTACTTGGGAGACTGAGGGAGGAGGATCACTTGATCCTGGGAGTTCAAGACTACCATGAGCTATGATCACCCCACTGCACTCCAGCCTGGGCTATAGAGCAAGACGTTGTCTCTTAAAAAAGAAAAAAAAAAGTTTAACAATAATGCTAAGAGGTAAAATGGCCATGGTATTTGGCAGAAGTTTATATAGTTCAATCTATTCCGGATTCTGAATAACAAAGATAGATAAGTACAATCCACAGGGAAAAAACTCATAAAATATTTCCTGGGTGTATGAAAACTGAAAAAGGAAAAGAGAAAAGAACAATCCTTTTCAGTCCTAAGAAAGTATTTGAGGCCGGGCGCAGTGGCTCACGCCTGTAATCCCAACACTTTGGGAGGCCGAGGCAGGCGGATAACCTGAGGTTGGGAGTTCGAGGCCAGCCTGACCAACATGGAGAAACCCTGTCTCTGCTAAAAATACAAAATTAGCTGGGTGTGGTGGCACATGCCTGTAATCCCAGCTACTCGGGAGGCTGAGGCAGGAGAATCACTTGAACCCAGGAGGCGGAGGTTGTGGTGAGCCAAGATTGTGCCATTGCACTCCAGCCTGGGCAACAAGAGCAAAACTCCGTCTCAAAAAAAAAAAAAAACAAAAGTAGGTATTTGAATCACATGGAAGCTTTTGAAAAACACAAATTCCCAGGCCTGACACTCAGAAATGTTAACTTAATTGGTCTGGGAGGGGAACCTAGACATGGGTACTTGTAAAAGTTCCCTAGTAGAGGAAATGGCTGGATCATGTTCTGGACATAATATTCCAGCCTGTGTTTCTAATATACTTCTTCAATTGCTAAATGATTTTATTTCTTTTCAACTGGAACCTTTAAGAAATTTCCATATTTATAACTCTATCAAAAGACTAGAATTCATGTTATAGCTCTGAACAAAATGAAAACTACAAATAAGAAATGCTGAATCTAACCTCCTCCCCCTCCTCCAGGAGACTTCTATCAGCAATATTAAATTTGCGCTGACAGTCTCTAGTCTAATATGCTTTTTGAACAAAAGCACACAATTTTAGGGTGGCTAACTAGAGTTTAGTCTATGGCCATGAAATAAAACAGAACATACTGGCCCATGAAGAGAGCTAACCCAAAACAAGGTGATATGGTTTGACTGCGTCCCCACCCAAATCTCATCTTGAGTTTCCACGTGTTGTGGGAGAGACCTGGTGGGAGGTAATTGAATCATGGGAGCAAGTCTTTCCCATGCTGTTCTCGTGATAGTGAATAAGTCTCACGAGATATGATGGTTTTATAAAGGGGAGTTTCCCTGCACAAGTGCTCGTCTCTTGTATAACACCATGTGACTCATGCCTTTCACCTTGTGCCATAATTGTGAGGCCTCCTGAGCCACATGGAACTGTAAGTCCATTAAACCTCTTTCTTTTGTAAATTGCCCAGTCTCAGGTATGTCTTTATCAGCAATGTGAAAACAGACTAATACACAAGGCCTAATTAGTCTTTTATGCTTTGTCTTCACAGTGCCCCTTGTCTCTCTGTCAAAGATCTGTGTGAAAAGGCTTTGAACTACACACTCTCCCAATCACAGAAGGGGGACCATGAGGCAAGAAACCACCAGGCATGTCCTACTTTGTCCCTTCCCCTAGTGACGAATGCACAGGAAAGATGGTAATAACAGAAGGTCATTGGCTCTACAGAGGGTTACCCACAGTTTCATCTACCATCTTTAAAAGCACTCTGTCAAACAATCTTATTTTCTTTTGTGGAACTCAGTTACAACATCACTTCCTGCCTTGTCCATGTTGTTTTCATTGGTTCCTATTTTAAGTGGGTCACCATGCTGATTATTCTGTATTTGTCACCACCACTTCAGATCCTTCTCTTCCTGCCCTCTGCACTAGGAGGCTGAACCCTGTGATCTGCACCACCCCTGCTCCCTTGCATTTGTTTTCTGTTTGAGTTTGGCCAATGGGAAGCATACACAGATCAAACGACAGGAGGAAGGAGAGATCAGGGTATTTCTTCCCTGCTTCCTCCAAGCCTCAATACTATGTGTCTAGCACAGCCGTGCTCCTCCCTCCGCAATTACAGCTCCAGCTGTCAGTGGGCTCTGGTAACAGCATTTCTTCCCCTTCCTCTGTAATCCAATGGATGGTAGTGGCAATTGCTTCCCACTGTTGTTAGTGTCTGCATACCTCAACATTCTTTTTTTGCTCCCTTAACCCTATCCACATCTCCATTGGTAGATTCTTCTAGATGATTCTGTTACTGTTGAGACCCTGGATGAGTGATATTATGCAAATGTGCCATCATTTTATAATACAGTGCATTTAAAAATCCATTAAAGTTTAAGTCATTTCTGTCAAAAAGTGATTAGACAATCCAAAATGAAATATAAATGCCCAGCAAATAAGGAATGAGAATCACTTAAAACAACAACATGAACCAAAAATGATATCATTCTGGCTAAATGTAAATTTAGCCAGAAAATAAAAATCTGGAAAGGAAAAAGAAGAGTGATAAAAAGTATATGATGCAATGTTAGCAAACATTTTTGGCAATGTAGCTTTGGTTAAAAAAAAAAGAAATAGAAGCAAGATATATCTTGGAATTAGACGGGAGTCTAATAACCAAATCTCCTGAATCTGTTGACGTGAAATGTATGACAGAAAAAGCAAGACATCTGTAAAGAAAGAGGAAGCCAGAGGCCATCATCAAATGACTAGATACAAAACAGAAAGAGAAACATCTGAGGACACAAAATTCCCTCTTGGGGAATCCCCTAACAGAAGTGAACCTGAGGATAATAAGACATGTTTCATGATTCAGGTCAAAAAAAAAAAAAAAAAGATCTAATTGGAGAGATGCCTTCTGGCATTTTTCTAGTAAACTTTAGGAGCATGCAAGTCTGGGAAACAGAGTAAGACTCTGTCTGTACAAAAAACATAAAATAAAAAAAAATAGCTGGGTGCCTTGGTGCACTCCTATAGTGCATTCCTATAGTACTCTGGAGGCTGAGGCAGGAGGATCACTTGAACCCAAGGAGTTTGAGGCTTCAGTGAGCTATGATCACACCACTGCACTCCTGCCCAGGTGACAGAGCAAGACACTGTCTCAAAAAACACCATGCAGTTACCAGGAGTAGAGTTAACCTTACATAACTCTATTCAGTAGAGGTGGCTTGCAATTGCTGACCCGTGTGCAGAGTGCTCCTACATAACTTAGCACCAAATAGACATAAAGCTGGTTCATATTTCTGCCTAGAGGGTCTAAGTTATTCTGAGTCCTCAAGAAAAGAGGAGGTAGAGCAAGAGTTCATTTCCAGAGAAATGGAAGACAACAAATTAAAGTCCAGAAAGTGAAAGGCAAAAAGTTAAGTAAAAACATCAGCTCCTGTCTTGCCAAAGGCTCATGTGCTTTATGAGGCCATCCTTTGGCTTGTAAAAATCTTATGTTGGGAAGAGGGGCTGAGCATGCACATGTATGTGAACATAACAAAATTATCACATTTTACACTTAGAAGGACTCAAGAACACATATAGTATAACCATGCCTGTTAAAGATAGAGAACTGAGGATCATAGAAGTGAAATGCTCAAGGACACACAAAAAAAGAGAAAAAAACAGACTGGAAGCAGCCAAGTCTCTAGATTTCTCAGTGTCAGTGGTTTTCCCACTAACAGCTATTCATCCAGAGGTCTCTACAAGTATATATTCCCAAGTGGTAAAAGGATTTTCAGAGGAGAAACTAGAGCAAACAGACTTGGCAGTCCATGCTCTCATTTGGGTTAGCATATTCCACAGGTTTATAAGACCCAGGTCAACACAGATGGAGGGAGTGTGGGAGGCCATCTCCTAATATTCAAATATCTGCTCTATGGAATATGGAGCCTGTTTACATAGAAAAAAAGTTTCTAGCCTTCCCCTTTATTTTTCTAGGATTGAAAACTACATACGTAGTTAGGGGAAAGAAGGCCATTTGCTCAATACCAAGTTCTGTTCTTCAATAAAGTAGTTACACTGATGATGATCATACCATAAGAGGGAATTAACTTTTTTCCTTTTAATTATCTAAAACTACTTCCAGAGATGTGTTAAAGCTACTCATATATTCTTGCAAATTCCAAATGTGCCTTAAAAAAAATTCATGAGATAGCTTAAGCCCTTCAAGCCATGCTTAAGAAATTGAGTTTTATCAGACAGAGCGTATAACCTGGCACACATTAGGAAAGCAGCTGAATCCTCAATGAAAAAGAAATCCTCAAGCAGTAATATGCCATTTCAGTGTATCTGTAAACAAAATGCCTTTTCACTTCATTCAAATTAAAACAATACATAAAATCTTTTAAAAAGTCAAGTCACTAGGCCGGGCGCGGTGGCTCACGCTTGTAATCCCAGCACTTTGGGAGGCCGAGGCGGGCGGATCACGAGGTCAGGAGATCGAGACCACGGTGAAACCCCGTCTCTACTAAAAGCACAAAAAATTAGCCGGGCGTGGTGGCGGGCGCCTGTAGTCCCAGCTACTCGGAGAGGCTGAGGCAGGAGAATGGCGTGAACCCGTGAGGCGGAGCTTGCAGTGAGCCGAGATTGCGCCACTGCACTCCAGCCTGGGTGACAGAGCGAGACTCCGTCTCAAAAAAAAAAAAAAAAAAGTCAAGTCACTAACAGGCAACATAAAATGTGAAAGTAAACAACTTGACTTTTCAAATAAAGAAGAAAGACCATCCCTTCCAAACAAATATTCCCCAAAAAATGGCATGGCAATGAAGCTTTCCTACACATTTTGAAAGGTTAACACATACATGCCGGGAATAGCCCTTCACTAATTTTTCTATCCATAGATGTTCCCATAGTAACAAATTTAACTTGTGCATTCTTTTAGTTCAAAGTCGTATATTGACAACTTTATTATATTGGCCAGTTTCATTTCTGCTACCGCCAATTGAAAAGTTTGGTAGTCCTAAAGAAAGCACACTGTACAAGTGATTTTCCAAGTCAGGGTGCCGGAAAAGTGTCAAATTCAATTTCCCAATATTCCTAGCTCTAAAATAACTTTTTTTTAACTCTTTGAATAAAGCCTTTATTACTAATAATAAAAACAATAAAATGATTAGTAATACAATTATGTCAGCTCTGTATATAAAATAATTTTTAAAAATAAAATCTGTGGGCAAAAACCCACCTCACTTCTATGGTAGAGTAAAATCTTGCTAACAATTGGCAAGGGCATGAAGAAAGGGAGGGAAGGAATAAATTAAAAAGAAAGTAATAACTAGACATTTCTAATTAATCATTCCTTGTTTTCATGTCTTATCATCTCCCATTAACATTCTGATGTCTCCTTAAATTGTTAATGAATGTCCCACAGTAATCACTATTCAAAGAAGTAAGGAGTTGGCATCAATGCAAATGAAAGCACTGCAACATAAATGAATAAGTGAGCCCTATTGGTGCTTGCCATCATTAAGGGGCAGCCACAGCCAAGCTCCAGCCACTTTCTGCCACAAGGGAACATGAACTTAAGAGCAGCAGATCCTCCTGGCGTTCAAAAGAAGCCAGAAATCTACATTTTTATGTAAAAATCTCCTAGTTTTAAAATATTGACTTATTTTTTAAAATTTGGTCCCAAGCTGCATGTCTATAGTTGGATCCAGCTAGTCTCCAGTTTGCAGCCTCTGGCTTATATAGAAATTCTCATCTTTACAATATGATTCTAAAATATCATCACAAAGCTCCTCCGGTGGTTAGAGAATGTGATTAAAAGCAGAGAGTAGTGGTGCTCTCATCACTCCCTGCCACTGGACTCCGGATGGACCTCTAGGACAATATCTGCATCACCTTGTTTAGAAATCTGTCTGCTACCACCAGACCAGAAATTTTTGTAGGCAGAGCCACACCTTATTTGTCTTAGTTTCACAAGCACTTGGCACATGGAAAGTACAAAACAAACATATTTGAATGAATGAATAAGTGAATGAATAAATACACACCAAATAAATGTACTCTCTGTAAATCTCTTCTAACCTATTTTGTCTAATATGTAACTCAGTGAAAAGATTGTTTTTAGTAATTCTACACTGTAATATTGAGTTGCTCTATAACCTAGTAGAAGAAATGGCTGCAGAGATTAATGGTTACGTGAATTAAGGGCAGGCTTTCTGAATTTCCATCACTCCATTAAAGTCGAGAAACAAGTAATTCAAATAGCTGATATGAGACAGAAAATAAATTTTAAGAAGGAAGAAAAGCAAGGAATGTAGATGAGAAGGGAGTCCCCCTACTGTTTCTATGTGATAACAAAAGATTCCTGTATTCATTGTAGACAGGTAATTCTGTAGTGGTTTGTGGTTGTAGATGTTATCATTGTTGCTTAAACTATGCTGTTTCTTTTCTACTGTATAACTCCCTACAAGTGAAGTGTCAAGTGGAGGTTTAGAGGGGGAAGGGGAATTCCTGATGCAGCTGGGTGGTAAGAACAAAAAGGAAAGTTCATCCCATGCTGTTTCTATGCAAGCAGGAATGTTTTCAGTCCAGATTACAAGGAGGCCTGATTTAGAATCCCTGTCATCTGTCAGCTAGCAGATATTCTTCTTTCTCTCCATTCCATACACACACCATTCTATGTGCTTTGGAGTTTAATCATTTTTTCACTATAATCCTTGAAACAAAAAATCTACGCTCTATACCTAGCACATCAATTTATCATCTTGGCTATAAAATCTATTTCCGGGTAACTCTCAGAGAACAACTCAGTGGGCACTTAATAGCTTAATTATCACTGAACAAGCAGGAACCATAAATAAGGTTTCTACGCTGTGTGGAGTTTGGCAAGGCAGACTTTATTTAACCACTGCAGAAGGCTTAAATTTTCTGAACCAACACTTGGTACCTATGAGCTGACAGCTATGAGTAATGGTCTAGGGATGATGCAAGAGAATAATTGAAATGAGAACAGCTTGGGAAATTTATAATGCCAAAGTAAGCAGGTGAGGGAAGAAAGAAGAGAAGCTTGAGGGCCTGGTTCTAGCATAAAACATAAAAACATACCAGAATAGATGATGGCGTTGCCTGAAGACTTGAACTTTGGGTGTTCCAAACTAGATCTTCAGTTTGGTGACGCAAAACTCCTCTCACTGAGGAAAGAACAATATTAAAGAACATTTTTAGATGAGGCCTTATTGTACCTGAGGTGCAGGGACAACTGAAAACCAAGTTCTTTCTCTTCATAGTTTAGATTTTGGCAGAACATATGGGACACACTTACTTAGAAAATGTTTGTTACTTTATTCAGATATTTTACTTATATTAGTACAATCTGCCTGAATTATAAGAATCTAACATAAAATAAAGATTCTTCCCATTACTACATTTAGGACAATCCTCTATTACTTCCTTTCCTTTCTCAAGTCAGTTTTTATTCTGTTCAAAATTCCTATGAAGCGCTTATTTTTAAATTAATTTTTTAAGTAAAAAAGTTGTACTGAAATTTTAATTCCTTTGGTTTATGCTAAGAATGGTAGAAAAGTATGCAAAAATAATTGCCTTTTGGGAAGAAAGTATCTTTGAAAACTGAGCTAAGACATCAAAAATCTTTATCGCTGTAATGATATTAAAGAGCAACATAGAGAGTAGATTATATAATTTAATTCAACAAAAATTTAATGAATCCTTGCTAGTTACCACAGACTTTGCCAAAGTTGAGGCTATAAACATTAATAAAGCCAAGTTTCTCTTCTGGAAGCATTGCATATATCAGAGAAATAAACACAAATTATAAAACAACGTGAGGGGCATATATACAATGTACGGTAACACAGACAAGGAAGGAGCTGATTTTGCCCACAGGGTAGAGGAAATCAATAAAAGCTAAAAACAAGGGATTGCCAGGAGAGTGATCTGGTGTATGCAACCAAAAATAAATAGAAGTAGAGTCTCTTTACCCACCTGTTCCCACTGGCCTCACATAGAGGAATCAAGCAAAAGTCAAAAACCCTATTTGGCTTAAGTATTTTCCAAAACTTTTAAAAACTGTGTATACAATTATCTTGTTTTCTATGAAAAATAGGCTCCACAAGATCAAGGAGTGATACGGTTTGGCTCTATGTCCCCACCCAAATCTCATGTTGAATTGCGATCCCAAGTGTTGGAAGTGGGGCCTGGTGGGAGGTTATTGGATCATGGGGGACGGACTTCCTCCTTCCTGTTCTCATGATAGTAAGTGAGTCCTCATGAGAAGTAGTTGTTTAAAAGTGTGTGACACTTTCTCTCTCTCTCTGTCTCTCTCTCTCTCTCTCAGTCTCTTTTCTTGCCTCCCTCCTGCTCCACCATGGTAAGATGTGCTTGCTTCCCCTTCACCTCTTCACCTTTTGCCATGATTTTAAGTTTCCTGAGGCCTTCCAGCCATGCTTCCTGTACAGCCTGTGGAACTGTAAGTCAATTAAACCTCTTTTCTTCATAAATTACCCAGCCTCAGGTTATTTATAGCAGTGTGAGAATGGACTTAATGCAAGGAGGATCATATCTTTTGAGATAATGATCAAGTTACATAGAAAGCTGCCTCCATTCAGAACTCCGAAGTTGTCCTGACAATAGAAATAAATTTTAGGGACAAAATTCTGAGTAATTGAAATGTACGTCTAATGAAAGTCCAAGGCACTTGAATTAGTTGGTACTAGATATTGTAAAGCTTTTGTTGAACTTGCTTACAAATTCTTTTTTTTTTTTTTTTTTTTTTGAGACGGAGTCTCGCTCTGCCACCCAGGCTGGAGTGCAGTGGCGCGATCTCCGCTCACTGCAAGCTCTGCCTCCCGGGTTCACGCTATTCTCCTGCCTCAGCCTCTCCGAGTAGCTGGGACTACAGGCGCCCGCCACCACGCCCGGCTAAATTTTTTTGTATTTTTAGTAGAGACGAGGTTTCACCGTGGTCTCGATCTCCTGACCTCATGATCCGCCCGCCTCGGCCTTCCAAAGTGCTGGGATTACAAGCGTGAGCCACCGCGCCCGGCCCTTGCTTACAAATTCTAAGAAAGTTGTTTACCTCTTTTTAGGACACCTTTATGAAAGTAGCTCCACCCACAGGCTCCACATAAAAGGAAGATCCTGCAATACTGTTTGTGGATGTAGTTTCCTAAGCAAACTCTTCGTTTATTGTAGACCTTAATCTTCATGCCATTCTCCTACCACTCCAGTTACTGACCTTGGTGTTTGCACCTTCTGCTGAATGTAGGTTCTTAACTCCCTTAGGTCATGATCTCCTAACGATATCTTTTCTCTGTCTGATCCCAATATCCTGATTCCTAGAATCTTCTGCCCATATGCCGTCTCCATGGTTAGCCTCGGCTAATCTCTATTAGCATTGCCAGAGGGACTTCAGCAGTTTCAGATTATAACAAGCTTCTTATCTGTTCACTATTTTATCTAGCCCTAGTATTCCAACAGAGATTCAACAATGACAAAGGAGTATATGAGGAAGTGAGCCCAGGATACCTGCTCCAAAATATAAAGGCACCCTAAGTTTAAGAATGGATGGTTCTATATCACTCTCATCCACTGAAGAGAGTGTTTATCCATCTTAAAGTCCTTTGTAATTCATATAAAGCCCAGACCACTTTGTGACCCTGTCTCAGCAGAGTATCACATTAAAAAAAAAAAAAAAACAGCAGCCAAAATAGTTGAAAGCAATGTAAAGTTTTAGTCTGGCCTCTCAGAAAAAAGAAAGAAAGAAAGAAAAAACAAAAAACAAAATCTTATTTGGGAAATAAGAGATTAAATCACACACAGTAAAATCTTAATAAAATTTGTTTTTCTCTCCCTTTCCTTTTCTCACTTTCTCTGTCTCTCTCACACACACACATACACATGCACACATGTGCACACACACATACACACATAACTGCCTGGAAAGACAAGACTTTTCTTTGTCTCTCTCTACAAATTCTCCTTCCAAGCCTCAACTCAAAAAAATCTTGATTCCTATGTTCTTCCCTACCTTGCCTTTTAAATCTACTATTCTCTTTCATTATTAATTTTCTGATCTTCCTGTGTAAATCCAACAAGCCTCTCTGGCTTCTCCATTTTTGTTTATTTATTTGTTACACACACACACACACACACACACACACACACACACACACACACACGGCTAGGTAGTAGCCACCTGAAAGGACAGGACAGAGGCTCTTTTCTCTTTAAAATGTGTGGGAGCTAGAGAGGCTGTAAAAATGCATCATTAGTATTGCCTCACATGTAGATTTTCCTCCTCGGCAGCTGGTACTTCTCCCATGCTGTCACTTCCGTAATGTACATTCCACTGAACATTTTAAAAGCTAAGTTGCCAATGAGTAAAGAAATCATGGAGAATAGAAGCAAATGCAAAGTAGCAAGTGAGTTAGTAGGATACCGTGGCCCTGATGAGTTAAGATGCTGCATACTAGTAGCCAGAATCTTATCAAGTTTTAAGTCCCAGGTTGACTGGGCACCCTGTAGCCTCCAAATCCAGGTCTAACACCCTCTTCTTCATGATCTGTCATATCCACCTGTTCATTATGGATCATAACAGGATCTCCACAGCGATCTGAATTTAAAGTCAGTATTGGATTATCTGGGATTCTGCATGGCAACCATTATCACTTCTTCTTTGACCTAGATCTCGCATTACCTCTGTTGAGCTCTTCCTTTTTCTCTACACTCTGATTTTTAAGCCTTTACTAGCTGACTTACCTCAGAGAGTTCATGTCTCGGTTGTCTGGGAAGCATTATAGCCTGTTTCAATGCATACTTCCAAATACCACTTTCCTTTTTCTTATACTTTGCTCCTATTTCTCTAAACTACTTCTAACTGCCACTTTCCACACTCTGTGGCCTTTTGTCTACAAATATTCCAGAAAGCCCCTGATTAATCTATCCAAAATAGCTGCATGGCTAAAGCTCCATTCATATCAGGTTGGCTCCAGTCTCATAAAGTCTAGAGAATGGTCAGAACCTTATATATTTCAGGAAATTAGTTTACACCAGAGCATACTGGAAAAGAAACTATACAAGGACTTCATGATGGATATCAAACTCACCATTGATAAGCTGCAGGGAATCAGGATCTGGATTCAAGGAAGAATTCCCCAGCAAAAAATTCTGCTGCAATGTCTCAGCAATATAATCTCTGAAGTTACTGATTGTATAAACAACAGTGGGTTTATCGTCCAGTTCCACAAGGCCATGGTTTTCCACCTTGTTGGAGTGAAGGCTAATGAGGTCCCAGGTGGTATTGCTGATGGCCTCACCATTGAAGGTAACTGCATAGTAAACATCTACGCCACTATGGATGGAAAGAGAGAACAAATTAGGTTCACCTAAGGAAGCACAAAGAAAGGAGCATTGAACCCATGAAGAAAAACATTGGACCTAGAGGGGGAGTCTCAAAGAGCATGGATTCCATCACTTTTCTCCAAAAACTCTGGACAACCTTTTGCCATCCTCTCCCCCTTCCCAGAGAAGGAAGGGTCATAGCTCTAAGAACAGGGAAAGGAATTCTAAGGAGGCCACAGAGGCAACCCTGCAGAATGATCTGAGCATCTTCTTCCCCTATGTTCTCACTTCTCCTTTCCTCTTTCAAAGGCAAGTCCTCCCTCTTCACTGTCAGCCTACTTCCTTCTTTTCCTGTTAGCATTTTCCCCCTAATTTTTAAAAACAGTCTTTCTAATTCCTCCTCACAATGCAAAATCCTCTCACATCACTTCATTATTGTTGTTAGATGAATTATGTATGAAACATAGTTATTTATTGTGGTAGGAAAATTATGAAAAACTTGGTACTAAAGCAAATTGATGATTATTTTCCTTTAAAATGTTGTGCTGGAGTATTTTCTAATATGACAGTTCTTTCAGGAGACACTTTTGTTTGATAACCTAGACAGTTTACAGTTCTATAAAGTTTAAGACTAAATTGTAAAACACTATTATTAAGTAATTTTTTTCTTGGTCTGGTAGGAAAAATATCTCTAAAGTTATATTTTTACCACCCTCCAGGGCGTTAACCAATTTTGTATGTAACTTAGTAATCTGTTCCCAATTAACTATATGAATTTCTCTTTTTCAGCTACTCTAGAAACAAGCTCTCTCTCTCTCTCTCTCTCTTTTTAAAGCTAACTCCCTCATTAATGAATTACGTAAAACCTCAACAAGTACTAACAAACAGCACTTGTCTGGGAATTAGGCTTTTTCTCCATCAACCTTTCCACAAGCAAAAAAGAGGAGACTTCTTGGAACACAGGGCAGAAAGACAGAAAATAAATAAGTATGAGTTGATGTGTGGACATTTTCTTAACTAGTCTTTTGGAGAAATAACATCAGAATATAACATTTTAAACCAAATAAAAATACTCCTCTAGACTTCAACTCAGATTTCTCTAACTAAAAGCTAACAGTTTGTAAGTGCTGATAATGTGATAGGTATTTTACATGCTTTATCTCATTTAATTTTCATAATAACCTGATGAAAGATATTTTAGCTTCAGAATATTGTTGAGGACACAAGCCCTTAGAGCAGTTAAAAGACTTCCTTTAGATTTCAGAAGATGTACTATGTGGCAGAGTCATAATTTCAACACAGATCTGTCCAGCTCCAACCCCTACATTCTGAACTAGTATGCTACCCTCTCAGTAGCTTCTATTAAACTATTACCCAAAAAAGTAATTATGAGGACAGCTCAATACCAGTCATCACTCTGGCTTCCAGCCAGTCTCTGCAGCACATCCATCATAGGCAGTAAGTACCCATCAAGTCACACCAAGATCCCTCCAGAGGAAAGGAGAATACTATCTTCCAAGAGACAAACCACTCAAGACAGACGTGCAGTAAAAGTAATTCACCACTTTCAGACATTCCACAGCAGAAAACTATTCTCAAAACAAAGCATAAAAATAAATTAATGAAAAATTGAATAAAATTTAAAATAATGTGCTTCTTCCTCTGAACTGATATATTCTCATCTATTTCTTTATTTTAGCCTTCGTCGTTTTGTACAAAGATTTTGTTCACGGTGAAGGTGTCTCAGTCTCTCCTTGAGTTTCTATCCCCAGTGCTCAGCTTGGTACCTAGCACAGAGAGGTACCCAGTGCCTACTGGATGAGCAGAAATATATACTTGTCTGAAGGTAGAAAGAAAACCACAGCACAATCAAGGTATTTACATATCTAAAGGAAAGTATCAACATAGTAAGGATGATATCATAGAGTCTAGGAAAAAAGAAATTAGTCAGCTAATTTATGTTACTAGTTAGTGGAAAGCTTCTGACCAGTATATCGGGAGTTCCTTGTGAAACAGATCCCTAGATTGGAGATGGCTACAATAAGCTATCATGGCTAGATGATACTGGCTGCTGGAATCATACAACTTCCTCTTTTTGATTTCAAGCTTGTAAAAGAAACTTTTGATTAAAACTCCCTACAGATTTTCTTATGAGGAAAGAATGCATGAGCCAGTCAATGCTATAATAATTGATTGGTCTGTTGGCACATATATTTCTCATTTTTAAATAGATCAATGGGCGTCCTAGAGAATTCATTGTCTTTTATGGTTTGGTAAGCATGAATGGTCTCAAGAGACTTCTCCTTCCTGGGAGCACTGGTCTGGACCTGGCCTGGCCTACATGGCACAGATCACACACCCTGGACTGCAGGGAAAGCCATAAAGGTGACACTCCCACCTGCCATACAAGGAAGCAGCCAGGCCTCTTTGATGTTCCTGTCTTACTCTGAGTGACTTCAATACTGTTTTACTCCCAGATATAAAAGGATACCTCTTCTAATGCAGTGGTTCAGGGCCCTTAAAATTAGTAACTTAGCACTTTGACACCCTGTTGCTCTAAGTAGTAAAAACATCTGCTTGTCTCTAGAACTTCCCTCAATCCTCTGAGCAATTAAAGTATTTCAATTTTGCACATCTGAGTATGTTGATTCATAGGTAATTCCCAATATTATTTATAAAGAAATCAATTCAGTAAAATATGCTAAAATATCGAATGATGGTTCCAAGATAGAATAAAACAATAAGAGGGTCACCTACTGATCAGAACTCACCACACCATATTCCCCCTTGCTCTTTATGAGCTTTCAGTCATTCTGATAGACTGGCAGACCATAGGCACCTGCTCTGGTTCTGGATCTTTGCATATACATTTCCTTCTCTCTGCAATTCCTCCCAGCCCTTATATCTTCCACATACACATGTACACACACATACAGATACCTTCTTCACCTGGCTATTTCTATTTTACTTCAGCTTAGCTGTCATCTCCCAGGGAAACTTTTTAACATGAAGACGTGGTTGGTGCTCATGTTCTATCTCCCCACCCTATATAGGCACAATTACCTTTTGGCTCTATGTCCCCAGCATCTAGCACAATGCCTGGCTTATAGCAGTTCAATACATACTTGTGAAAATAATGAAGAAAGAAATGGTCAATTTTGTTCCCTAATACAGGCAGATAAGACAATTGAATTTATGCCACTTAAACAACAGTACATGATATGCCTGACTTAATCGGAAGCATCTTCAGACTCTAAATATAACAGAGCAATTTTTAACCCTAAAGAACATTCATATTAGCTTCATATATTTGTATCTTCTGGTTAATCATTTTAGAGACATTGTTTCCTGGCCACAGCCCAGCTCTGTGAGGATGTGCATGCTCTTCCAAGTCTTAGCGTGATGGACCATATCTACCTCTCCAGAAAGGTGAGTTTCTTTTTGGGATTTTTGCACAACCTATTAAACTTACTTCTAGTGTAAACATGACTCTAAGATAAAAAACTATAAGAAAAAAAGAAAAAGAAGGAGGAGGAAAGGCTATGTCAGTTAGCACTTCAGTTGGTTCTTAGGCTATGCAGAAAATCAGACAAGGAGAGTTAAGCATTTACTGGGAGCCTACCATGTGCCTTGCATGACTTTTAAATATGATATGGAAAAGATCAAGAGAAATGTTCCTGGATCAAGAAAGCTATGCAAATCAGGCAGTCTGGAATAGATTACTGGTGTTACTCTTTATTGGCAAAATATTTGCCTCCCAATGTTTCCATTGGACATCTAAATATAATACTTCTATTATAATCTACCTTGTCTAGTACAGATAAGTTCATTAAAGAAGATAAAATGCCTCAGAGAGATGTTATAATTTGTTACCATGTTTTTGTCCTGGAAAGGGAACTCAAATAAGTGCTTGAGATACCAGAAAACCATCTATTTTGAGGGCCAAGAACATCACTGTGACTCAGAATAGACTGAGTTCTGGCATAGTAATGGGGTACAAATATATCTCAGGATGAGGTACAGAATTAAAGAAAACCAAGAGGCCAAGGAAATACATGAGAAGCAGAATACACATTGGTAGATAAAATAGTATGTGATTGAAGAAAGCTGTGCTGGCTCTCCATACTCAGCAACTCCAAGTTAACTAACCACAACTGGATCATCATCTTTCATCTTCTGAACTGGACTCATGCAGCTGCTACACAGAGGAGAGTTTCTGTGTCTGACAGCTATTCACAAAGACATCAATCATGTGGAGGTAAAGTTTACCCTTTCTTATTCTCTCTCCTCAGATGCCCTGATTGGCTGCTTGATGCATATATTTTTTAAAAATTAAAAATAGTGCTATCACATTTCATCAAGATCAAGCAAAATAAGGATATTTTGGAGAAACTCAGACATCTCTTCTTTTATAGCTTCTTCTAGGAAGAAGATACATACTGAAAAAGCCTGAAGCTAAATATGTAAATTGGGTACACCAGATGGATATGTTGTTGATTCACTTCAAATGCATATTACCAAATTAACAAAATGAGTACATATTTCCAAAGACATCAATCATGTAGAGGTGAAGTTTACCCTTTCTTATTCTCTCCCTGATTGGTTGTTTGATGCATATATATTTTAAAAATTAAAAATAGTGCTATCACATTTCATCAAGATCAACTAAAATAAGGATATTTTGGAAACTCAGACATCTCTTCTTTTATAGCTTCTTTTAGGAAGAAGATACATACTGAAAAAGCCTGAAGCTAAATATATAAATTGGGTATACCAGATAGATATGTTGTTTATTCACTTCAAATGCATATTACTAAATTAAAATAATGAGTACATTTTAAAAGAGGTACACAGCAAATAAAAAAAACTTCATGTGCATATAAATGCTTATGAAGAGAGAGAAAGAGAGAGAAACGGTATGTTATATATCTTATAAACTATTTCTGTGCTATACATTCATTTATTCACAGCTCAGAATATAAGTACACCCAAAAGTTACAAATAAATTTTATCAGCTGGTTAATTCCTGACAATGCTGAATAATTTTGAAAACTGTACCTAGGTTAGCAATTCTGGGTGACTCAGTAATATGGCTGACTAGAAACACCTAGCACTCATCCCCATACTACAAGAAAGGATCAAAGCAACCACAAAAATAAACAATGAGAGAAGAAATAAGGAACGAAGAATATACAAAACAACTAGAAAAAAACAACAAAATGGCAGATGTTCTCTACTGTGAATTATAACCTTGAAGTTAAAATGGGTTAAATTCTCCATTTAAAATATATAGACTGGCTGAAAGGAAAACCAAAAAAAGACAAATTATATGCTGCCTACAAGAAACTTACATGACCTATAAAGACATATAAAGATCTAGAGTGAAGGGATAGAAACATATATCCCACACAAACAGAAACCAAAAGCAAGTGGGAGTAACCATGCTCAGACAAAACAGACTTCAAGTCCAAAGTTGAAAAAAGAGACAAAGAAGGACATTATATAATAATAAAGGAATCCATTCAGCAAGAAAATATAACAATTATAAATATACCTGCACCCAAAATGGAGCACCAAGACATATAAAGCAACTATTATTAGATCTAAATGGAGAGATAGACCCCAATACAATAACAGTTGAGGACTTCAACACCCCATTATCTCCCTAGAAAAAATCATCTAGAAAGAAAAATCAACAAAGGAACACCAGATTTAAACTGCACCACAGACCAAGTGGCCCTCACAGACATTTACAGAACATTTCACTGAACAGATGCACAGCTGCAGAATACACACTCTTTTCATCAGCACATGGAATATTTTCCCTGACTAACCATATGTTAGGACACAGAACAAGTCTCAAAAAAAATTTTTTATCAAAATTATATCAAGTATCTTATCTGACCACAATGGAATTATACTAGAAATCAAAACAAGAGACAAATTTAAAGCTATACAAATAAAGGAAAGTTAAACAATATGCTCCTAAATGATCAATGGGTGAAGAAATTTAAAATAAAAACAAAATATTCCTTGTAACAAATGAAAATAGAAACACAACATACCAAAACCTGTGGGACACAGCAAAAGCAGTAGTAAGAGGCAAGTTTATAGCAATAAATGTCTACATCAAACAACTAAAAAGATTTCAAATAAACAACTTAACAGTGCATCTCAAAGAACTAGAAAAGCAAAAATAAACCAAACCAAAAAATTAGTAGCAGGAAAGAAATAATAAAGATCAGAGCAGAAATAAAAGACATGGAGACCAAAATAAATATACAAAAGATTAACAAAACAAACAGTTGATTTTTTGAAAAGATAAAAATCAACAAACCATTAGCTAGACTAATGGTCTATAGCATTCTACCATTACTCAAAGAAATCTACAGATTCAAAAAAAAAAAGAGAGGACCCAAAAAAATAAAATCAGAAATGAAAAAGGAGACATCACATCAAATACCACAGAAATGGAAAGGATAATTAGAGACTACTATGAATAACCATATGCCAATAAATTTGAAAACCTAGTGGAAATAAATTCCTGAACACATATAACCTACCAAAATTGAATCAAAAAGAAACTGAGCAAATCAACAACAAGTAACAAGATTAAATCAGTAACAAAAAGTCTACTGAAAAAGAAAAGTCCAGGACTGGATGGCTTCACCAGTGAATTCTACTGAACCTTTAAAGAAGAATGAATACCAATTCTTCTGAAATTATTCCAAAAAAATTAAAGCAGAAAAATTTTATTATTCCAAAATGAGACACGTACCTGACAAAAATTGAAAACTACAGGGCGAAATCTCTGATGAACACAGATGTAAAAATCCTCAACAAAATATTAGCAAATCAAATCCAATAGCCCCTCAAAAAGATAATACACCATGACCAAGCAGGATTTATCCCAGGAATGCAAGGATTGTTCAACATATGCAAATCAATACAGATGATACATCACATCAGCAGAATGAAGTATAAAAACCCTATGATCATCATAATGATGCAGAAAAACTATTTAATAAAATTCAACATGCCTTCATGATTAAAACCCTCAAAAAATTAGGTAGAGGAAAAGCACCTCAATACAATAACGTCCACATATGAAAATGCCACAGCTAACATCATACTGCATGGGAAAAAGTTGAAAGCATTTCCTCCAAGAACTGGAACAAGGCAAGAATGCCCAGTTTTACGACTCCTGTTCAACATAGTACCAGAAGTCCTAGCCAGAGCAATCAAGCAAAAGAAATAAATAAAAGGCATACAAATTGGAAAAGAGGAAGTCAAATTATCCCTGCTTGCTGATCATGTGATCTTACACTGAGAAAAACCCAAAGCCTCCATTAAAAAAAACTCCTAGATTTGATGAATGAATTTAGTAAGGTTACAGGATACAAAATCAACTTACAAAAATCCAGTGGCATTCCTATACACAAGTAACAATCTAGCTGAGAAAAAAAAAAGGCAATCCCATTTACAATAGCTACAAGAAAAATAAAATACATAAAAATAAATTAAACCAAGCAGGCGAAATACCTCTGCAAGAAAAACTACAAAACACTGATGAAAGAAATTGAGGGGTGGAGCCAAGATGGCCGAATAAGAACAGCTCTGGTCTCCAGCTCCCAGCCCCAGCGACACAGAAGACGGGTGATTTCTGCATTTCTGCTTGAGGTACTGGTTTCATCTCACTAGGGAGTGCCTAACAGCAGGTGCAGGACAGTTGGTGAAGCGCACTGTGCGCGAGCCGAAGCAGGGCGAGGCATTGCCTCACTCGGGAAGCCCAAGGGGTCAGGGAGTTCCCTTTCCTAGTCAAAGAAAGGGGAAACAGACGGCACCTGGAATATCGGGTCAGTCCCATCCTAATACTGCGCTTTTCCAATGGGCCTGGAAAACGGCACACTAGGAGATTGTGTCCCGCACCTGGCTCAGAGGGTCCTATGCCCACGGAGTCTCACTGATTGCTAGCACAGCAGTCTGAGATCAAGCTGCAAGGCAGCAGCGAGGCTGGGGGAGGGGCGCCCGCCATTGCCCAGGCTTGCCTAGGTAAACAAAGCAGCCAGGAAGCTCGAACTGGGTGGAGCCCACCACAGCTCAAGGAGGCCTGCCTGCCTCTGTAGGCTCCACCTCTGGGGGCAGGGCACAGACAAACAAAAACTCAGCAAGAACCTCCACAGACTTAAATGTCCCTGTCTGACTGACAGCTTTGAAGAGAGTAGTGGTTCTCCCAGCACGCAGCTGGAGATCTGAGAACGGACAGACTGCCTCCTAAAGTGGGTCCCTCACCCCTGAGCAGCCTAACTGGTAGGCACCCCTCCAGTAGGGTCAGACTGACACCTCATTCAACCGGGTACTCCTCTGAGACAAAACTTTCAGAGGAACTATCAGACAGCTGAATTTGTGGTCTCACGAAAATCCGCTGTTCTGCAGCCACCGCTGCTGACACCCAGCCAAACAGGGTCTGGAGTGGACCTCTAGTAAACTCCAACAGACCTGCAGCTGAGGGTCCTGTCTGGTAGAAGGAAAACTAACAAACAGAAAGGACATCAACACCAAAAACCCATCTGTACATCACCATCATCAAAGACAAAAAGTAGATAAAACCACAAAGATGGGGAAAAAACAGAGCAGAAAAACTGGAAACTCTAAAAAACAGAGCACCTCTCCTCCTCCAAAGGAACGCAGTTCCTCACCAGCAACGGAACAAAGCTGGATGGAGGATGACTTTGATGAGTTGAGAGAAGACTTCAGACGATCAAACTACTCTGAGCTATGAGAGGAAATTCAAAACAATAGCAAAGAAGTTAAAAACTTTGAAAAAAAATTAGAAGGATGGATAACTAGAATAACCAATGGAGAGAAGGGCTTAAAGGAGCTGATGGAGCTGAAAGCCAAGTTTCGAGAACTACGCGAAGATTGCAGAAGCCTCAGTAGCAGATGTGATCAACTGGAAGAAAGGGTATCGCTGATGGAAGATGAAATGAATGAAATGAAGAGAGAAGGGAAGTTTAGAGAAAAAAGAATAAAAAGAAATGAACAAAGCCTCCAAGAAATTTGGGACTATGTGAAAAGACCAAACCTATGTCTGATTGGTGTACCTGAAAATGATGGGGAGAATGGAACCAAGTTGGAAAACACTCTGCAAGATATTATCCAGGAGAACTTCCCCAATCTAGCAAGGCAGGCCAACATTCAGATTCAGGAAATACAGAGAATGCCACAAAGATACTCCTCGAGAAGGGCAACTCCAAGACACATAATTGTCAGATTCACCAAAGTGGAAATGAAGGAAAAAATGTTAAGGGCAGCCAGAGAGAAAGGTCGGGTTACCCACAAAGGGAAGCCCATCAGACTAACAGCTGATCTCTCAGCAGAAACTCTACAAGCCAGAAGAGAGTGGGGGCCGATATTCAACATTCTTAAAGAAAAGAATTTTCAACCCAGAATTTCCTATCCCGCCAAACTAAGCTTCATAAGTGAAGGAGAAATAAAATACTTTACAGACAAGCAAATGCTGAGTGATTTTGTCACCACCAGGCCTGCCCTAAAAGAGCTCCTGAAGGAAGCACTAAACATGGAAAGGAACAACCGGTTCCAGCCACTGCAAAAACATGCCAAATTGTAAAGACCATCGAGGCTAGGAAGAAACTATAGCAACTAACGAGCAAAATAACCAACTAACATCATAATGACAGGATCAGATTCACACATAACAATATTAACGTTAAATGTAAATGGGCTAAATGCTCCACTCAAAAGACACAGACTGGCAAACTGGATAAGGAGTCAGGACCCATCAGTGTGCTGTATTCGGGAAACCCATCTCACGTGCAGAGACACACATAGACTCAAAATAAAGGGATGGAGGAAGATCTATCAAGCAACTGGAAAACAAAAAAAGGCAGGGGTTGCAATCCTAGTCTCTGATAAAATAGACTTTAAACCAACAAAGATCAAAAGAGACAAAGAAGGCCATTACATAATGGTAAAGGGATCAATTCAACAAGAAGAGCTAACTATCCTAAATGTATATGCACCCAACACAGGAGCACCCAGATTCATAAAGCAAGTCCTGAGTGACCTACAAAGGGACTTAAACTTCCACACAATAATAATGGGAGATTTTAACACCCCACTGTCAGCATTAGACAGATCAACGAGACAGAAAGTTAACAAGGATATCCAGGAATTGAACTCAGCTCTACATAAAGTGGACCTAATAGACATCTACAGAACTCTCCACCCCAAGTCAACAGAATATACATTTTTTTCAGCACCACACCACACCTATTCCAAAGTTGACCACATAGTTGGAAGTAAAGCTCTCCTCAGCAAATGTAAAAGAACAGAAATTATAACAAACTGTCTCTCAGACCACAGTGCAATCAAACTAGAACTCAGGATTAAGAAACTCACTCAAAACCGCTCAACTACATGGAAACTGAACAACCTGCTCCTGAATGACTATTGGGTACATAATGAAATGAAGGCAGAAATAAAGATGTTCTTTGAAACCAACGAGAACAAAGACACAACATACCAGAATCTCTGGGACACATTCAAAGCAGTGTGTAGAGGGAAATTTATAGCACTAAATGCCCACAAGAGAAAGCAGGAAAGATCCAAAATTGACACCCTAACATCACAATTAAAAGAACTAGAAAAGCAAGAGCAAACACATTCAAAAGCTAGCAGAAGGCTAGAAATAACTAAAATCAGAGCAGAACTGAAGGAAATAGAGACACAAAAAACCCTTCAAAAAATTAATGAATCCAGGAGCTGGTTTTTTGAAAAGATCAACAAAATTGATGGACCGCTAGCAAGACTAATAAAGAAGAAAAGAGAGAAGAATCAAATAGATGCAATAAAAAACGAAAAAGGGGATATCACCACCGATCCCACAGAAATACAATCTACCATCAGAGAATACTACAAACACCTCTATGCAAATAAACTAGAAAATCTAGAAGAAATGGATAAATTCCTCGACAAATACACCCTCCCAAGACTAAACCAGGAAGAAGTTGAATCTCTGAATAGATCAATAACAGGTTCTGAAATTGTGGCAATAATCAATAGCTTACCAACCAAAAAGAGTCCAGGACCTGATGGATTCACAGCTGAATTCTACCAGAGGTACAAGGAGGAACTGGTACCATTCCTTCTGAAACTATTCCAATTAATAGAAAAAGAGGGAATCCTCCCTAACACATTTTATGAAGCCAGCATCATCCTGATACCAAAACCTGGCAGAGACATAACCAAAAAAGAGAATTTCAGACCAATATCCTTGATGAACATTGATGCAAAAATCCTCAATAAAATACTGGCAAACCGAATCCAGCAGCACATCAAAAAGCTTATCCACCATGATCAAGTGGGCTTCATCCCTGGGATGCAAGGCTGGTTCAACATACGCAAATCAATAAATGTAATCCAGCATATAAACAGAACCAAAGACAAAAACCACATGATTATCTCAATAGATGCAGAAAAGGCCTTTGACAAAATTCAACAACCCTTCATGCTAAAAACTCTCAATAAATTAGGTATTGATGGGACATATCTCAAAATAATAAGAGCTATCTATGACAAACCCACAGCCAATATCATACTGAATGGGCAAAAACTGGAAGCATTCCCTCTGAAAACTGGCACAAGACAGGGATGCCCTCTCTCACCGCTCCTATTCAACATAGTGCTGGAAGTTCTGGCCAGAGCAATCAGGCAGGGGAAGGAAATAAAGGGTATTCAATTAGGAAAAGAGGAAGTCAAATTGTCCCTGTTTGCAGATGACATGATTATATATCTAGAAAACCCCATTGTCTCAGCCCAAAATCTCCTTAAGCTGATTAGCAACTTCAGCAAAGTCTCAGGATACAAAATTAATGTATAAAAATCACAAGCATTCTTGTACACCAATAACAGACAAACAGAGAGCCAAATCATGAGTGAACTCCCATTCACAATTGCTTCAAAGGAATAAAATACCTAGGAATCCAACTTACAAGGGATGTGAAGGACCTCTTCAAGGAGAACTACAAACCACTGCTCAATGAAATAAAAGAGGATACAAACAAATGGAAGAACATTCCATGCTCATGGGTTGGAAGAATCAATATCGTGAAAATGGCCATACTGCCCAAGGTCATTTATAGATTCAATGCCATCCCCATCAAGCTACCAATGACTTTCTTCACAGAATTGGAAAAAACTACTTTAAAGTTCATATGGAACCAAAAAAGAGCCCGCATCGCCAAGTCAATCCTAAGCCAAAAGAACAAAGCTGGAGGCATCACGCTACCTGACTTTAAACTATACTACAAGGCTACAGTAACCAAAACAGCATGGTACTGGTACCACAACAGAGACATAGATCAATGGAACAGAACAGAGCCCTCAGAAATGATGCCGCATAGCTACAACTATCTGATCTTTGACAAACCTGACAAAAACAAGAAATGGGGAAAGGATTCCCTATTTAATAAATGGTGCTGGGAAAACTGGCTAGCCATATGTAGAAAGCTGCAACTTGATCCCTTCCTTACACCTTATACAAAAATTAATTCAAGATGGATTAAAGACTTATATGTTAGACCTAAAACCATTAAAATCCTACAAGAAAACCTAGGCAATACCATTCAGGACATAGGTGTGGGCAAGGACTTCATGTCTAAAACACCAAAAGCAATGGCAACAAAAGCCAAAATCGACAAACGGGATCTCATTAAACTAAAGAGCTTCTGCACAGCAAAAGAAACTATCATCAGAGTGAACAGGCAACCTACAGAATGGGAGAAAATTTTTGCAACCTACTCATCTGACAAAGGGCTAATATCCAGAATCTACAATGAACTCAAACAAATTTACAAGAAAAAAACAAACAACCCCATCAAAAAGTGGGCAGAGGACATGAACAGACACTTCTCAAAAGAAGACATTTATGCAGCCAAAAAACACATGAAGAAATGCTCATCATCACTGGCCATCAGAGAAATGCAAATCAAAACCACAGTGAGATACCATCTCACACCAGTTAGAATGGCCATCATTAAAAAATCAGGAAACAACAGGTGCTGGAGAGGATGTGGAGAAATAGGAACACTTTTACACTGTTGGTGGGACTGTAAACTAGTTCAACCATTGTGGAAGTCAGTGTGGCGATTCCTCAGGGATCTCGAACTAGAAATACCATTTGACCCAGCCATCCCATTACTGGGTATATACCCAAAGGACTATAAATCATGCTGCTATAAAGACACATGCACACGTATGTTTATTGTGGCACTATTCACAATAGCAAAGAGTTGGAACCAACCCTAATGTCCAACAACGATAGACTGGATTAAGAAAATGTGGCACATATACACCATGGAATACTATGCAGCCATAAAAAATGATGAGTTCGTGTCCTTTGTAGGGACATGGATGAAATTGGAAAACATCATTCTCAGTAAACTATCGCAAGGACAAAAAACCAAACACCGCATGTTCTCACTCATAGGTGGGAATTGAACAATGAGAACTCATGGACACAGGAAGGGGAACATCACACTCCGGGGACTGTTGTGGGGTGGGGGGAGGGGGGAGGGACAGCATTAGGAGATACACCTAATGTTAAATGACGAGTTAATGGGTGCAGGAAATCAACATGGCACATGGATACATATGTAACAAACCTGCACATTGTGCACATGTACCCTAAAACCCTGAAGTATAATAAAAAAAAAGAAATTGAAAGGTATACAAAAATATGGAAAAACATCCCATTCTCCTGGATCAGAAGAATTACAATGGTTACAATGACCGTACTACCCAAAGCAATCTACAGATTTGAAGCAATCCTAATCAAAATACCAATGACATTCTTCACAGAAATAGAAAAAAAGTCTTAAAATTTGTATGGAACCACAAAAGACCCCAGATAGCCAGAGCAATCCTGAGAAAAAATAACAAAGCTGATGATATGTATCATACTACTAGACATCAAATATAGTACAAAGCTGTAGTCATCAAAACAGCCTGGTACTAGCAATAAAAACAGGCACACGGATCAATGGAACAGAATAGAGAATCCAGAAATCAATCCATATCTACAACCAATTGATTTTTGGCAAAAGTATCAAGAACATATACTGCAGGAAGGACACTCTCTTCAATGAATGGTGCTGGGAAAACTGTATATCTATATGCAGAAGAATGAAACTAGAACTTTCAGCTCTCACTCTATACAAAAAATCCACTCAAAATGGACCAAAGACCTAAATGTCAGACTTAAAAACACTATTAAATACTAGAAGAAAACATTGGGGAAACACTTCAGGACATCGGTCTTGAAAAAGATTTTATGAATAAGACCTCAGAGGCATAGGCAACAAAAGCAAAAATAAACAAATGGAATTATATTAAACTAAAGAGCTTCTGCACAGCAAAGGAAACAATCAACAGAGTGAAAAGGTAATCTGCAGTATGAGAGAAAATATTTGCAAACTATTTATCTGACATGGGATCAATATCCAGAATATAGAAGAAACTCAAATATCTCCACAGCAAAATAACAAACAATCCAATTTAAAAATGTGCAAATGATCTGAATAGACATTTCTCAAAAGAAAACATAGAAATGGCCAAAAAATATATTTTAAAATGCTCAACATTTTCATCAACAGGGATATGCAAATCAAAACCAAAACGAAGTATCATTTCATGCCAGTTAGGATAGCTATTATTAAAAAGACAAAAAATAGCAAATGCTAGTGGGTTCCAGAGAAAAGGGGACTCTTACATACTTCTGGTGGGAATGTAAACTTCTATAGCCACTATGGAAAACAATATGGAGGTTCCTCAGAAAACTACAAATGGAACTACCATATGATCCAGCAATGCCACTACTGGGCATTTATCCAAAGGAAAGGAAATTAGTATATCAAAGATATATCCACACACCCATGTTTATTTATTTCAGCACTACTCACAACAGCCAAGATATGGGGTCAACCTGGGTGTCCAACAACAGATGAATGGATTAAGAAAATGTGGTATACATATGCAACAAAGTAGTTTAACTTCCAAATGCATTTTAAAACATTTTTTCTTTTTTCCTTTCTTCCCAGTCTCAAGTTGTAACCTTGAAACAAACTGTAGGAGCCTTTTCCCCCTTAGTTTTAAAATATAGCCCTGAAACATACTTTGAAACTTAACTCCCTCCTACCATCTCCCGTCATGTACTCCTTTACCCCATGCACATTTATTAAACTGCATGCTTATATCTAATTATATGCTTACTTAGAAGTTCCAGGGGCTAATCTTGAGACAGACCAAGCATGGAGACCCAGCTGCAAAATTCCAGAGATTACCTAAAGACAGTTAGTCAACAACCCAGCCATTGTTGAGATGATGCCAGCTGTGCTCCTGTGAACCATGGCTTGAGATAAGCCACTGGAACAAGACATGCAGACCTTGTACCCAGCATCCCTCCTGCATGCCTCCCATTCCAAGTTTCCTTTTTTAATCCCCTCTTCCCAGCCTGAAGTTTGAATCATTTCTGGAGGTTAAGCTGGCCGCTTCCCCCACTGCTAGCTTTGGAAATAAAGTAACTTTCCTTTCACTGCACATTGTCCTTGTTACTGGCTTTGCAAGCAGTGAGCAGCCAAGCCTCCACTCAGTTACACATACACAGTAGAATACTATTCGGCCATAAAAAAGGAAATCCTGTGATTCACAGCAACATGCATGGACTGGAGGACATTATGTTAAGCAAAATAAGCCAGGAACATAAAATTAAACAGCCTGTGAGCTAAATCCAGCCTACTACCCAAGAGTTACTGAATTTTACAATTTTTAATAGTTGAAAAAATCAAAAAAAGAACAATATTTTGTGACATGTGAAAATTATATAAAATTCAATGTCCATAAAGTGAAACATAGCAAAGCTCATTAGATTACAGTATATTGTCTATGTCTACTTTTACCTGATAGTGGCAGAATTGAGTAGTTGCAACAGAGACTATATGGCCTAAAAAGTTTAAATTATTGGCTACCTGACTCTTAATAGAAAAGTTTGACAAACCCTGATCTGAAAACGTCAGACAGTGATATTGGAAGTGATATAAGATTAGAGTTATGCTCCCCCGGACCTACAGTGTGCCATATTTACTAAACTATCTCCCAATTCAATGGACATTAGAGAAAGTGCCAAAAAGTACCTGTCATTTTCCTTGGGGGACCTGAAAACAAAAATTGAAAATATTAAACAGAGTTTGAGACAGTTATTATTGTCACATCATTCACCAAAGTGCAAGTTCTTTATGTAATTCCTCTGAATTTCTTTGAAATGCTTCCTTAAATAAAAATGCTTGCACAGTATCAAATACTGACAAATTCCTATAGATTAAAGGAAGTGAGCAAAGGTGAAAAAAGTATTTTATTTTAAAGCCATGGTCTTTACTTTCTTCTAAATTTTAAAAATACTTTAAAATAATTCACATATGGTTATTTCTTCATAAAGAAACTTTTTTCAGTAAATCAGCAGAGTTCTCCAGTTGTTGGCTTTAACAAAATTGGGAACCTCCTTTTTTGGGATACAACATGTTATGCAGTATTAAAATCAGATGGTACACTGTAAAGTAGTAAGGGTATAGGTAAATGTCAGGACTGACTAATCCACAGGATACTGCACAACCTTTAATATTTATTATTTTATGTAGCAGATGCTTAAATAGAACTTTCCATGTGTCAGGAACGGTGCTAAGCATTTTACAAAAATTGATCTAATCTTCATTCAGATTTATTAGTATCCTCATAATATAGGTATAGAAACCACAGAACAAAGAAGATAAATAAGTTGCTGATGGTATTTCAAAAGCATTTTTTAATAAAGCAAGATTAAGGTAAATTGTCTTTTTTATACAAATGAGAAGTTAAATCCTGGAAATACACCCAAAAGCATCCAGCCAGAAGTGCAACGGCAGGATCTGAAGCCAGACAAGTTGGCTCCAAAGACTGTGTTGCCCTTCATGTGCTGCCAAATAAGGGAGGTCTTCAAAGGCCTCACATTCTCAGATTCTCATCTGAGCATACAACCGGAGGCAGCATCCTGTTTGAAAACTGCTGAAGTTGAATGGGGGCAACTGGTCATGATATGAGACTAGGTAAGTAGGACAGCTTCAAATATTTGGCCTCTTTCCACTAAGCCTGCATCACTAACTAGCTAAACAACACTGGGAAAATTATTTAAATTCCCTGTGCTCTGGTTTCCTTATTGGAAAATATGAGCATAGTAACTATCTCATAGCATTGATGTTGGAATTAAATAGCATGTGTTAAATAGAATTAAATAGTGTTTACATATATATATATATATATAAAGCCTGGCACACTGTAAACGCTATATAAGTGCTTGCTGTTATTTCTGGTAGACTCAGAAGTTTTGTCAAGAACAAGCCAAAGTTGAGATGGATAACATCTAAACTTGGGCTAGAGCATCACCTAAATCATGGCATTGAGTCTAGCATGAAGGTTCAGAGCAAGAAAAGCTATAAAGTCAGCTGCTCTGTTTCAAAATTCCTCCTCCACCCCAGTTTACAAACTCTTGACTTTGGACTAATACTTCATCCCTTTAAACCTGTTTCCTCCTCTTAAAAATGAGTATTAATAATATCTATCCTGAGAGGGCTGAAGATTAAGTGAACTCAGCAATGTGGCATACCCCAATACAAAGTATTCACTCAATAAATGTTCACAAGTGTTACACTGTGAGTCTTAAGCAGGGAATAAATGTCTTTAAAAGAGGTGTCTGGTTTACTCAGAACGGTTATGTTTAAAACAAGGACTAATGCATCCCTTCCAGAGTGGCCTCATACCAAGATGTCAAAATCACCACACTGACAAGTTTTAGGAAAACACTGGGGCCACATCTCGTCTGCCTTCAGGCTCCTATCAGTGCCAAATAAGACCTACGTAACTTGTCAGCAGCAAGCTGGGGACATGAATTCCTGAATTCTTAACCTAGCCAATTTTAGACCTACTATATCTCTTTGAGTTATTTTTTGGTCTTTTTCTAACTCAATTTTCTCACCTGAAAAACTAACATCAAGAATACTAATTTACCAGAAATAGCATTGAGTTACAGCATTCAAATCATTTATTATTAGAATATATATGATAAATATAATGGACATTCCATTCAGAATAAAGAATGCTACTGAAAATGTGCATATTTAGATAAGTCTATTTACCTAAATTCAAGTACACGAATTTCCTTGTAGCCTGGTAACCCAGTAAATGCATTTTCAACCTGTAAAAAGTACAAATAAAAATGATAACTATGGAAAAATATATAGAAAACAATGCTTTTAAGAGTAGAATAAAAAGTACACTGTTCACAACTATTAGAAGCTTATACACTTACCTAGGCATACCCAGGTCAGAAAGTGAAAGAAAAAATTTACCTAAACACTGGCACATTTTTCTTTTTCATTTTGTCTTTTAAGGTTTTAATGTGCTTTAATATTAATTTTTTCCAAATTATAAAAAGCATACTCCTTGTTGGCAAAGCACTGTTTTTCCCTTATGTGACGAAATGTGAAAAAAAAATTGTTTCAAAAGAAGCTGTAATAGCATTTTATTTTATTTTATTCTATTTTTTTTTTTTTTTTTTTTTTGAGACAGAGTTTCACTCTGCCACCCAGGCTGGAGTGCAGTGGTGCGATCTTGGCTCACTGCAAACTCCACTTCCAGGTTCAAGCAATTGTCCTGCCTCAGCCTCCCGAGCAGCTGGAATTAGGAATTATAGGTGTGCGCCATCATGCCCGGCTAATTTTGTATTTTTACTAGAGACGGGGTTTCACCATGTTGGCCAGGCTGGTCTCGAATTCCTGACCTCAGGTGATCCACCTGCCTCAGCCTTCCGAAGTGCTAGGATTACAGGCCTGTAATGGCATTTTTAAATGTTATTGTTTGGATTTGAAATCTGGCCACAGCACACACACTGAAAAACAGTCTAGTGTTTGTTTTCTGTAAGTGTGAAACTGGCTGCTAGCATCTTTTTCCTGTTCCTACAATGAAAGAGAACCACAAACACACTCAACACCCAGACGAGAGGCCTTGTGGTCAGGTAACTCCGCTGGTCAAAAGACCAATTCATGAGCATCACATCTGTAGGAGCCAGTTTCATTACTGAGTCTTTAAAATCTAGCCATGTAACTCCAAATGAGCTTACTGACCGGAGGTGTAAAATGGTATGCTAGATTGGACTAAAGATGTAAAAATAATCAGGTTGAGGGGGGTGGATCACGAGGTCAGGAGATGGAGACCATCCTGGCTAACACGGTGAAACCCCGTCTCTACTAAAAATACAAAAAATTAGCCGGGCGTGTTGGTGGGTGCCTGTAGTCCCAGCTACGCGGGAGGCTGAGGCAGGAGAATGGCGTGAACCCGGAAGGTGGAGGTTGCAGTGAGCCAAGATCACGCCACTGCACTCCAGCCTGGGCGACATGCTCCGTCTCAGAAAAAATAATAATAATCAAGTTAGGCACAAATGCATATTTTAACAAAAATAACCATTTAATCTGTAACATTTCAGAAGGTGACAACCTCACCAGATGGGTCATGATGGGGCCAACATCAGAACAAAGGAAATAAATTAATGGACCTTGGCAACATCTCTGGGCATCTGCTTTTAACCAAGTCCTCATATGAGGAGAGTGGGATTTTTAAAAAATCTTGGTTCACTGAAGATCTTTATGCCTTAAGAATAAAGATCCAAAGCCAAAGAATGAAACTCTTTGGCTATAGTAATGTGCCCTGTTTTACTCTCTGAAAGGAAATAAAAAACTGTTAAAATTCTTGTAGAGCGGTGGGGAGGGGTAGAAGACACAGGACTAGAAATCAGAAGGCTGAGGGTTAGTCTCAGCTCTGTTTCTGCTGGCACAGTGTCCATGCACAGGCATTCTTTTTTCAGAACTAATACTTCCCTGCCCACCTACCATATTGATTTTAAGATTAAAAGAAATGTACCTAAAAGCACTCCATTAACTGAAAAATTCTGTACAACTGTATGTTATCATTACTACTAAACCCATCTTAGTGTAGGCTTTGCAATCTCTGGAGTCTAAACATGTATAGGTATCTAGTTGCATGAAGTCATTCGACTTCAACATTGATATTAATAGTCAGTAAAATTTATTGAGGACTGCAATATGTGTGGTGCTTTGCTTTACTTCAAATCTCTGTGACAATCCCAAGAGATAATATATTATTCCTGTTTTATGGATGAGAAAATGGAGATTATAAGATATTAACTAACTTGGCCAAGGTCACACATTTGGTAAGTGACTGAATCAGAATGTATTCAATCCCAGATAGCTCTAACACCGAAGCCCATATTCTTCCCATTGAATTACACTGCCCCTGCCTCATGATAAATGTGCTTTAGAATTGGGACCAAGACTGGGAAAACTAAGGTTCATTGTAACTTCTACCTTGAATTAAAAGGAAGGGGACTCTGTAGAAGAAGGAGTACTTTGAAAGGCAGTAGGAGACCTGATTTTCATTTCTGTTCCTAGAGAGACTGAATGACAATGAACAAGTTATTTGGCCTCCTGAGCCTCATCTGTAAAATAGAGATGCTTGTCTACATGACTGCTGTGAGCAAACAAATGGAAAGTCGCCTGTGAGCACAAGGCACTATGTGAGGATCACACCGACACTGGCACTGCCCTCAGGCACCAACACTCCCAGGCCCATCACACTGACCTTCCCCTCTCTGATGTTGTACTTTGTGTTATCCCAAGCCTATCATGCCCCCACTTCTTATCCTTTTACACACACACACACACACACACACATACACACACACACACACACAAAGATTAATAGCTCCTAAACCTCATCCCCTCCAAGCAGGCTTTCTTCTCCCTGTCTGTCTTCCAGTGATACCCAGAGAAGCTGAGGGAAAAGTTCGTGTGATGGTGTCCTAAAGGGAGGGAGCTGGAGGATCCCCTTCAGTTTGAGACATGATCCCCTGCCTCTGCTGTTTCATGCAAAGTGACTATTGGTAGATATTTCATTCCAGGTAAGGGGACAGGGAGTACAGAGATAGGCCAGAGAAGGAGGTGTTCCATGGTAGGCCCAGAACCTTCAACACCCTCTAATCACCTCAATAGCTACCTACCTCATCAAGTCCTTGATGAAGATATTTTTCAGAGTGTTTATTGGACTTCTTTAAATCTGCAGTCGTTCCATGCAATTGTTTACCTAAACACTAAGCTGTATTAAAAGTTCCTTAATCAAAGGACAGAGAAAACCAGACAGCCAGCCCAAGACACTCTTTGATGCCAGGTGGCCACTGGCCTGGCTGACATTTCTTCCACATACCATACAGCCTTGCAACTTGGCCACACCACTAGGAAAATGAATTGTCTGGCCTCCCCTTCCCACGTCTGATGGCTACAATAGTGCTTTGGCTGAGAGATGCACATTTTTATTTCTCATCTGGACACAGTATCGGGGAAGAAAATTAATCTAAGGTAATGGAATTGATAAACTTGGCTAAAGAGAACTACGTCAAGAAGGAATGAGAAAAAATAAACAGGAAGGAATGATGTGCCCTGTCATCTGACAGACAGGGGTAGATAAGCATTCAATGTCTTACTGCACAAAAGCAAAGGCAAACTAGATGGGGACTATGGGTCATTTTTGACTGAAAAAATCTTGAGTTTAAGTCCTATATAGAATTTTCCCAGAAAGTGAAGTTATAGGATGGTCTAATCCACAGTTCTTTAAAGAAATCCCTTCTTAAAAATACCTCCAACCAAGGATAGGGGAAACATTTATTTTTCACTGGATGCCCTTTTATGCTTCTAAATTTTGTACCAGTTATTACCTATGTGTTAACTATTCAAAAATTTTCAATTAAAAATACTAAAGATGAAATTAAAAGACATTAAAGTAATGTTCCCTTAAGAAAAACAATACAGTGTGTGTAGTTTCTTACAGAAGCTTATTTCTCCAAATATTTTCAAGTCAAAACCATGCCACAGAACACATTCTTCCTTGGCTGTGCAGCAAAAGTTGGAAATTGCATTTATTTTTTAGCAGATGGCAAGATTTTCCTTTCTGTGAAAGAATTCATCTGTCCTATGACTTTTCACAGAGTTTTCTGAAGAAATGGCTAAGTAACCACTCCAGGAACCAAGTAGACAAACAACTTGAAACCTAAACCTATCTTTAAACAGTGTTGTGAATATGAGAAACTAACGTAACAGGCATACTGTCTCGTTTGTTTTTGTTTTAATCACCCACCTCTGAAATAAATTCTTCTTCAAGGTGCTGGTGGTGAAAGCTGGAGGAATCCTGTAGTTCTTCCCTGTACTGCTTCCCCAAAAGGTGGATACTGAATTCTGCAATCTGTTCAGCTGCTGGTTTTGTGGCTTCTTCTATCACATTCTCAATTTCATTGCTAATCTGGATTTGTAGAGAAAGAACAATAAATGTCAAGGCTTATTCATTCAATCAACAAACATTTATTGATTGTTTCAGTGTGTCAGAACTGTGCTAATGGCAGCTTCTGAAGATAACCTTATTATTTCGTATTTGACTTTGGAACAAATTGGGTAGACTTTAAGACATAGGCTAATAGCCAGGAGCAGTGGCTCACATCTGTAATCTCAGCACTTTGGGAGGCCGAGGTGGACAGATCACTTGAGGTCAGGAGTTCAAGACCAGCCTGGCCAACTGAAACCCCATCTCTACTAAAAATACAAAGTTAGCTGGGCATGGTAGTATGCGCCTGTAATCCCAGCTACTCAGGAGGCTGAGGCAGGAGAATCACTTGAACCTGGGAGACGGAAGTTTTAGTGAGCCGAGATCCACTGCACTCCAGCCTGGGTGACAGAGCAAGACTCCATTTCAAAAAAATAATAAATAAATTAAACAAAATTAATAAAATAGTAAACATATGGGTAAATCTTAAACAAATTTTAGCTGTATAAGTAGAATATAATACAGTCTAATTAGTAGAATAAAAAAAGAGAGAACAAAAATACTGAAAAGTTGCATACAGGTCAGCAAAATGATCATTTGAATTACAATGTTCTAACGTTCCTATGTTGCTCAGGATAACAATAAAGATGTTGAAAAACTTAAAATTTGTTAGGTTGAATACACATTATAATTTATAGGATAAATCCCAACAGAACTGAAATATGGTTTATAATTTCTAGAAGAGTAGATGGGAAAATGCATTAGGAAAATAGCTGCACAATAAAACTACCTTGGGCTTCATTTTGAACCAGAGCTACAGCAATCTAATTTTTGTTAGGTATCTCTATATTGTTTTGTTTTCCTACTGGTTCTATAAATTGGCTTAAATCCTCTGTTTTGGATATTAACGTTCCAATTGATTGCATACAATTCCTTAATTTCTATTAAAGTGAATTCTATCTCATTCTATAAATGTTTCCAGATCTAAATCATAGCTATTCTGACTCAAGTTCAGAGCTGCAGTATCACTTTTTATTCATTTATTCACAGATATTTATCAAATGCCAATATTTGTTAGCACCATCTACTTGGAACACGGTTGTACTTAGGATAAAAGTATTGATTCAGGTATCCACTCTAGGGATTACCACCAGCCTTGTTCAGTGACAGGGAGGGTGATGAGGCAGAGTGGAGCGACTTAACCTGATTTCATGTAAGTTAAAATGTCCACGTTAGGAAGTGAAGGTGCAAGATAACTAAATTGCATCTTCCTAGTGGATATGTTTTGTCAGAGTTTGCTCTATATTAAAAAAAAAAAAACAGGATTTGTGAATCTTGTAATTTTTTAAATGCAGTATTTAAATATATAACAAAATGTTTCTATATTCCTGGGCAATGTGTAATTTTTTTGTTAATCTGTATATATCTTTTGTGATAAAGACTCAGCTATAGGATTTAGTGTTGTTTAGTGGACAGGTTTCTATTAATAATGGTACATTCGCAATGCATGGTACTTTTTGACTTTTAAACTACATAAAATGTATATTCTTGCCCAATAAAGAAGGCTAAGATCTGGTCTATTAAGGGTTAGAAGAACATAGGCAAAACCACCATAGTAAATCATGTCACAGAGGCCACAAGAGGCAGTGGGCTTACCTCAATGACAGTCCATTTCATTTATAATTCGAAGCCCTCTCTCACCAAAAACTCACCAATAAGAGCAGATTTACTCAGTTCTCCAAGGAATCTCAAAATTGTTTTTAATGTACTGGTTTTAGAATGCATGTCATTTTTCTAACAGGACACTACGTGAAGTACTGTGTAGTCCAGCAATGGGAGATAAACTCTCTCTTAATCTCTGTGTTCCATGTTAGAAACTAAGTAACAAAACAGAGCATCACTCACACTCTCCTCTGGCCTTTCCAAGCTGCTCTCTGAGGCACCTTCATAGGCGTCCACCCCTGGATGTGGAACACTGAGAGTAGTGTCTAAGAAGAAAAGCAAAAACATATGCATGAATTCAGTCCCTGATTAAGTCAGAATTCATATCACGAAATAAGGAACTGACTTCAAAAGCCATTCCTATAAATAGTTTGTTTTATTGTCCTGGAAATTCAGTGCATTCTAACCTCAAGACATATTTGTATGGAGTCTTCTCAGAGCAAGAAATAATTGTGGTACATTCAACAAGCATATATTGAGCACCTACTATATGCCAGACTCTGCACAAGACACGAGGAACACAAAGACAACATTCCTATACTTAAGGAGCGATCTAGTAAAGGGAACACATACTAAAAGAAGTAACTCCTCTACCAGAGAGGAGAAATGGGTAAAGGTTGGAAATTGGTTGTGAATTGACAAGTGTTAAAACTGGACCTTATCATGTTATTCTATTTTTGTAGATGTTTGAAATTTCTAACACAGAGTAGTTTGTGGGGTTTTTTAATTAAAAATAAAGAAATGAATTACCAATTTACAAGAAATATACTGGGCAAAGGAACATGTTAAACTATACCACAGAATGCAACAAGAGAATCCTTACTCTGGGAAACTCTCACAGGACGAATGGCAAATGGTGGCATTAGAATGGTTCTACGTTTTCACATTAGTGGTGGCTACAGAGTGTTTGCCTTAAAATAATTCATTAGCTCATACATTTGTTTTAAGTGGTGTTCTGACTTGTATTATATACTTAACGCTTAAGGATTTTTAGGTACCCACAACATAATGCCATAAAATAAATTTTTAAAAATTACTTTTTCTTGAGACTCTTGAAAAACATATTAAAAGAGAGAAATCTGATATTTTTTAAAAGTCAGCTGCAAAAAATGTTAATGTTTATGAGACTGTCTCAAACCATAAATAATTTTAAAAGAAAAGTGAATAAAGACACAAAAGTATACCTCCTAATGCTGAAGTATCACCAACAGGAACTGGAGAAGACAGTTCAGGACTAGAAGAAAAATGTTTGCAGTTAATAAAATGACAGACACATGAGAGTTTATTTTGGGATTTTGGGGGTTGTTTTCTAAAAAGGAAAACACTAGATCACCAATTAAGGGCTCCCAAGCAAAAGGACCAAAAAGCAAAGTTTTTAAAATTAAAACTTCATAATTCATTTATTTTATATTTATTGATGCCTACTCAACTAGAATCACCCTACCTAGAATTCTTCCCTAGTTATCTTCTCATCATCCTGTTTTCTCTCTTCTCAGTTCTTATCACTATGTGAAATTTTATTTATCTTCTTATTTATCTCTGTCTCTAATGCCTTAGTCCTCTAGCACAATATTGCCCAAAATGGTAGCCACTGGACATGCGTAGCAATTTAAATTAATTAAAATTAAACCATTGTGAGCAAAACACCCATTGTATATGAAGGTTACGGTCTTATAGAAATTATACACACTAAATCAATAATTACAGATGAGACAAGTAGTATAGACAAGAAAGTAGTAGCTGCTAGAAGGAACATAAAACCACACACCTGATCTCATTTGAGAGATCATTGAAATCGTAAAACCTATTTATATAAAAAAAGTCAGGCTTAGAGAAATTATTTGCTGTAGGCCCCATTGCTAACAGGTATCAGGTCTCCTAGCTGTTGTTTTACCATGCCACTCTGCAACTGCAAACAAAGATAAGAAGAGATCAGAAGATCATCTAAGAAAGCCTCTCCTCCTAAAGGAAAGAAAATAGGTTTCCACAAGTCCATATTTTCACATATCCCAAAGGTATAAAAGTTAAATTACAGTAATTTGGGAACTTTTTAGAATTTTCAAGTTTGTACACATGTCCTAAGAGGAAAAGGGCTATTCCCTTAACCTTTTCCAAAGATATTGGATCAGTGGTGATTGTCTGTTTTCAACTCATAGCAATTAAAAACTCTTCAAGTCGGGTGCGGTGGCTCATGCCTGTAATCCCAGCTCTTTGGGAGGTCCAGGCAGGTTGATCACTTGAGGCCAGCAGTTCGAGACCAGCCTGGGCAACATGGTGAAACCCCATCTCTACTAAAAATACAAAAACTAGTCAGGCATGGTGGCACATGCCTGTAATCCCAGCTACTCAGGAGGCTGAGGTATGAGAATCACTTGAACCCAGGAGGCAGGGGTTGCAGTAAGCCAAGATTGTGCCACTGCACTCCAGCCTGGGTGACAGAGGAAGACTCTGCCTCTAAATAAATAAATAAATAAAAACTCTCTTCAATGCTACCAAGTCAACTTCCTAAAGTAATTTGATCAACAGTCAAAAATATCTCCCTCATAGACGTGCCCAGGTCTGTGATGTGCCCAGTAAGTCACATCTTCAGAGCCACACACCTTTAGATCACCCTACTGCTCTAAATTAGATTACAGAGGTACTCAAAGCCTCAAGATAAACATGGCACACATTTTGAGGCATCAGTTTTACTAGAAGCTTAAACAGGTTAGGAGTTAAATAAGAACTGATGTATAATTTAAAACGTTTTAATATTATAACAAACATATCTATATTACGGAATAGAATATAAAGTTTAAATGAATATGAAGATAAAATATGATAATTCAAAGACATTTTATGATTGGAGCTGGTATGGGAGGGTCAATTAGGGGCATGTTTTCTAAATGCCCAGGCTTTGGTAGAAAATTTGAGAAACATAAGTTAAAAAAAAAAAACAAAAAACTTCACCATAAAGATCTTTCTGGTTTTAAAAATTCTATCTAAAAAAGTAAGATGTTAAACTATTACATAAAACTCATCAGTATTGTTTATTTAGAGCACATTTGCATAAAATCGCTTACTAATCTAGAAGAACCTAAAGGGATATGACATCTGGACAAGTTATTTTGATGAGCAGAGGACAGCATGAGTGATGAGGAAGCATTAAGAGACTTCTTGGGTTACAGAAGATGGAGCTGAAAAAAATGGGATTCAGATGCATTCAGAAGAAACATTAACATAATCAGGCCTGAATAGGGTCCATCAATTGTCCACATGACAGTACCCCTTCTCAGTACCTTCATTTCATAGATGAAAGAAATAAGGTCCAAACAGGTAAAGCAACTTTCCCAGGCTCACACAAAAATTCCTAACTGTATCCAGTTCTCTTTGAATAATAATAGCAAGAATAATTACAACTAAATTTACTGAGCCCTCATCATGTGTCATACACTGCTAAGTGCTTTATTTAGGTTAACTAACTTAATTCTGGCAACCACCTTAAGAAGGAGATCCTATGATCCCATTTAGACTGATGAGGAAACTAATGCTAGAAGAGGTTAAGAATTTGCTCAGGGTCACACAGCTAAGCCAATGGAGGAGCTGTGATGTAAAATAGGCCCACTGGATGCCAGAAACCTCATTCTTACTCACCTCAAATCACTGCTTCACAACATGGCCCTTATGTGATCCCTACTCTTTAGAAGGGTTTCACTTGGCCTTCATGATATTGGCCTATAAAAACTAAATGACCTAAAAATCAGTGTATAAGGTCCCAGAAAGAGGAAGGGAAACCTGGTTAGAGTTGCTCTATGGAGAGCAACCAGATACAAGGGTCACAATAAGGCAAAGGTATGAAAGCACAACACAGCAACTAGAATAGGATGTTGGGATGAGGTAGCAGAGAAACCGGACTTCACCTGGGGTGAGTTAAATTGTCTCCGACATCAAATCAAATTTAAGCTAATTCTCTAACTAAGCAAGCATTCAGAATGGAGAAGTTTACTTCAGTTGAACTAGATTTCACCTTGCCGAATTCAAAATAACATTATTTTAATAGGGATAAGTAGGAAACTCTCAGTAATTTAAATCATTTGCCTACAGTCCAACTCTTAATCCTTCAACCACCCACTCTCCTTTCAAGAGACAGTAAAGAACCCTTAACAAGAATCCTTTCACATGTTTTCATTAAGTATTCCTCCTGCAGAGATCCTTTAGAATGTCACTCACAACAGCACTAGAACACAGAGGTGTATTGAGTTTGGAAAGAGAAATACTACTTCATTTCTAAGTCAAACCACAAAGTTGAAGCTGTTCAGCTAAGATCTTTAGCTTAATACTAATAACATACAACCCCTTACTATCTCCTTTCCTCAGTTCATCCAGCACATTATTCATTTTTCACCATGACTACCTAATCATGTCAATGGAATTCAGGTGGGATTGTGTAAAAAGATGCTCACAGCTATATAGAACATACATTTAAAGACATTGTAAAACAAGCCAAGCTCAGGTTCACATGCAGATTCCTACTCCCCTTGATATCTTCTATACTTTGCTTTGCTCTCAAATATGTTACTATAATCACATGTGACAGCAAAAGAACTCAAAGAAAGGAGTTAAGAAACCTGAGTGCTAGTCCTAGATGTATCACTAACTTTATGTATGATTTAGGGAAATACCTTAGTGGCTCTGGGCCTCAAGAACTTAACCTTTAAAACAAGAACACCTCCATGTCTGCCTATTTCAAGAAAGTGTTGACAAAAATTAAATAAAATATTATATGCAGAAGCATCAGAAAAAGTATGAAATACTAAACAAATATAAAACGGGTTAATGGGACAATGACATATGTCATCCCAAACAGAATAGAACATTTGCTGAAAAAAAAAAAAAAATATATATATATATATATATGCCAGGCGCAGTGGCTCATGCCTGTAATCCCAGCACTTTGGGAGGCCGAGGTGGGCAGATCACCTGAGGTCAGGAGTTCAAAACCAGCCTGGCCAACATGGCGAAACCCCATCTCTACTAAAAAATATACAAAAATTAGCTGGGCATGGTGGCACACGCCTGTAATCCCAGCTACTCAGGAGGCTGAGGCAGAAGAATCGCTTGAACCTAGGAGGTGGAGGTTGCAGTGGGCTGAGATTGGGCCACTGCACTCCAGGCTGAGTGACAGAGCGAGACTCTGTTGCAAAAAAAAAAAAAAATTATATAGATATATATATTTGGCTTTGTGATCCATGATGGGTATTCTCAACTACAATTCTCAACTTCAAATGTAAATTAATTGAGACACACATACATAATCCCAAAGAGCAGTCCTTATACTGAGAATATCACCAGAGACCTGATAATAGACTCGGGTGATTAGGCAGAAATTCTGTCATTAATTTAACAAATATTTAGTAAGCACATATCCTAGGATGAACCTTGCACTCGTTATTGGGGATGTAACCGTAAAACCAGATGGCAGGAGTTTAAGGAGTGATTGGAGCTAAGTGGACATTCTTTCAAGATGCCTGGCTATAATGGAGATAAATGCGGGCTGTTTTAAAAATAGGTAACATGAGAGGGACTTCAGCATGTTTAAATACTAATGGGAAAGAGTTAGTAAAGAAGGAAGTTGGAGACTCAGGAGAAAGAGAGAAATAATGACAGGCAGAGGTTTCTAAGAGGAAAGACAGAATGTAAGGTCCTGAATACAGGCAGAAAATGTTCTTTTTAAGAGTTGGCAACTGATAGCAGAAGATGTTTAAAATAGGATATAGCAGAGTATTTGGTGCAAGACATACATTAGCAGATGTATTAGAGTTTGCATAGAGGTCTGCAATTTAAATTACAGAGAATTGTGATTGGCAGAATACTAGCCTCCCAAAGAGGTCCATATCTTAATCCCCAGAGAGGGGAATTAAGGTTGCAAGTAGAATTAAGCTTGCTAATCGGCAGATCTTAAAATAGGCAGAGTATCCTGGGTTATCCAGTAGGCTTCATGTAATCACAGGGACCCTTTCACGTGGAAGAGAGAGACAGAAGCAAGTCAGAGTGATGGAATGTGAGAGAGACTCCACCGGCCATTGCTGGCTTTGAAGATGGAAGTGGGCCATGAGCCAAGAAATGTGGGTGGTCTGTAGAAGCTAGAAAAGGCAAGAAAACAGATTCTCCCCTACAGCTTCTAAAAAGGAACACAGCCCTGCTGATACTTTGAGACCCAAAGGAAGCTTCTGAACTACAGAACTATAAGATAATCCATGTTGTTTTAAGCTGCCAAGGTCAAGACTAATTAGTTAAAGCAGCAGTAGAAAACTAATACAAGAATCTCTTTACACAGAGAATACAAAAATAATCTCAAAAAATTTATAAAAATAAATTTGAATAGTGGAAACATGAGTTAATGGAGTAGTGACACATGTCATTCCAAAGAGAATAAAATATTTGCTGAAAAAAATATGTATTTGGCTTTGTGGTCCATGGAAATCGTGGGCAAATAAGGGTTTTAATGGATGAGTGTAATATTCAACTGGAGAAAGGTAGGCTGAGTAAATTCTTAGGCCACTCCTATGGTATCAATCCCAGTGTGAGCTAGCCCCATGTCACCCCCTTCAGCATCTCCCACAGTCGGCAGTCTCCACCCCACTTCAACCTCATCTGCCCTAGTTTCAGGCAGAATACAAATTTTTAAATTTTCAAAATTCACTTATATTTTAGTTCATATGTATTGTTATTTCTTTATATGCCTTATTTTCTAAGAATAGTGAATATCTTGTATCCTCTATTATACCTAGTACAGGCAGTGACTTATCAATAGAGATAAATGATACATACAGTTAGTTCTGCTATGCTATTTATTTGTAAATTTGTTTCAACATGATTAATATATTAAGAAACAGTTGAGCATAATGCAGATTTCTTCTTTACCTATACCCAATTTCATTGTGAGAAACGCTAGATGAATAAACAAAACCACCAAGATGAAGAGAGGCCACATAGGAATACACCAAGCACTCTCATGCCCAACACTTCAGACATCTTCCAGCTACTTCAGTTCACCCATGAATTATGAACCACACCTACCCTCATATGGTGTTACAACTTTCCATCCTTCTTCACATAACTCTCCTTCCATCACTTTACAATAATTTATAAGCTACAATCTTTCCAGTATCCAATTTTACGAACAAATGTCAGAAATCCATCAAGGTTAAGTGACATATTTATTATGGTATTTGTGTATTTTTCAACCACATGGGACATGTAAACTGTGCCACCATTTTTATTAGGTTACTTTTTGTTTGTTTGTTTTTGAGATGGAGTCTCACTCTGTCGTTGCCCAGGCTGGAGTACAGCGGCACAATCTTGGCTCGCTGCAACCTCCACCTCTCAAGTTCAAGCTATTCTCCTGCCTTAGCCTCCCGAGCAGTCAGCATTACAGGTGCACGCCACCATTCCTGGCTAATTTTTTTTTGTATTTTTGTAGAGACGGATTTCACCATGTTGGCCGGGCTGGTCTTGAACTCCTGATCTCAAGTAATCTGCCTGCCTCAGCCTGCCAAAGTGCTGGGGTTACAGGCGTGAGCCACCGCACCAGCCACTAGGTTCCTTTTTTAAAAAAATGTATTGTTGACAAAGTTTTTGGGTATTGTGCCCCTAACTTTATTATTCCCATTGCCCCTGTAGTTTTTATCGCATGATTTTCAACAATTTTTAGCAAATAATATATCACGTTATAGTAGAACTAACTACACGATGAAGGTGTTTTGTTTTCATAGAAACTTTTTGAATAAACCCTATAAGTTTGTTTGTTCTAAGACTCTTTCCAACGTGGTACATATATGCAGATTGCCAGAAGCCATAGAGTAGACTTGGCTCCATTTCTAAAGCTTCCATTTTGTGTGATATTTGAGGAAATAAATCAATTTATATAAAATTTATAAATACTGATATACTACATAGCAAAATACAAAAGAGTGCATGAAGTCTTAAGAAAAGAAAAGGATGTTTGGATTTGCAAAAACAAAACAAAAAAACTCTGAGCTATACTGCCCATATTTTCTGCCATTGAGGACTTTGGGAGAAAAGTTTGATAAACACTGTTCTAAGCAAATGTTAAAATCCCCTTAGCTGACAAATACATAGACTAATAAGAAAAATAAAAAATAACTCTGGCTGCTGTGTTGAAAATGTACTGTAGTTGGGAAAGGGTTAGATATGTTAAGAAGCTATTATAAAAATAAAAGATGCTGGTGGCTCATACCAGGGTGGTGGCAGTGAAGATGGTGAAAAGTGATCAGATTTGAGATATATTTTGAATCTACAGGCAACAGAAATTCTTGATGGATTGGATGTGAGGTGTGGGAGAAATGGAAATATAAAGCATGATCACAAAGTTTTGGTCTGCATGACAGACATGATAAAGTTGTCACCAATAGAAATGCAGAGTTAATTGGGTTGGGGACATGGGAGAACCAGGAGTTCGGTTGTGGATGTGTTGAGTTTGAAATGTCTACTTGACATTCACATAGAGATGTCATCATAAATATGAGTTGTCTTCCATCTTCTCAGTTTATAGATAAAAAACATTGCATCAGATTGTTTGAGTCATTTATCCAAAATCAAAGTAGCCAGGTAGAGGCAAAAAGAAAAGGTCTCTTGATGCCCAGTCCAGTGCTATTCTTAGTAAACCTTCCCAGAGAGTAGAGAACTTTCCAATAAAAGAGACTCATTGTTTTAATGAATCCAACGAATCAATATTTTTATGGGTAAACAAATTCTAATATTCAATTCAAGAAACTAAATCAAGATCTATTTATCAATATGAACAAAAAAAACAAAATCATTTGAATGGCAAAAGGAGAATGCATAAATATCCTTAGTAGGCATTAAACAAACAAATTCATGTATATTTAGGACAGACTCAAAATCTGCGCCTAACAGTTTCTAAAAGAAGTGATATTCCTTGTCCTAGCTGTGCACACAGGATTCCAAGGCACTTCCAATGCCATCTGCTTACTGTAGTTACCATCATCTCCTGCAGCACAAGTTTGAGAGGGCCAGAGTCAGAGTAGGCTTAATATTTGTCTCTATGTCTGAGATATTTCATAACTTAACCTTTTTTTAAAGAAACAAAACTGTAAAAAAAGATAGAACCATCACTGAATTCTTGCTTTCTAATAAACCACAACCATCAAATTAGTTAACTTTCCTTTTGCTGACATTGCTAGAATGTCCCAGAGACTGTTAATTAATTTGATAGTTCCATTTTTCTGTCACTTAATGACTGGAATTGTAAACAAGTCTCATTAAGTTTTGTGAATGTCAGAGAATTTCATAGAGAATTTTTCATCCTGTAAAAATTTCATAGGGTAATTGTAACAATTAAATGTAAAAAAATCTTGTTAAAATGTAAAGCTCTATATGTCTATAAATGCAGATGTGTAAGGGATGATGGTAGGGTTGGGGATATGTCATCTCATAAGAGGTCAGGGAGTATCACCACTATCTGTCTACTGGTCCATCTTTGCCCCAAGAGTACTGCCAGTGTGCACCAAAAGGATAACCCTGCACTAGGCCACATCCCTGACAGAAAGACACACAGGGATCAGTACATTCTGCCCCTACTCTCACTGAATGCGCTACAGACACAGAAAGACGTAGACTTCCTGCTCTTCTAGGAATCCTATTCTTGATCATTTGATGATTTCCTAAAGCCTGAGAAACAGATACTTTTATATAAAGTGAAACAACCAAGATTTAGCACAAGTTGTTGATAAGACACACACTAAAATTTCAATTTCTCTCCTGTTTACAGCTCTGTCTCTCTCATATACTGCCTCATTGCATGGACTCACAGCCAGGCCACAAAGTACATATTCAATATGCTGACAACTGATGGTTTGAGAAACATTATCATGGAGAAATCTGTCTAATACAAAGTAGTTACTTTCTAAATCTTTATTCATTTGAAGTTAGCTCCTTTGAATTTCAGCAGATACAATTTTAAAACTGGTACAAATATCTATACAAAAGTTCATTATATCATTTTTAATTTTAAATTTTTATAAATTTTGATAGATTTAGGGGGTACAAGGGCCATTTTGTAACATGGATACATGGTGTAGTGATGAAGTCTAGGCTTTTAGTATGTAAATTATAGAAACCATTTAAATACTTTTTTTCATTCTTCATGTTTGTCTTTCTCATTCACACACATATATGCACGACAAAGAAAACTGATTTTTTAATCTCTGAATGATGTAAAATATTCTAATAATTTAAATACATATTCATTATAGCATAGGGGTTGAACACTGGCTTTGTGACCTTAGACAAGTCCCTTAAACTCTCTATACCTTAATTTCCTCCTAAGAGAAGTATAATATTAATACCTACCTCATTATATTGTTTAGAGGATTAAGTAAATTAATACAAGTAATAAAGTACCTAGAACAATGTCTGGCCTATAACTAATACATTAGTATTAGCTAATATTTTTAATTTTAATTAAAATGACTCTAATTAGGTGATTATTGAGTATAGTTATTCTAAAACATTTAAAAGGGCAAACATCATTATCCATTCTTGTGAGTAAGAAGCTTTTCACAATATTCTAAATAACTGCTGATATGTTAGTATTTTTAGTTGTTAGGCCCAGATTTAGAGTGAAATGGCATGCTTCAATATCCAATCCAGAAAAATAAATTATGGTCTACCTCTTATAGTGGTCTACCATGAAGTCTACCAGCCTAATTCTATGACAAGATAATGAAGAAAAAGTCTCATCTCTCTTCCCCTTGGCATCTTTATGATGTTTTAACATTCAAGTGCATATCAGTACTTTGAATGCTTGGAAATTATACTGCCTCAACATCTGTAGATATATGTACTCACATTACATGTGCATTGCATTACCAGTCTAGCTTCTGATGGCATGTGCTGCATTATAGGCTAGTTCTTATGATGAAAAACTTTTTCTTCACATGGGCAGAATCATTCTATCTTTCTTTGCAAAAATTCCTCTTGGGAGTTGGGATGGTGAAGGAGAGAATGAAGGTGTTTGTTTCCAGCTGATGCACAGAAAGACGGGACAGTTTGAATCAGCAGGCAGGAGAACCCAAGGAAATGAATGAGATGATCAATTTGGGGCAGCTCCAGAGAAAACCCATTCTGCTTTAACCAATTAACAGACTTTCATTCATTTCCCCTCCTTCTCTAATCACCGCCTAGTAGTTGTGAATGAGGTGCACTGTGATTCAGGTATTTATTAGCTGATACATCATGCAAGAAATAAATCTGTTAGCAGGAAAAAAGCACAGATCTACATTTTTCCTCTTTGAATGATGAAATCCAGTAAGGTCTGAAGTTAGGTTTTCAGGAATATTGTGTTGCTGTCAGGGTATAGTAACACAGAATCCATTGGAACAAAATGTACTTAGCTTGTAATCATGATTAATTAATATGGAAACATAGCCTTTGCAAAATTTACATTGTGGCAACCTTGGCCACACCCAAAGCTGAATCAATCAAAAAAGTCTCATGCTCATGGATTGGAAGAATCAATATCATTAAAATGGCCATACGGCCCAAGGCAATTTACAGATTCAATGCTATTCCTATCAAACTAGCAATGTCATTCTTCACAGAATTAGAAAAAGCTACTTTAAAATTCACGTGGAACCAAAAAAGAGTCTGAATAGCCAAAGTAATCCTAAGCAAAAAGAACAAAGCCAGAGGCATCACACTATCCAACTTCTAACTATACTATAAAGCTACAGTAACCAAAACAGAATGGTACTGGTACAAAAACAGTAAATAGACCAATGGAACAGGATAGAAAACTCAGAAATAAAGCTTCACATCTACAACCATCTGATCTTCAACAAGACTGACAAAAATGAACAAGGAGGAAAGGACTCCCCATTCAATAAATGCTGCTGGGATAACTGGGTAGCCATATGTAGAATAAAAATACTGGAAGCCTACCTTTTATCATATACCAAAATTAACTAAAAATTGATTAAATATTTAAATGTAAGACCTCAAACTATAAAAATTCTAGAAGAAAACTTAGAAAATATCTTTTTCAACATTGACCTTGGCAAATAATTTATGGCCAAGCCCCCAAAAGCAATTGCAACAAAAACAAAAATTGACAAGTGGGACTTCATTAAACTAAAGAGCTTTTACACAGCAAAATAAACTATCAACATACTAAACAGAAAACCTACAGAATGGGAGAAAATATTCACAAGCTAGGCATCTGACAAACGTCTAACATCCAGAATCTATAGGGAATTTAAACAATTCAACAAGCAAAAAGCAAATAACCCCATTAAAAAGTGGGCAAAGGAACAGACACTTCTCAAAAGAAAACATACATGAGGTCAATATATGAAAAAATGCTCAGCATCAGTAACACTCAGGGAAATGCAAATCAAAACTACAATGAAATACCATCTCACACCCGTCAGAATGGCTACTAAAAAGTCAGAAAATAACAGACGTTGATGAGGTTGCAGAGAAAAAGAAATGCTTATGTACTATTAGTAGGAATGTAAATTAGTTCAGCCACTGTGAAAGCAGTTTGGAGATTTATCAAAGAACTTAAAACAGAGCTACCATTCAAACCAGCAATCCCATATCATTATATCAAAAAGCCACATGCACTCTTATGTTCATCATTAGCTATTCATAATAGCAAAAACATGGAATCAATTGAGGTGCCCATCAATGGTGGATTGGATAAAGAAAATATGGTACATATACACCATGGAATACTATGCAGCGAGGAAAAAGAATGAACTCATGTCCTTTGCAGCAACTTGGATGGAATTGGAGGCCATAATCCTAAGTGAATTAATGTAGGAAGAGAAAGCCAAATACTGCATGTTCTCACTTATAAGTGAGAGGTAAACATTGAGCATATATGGATATAAACATAGGGAAAATAGACACTGTGGACTACTAGAGGGTGGGTGGGTGTGGGTTGAAAAACTACATATTGGGTACTATGCACTACCTGGGTCCAAGATACCCATGTAACAATCCTACACATGTATCCTTTATATCTAAAATAAAAGCTAAATTTTTTAAGTCATCCTTTTGAATTGATTTCTCTTCCCTCTCTCTATGTATTGGTGTGTGTGCACATATGCTACACTACGAACACAAGTATGTTTTGATATTGGTCTGATTGGTTAAACAAAGTCAACCAAAGCAATATAAACTGTACATATTAAGATTATACTACATACACGCTTGGTGCTAGTTAATGTAGAGCTTACAACAAATCCTAAAACACAGTTCATTTCCTCAAGAATGTTACCTATTAGGGTTACAAAAATGAGTAAGATACTTTTTTTATTCATTCGTCAGGATCCTACAGAAGCCTGCTAAAGGCTACATGGTAGGTTTTTCAAGAGTCAGACTTTAGGTATTTTGTGCAATTACTGATTTTATTCATATTTTGGATTCCTGTAAGAGTATTACTAACTTAGGTTTTTGGTTGTTGTTATTGTAATAATTAAGTGAGGTGACATATTTTACACAGTAAAAGGCAGTATTAATACAGGTTAAAAATCAGATGCTTAAGAATCAAATGAGCTGGATTACCTTGAGTTATTTAAACTCTAATACTGTTTCTTCATCTATCAAATAAAGATAGTAAAAGTACATAATTCAGAGGGCTAAACTCAGAGGATTAAATAAATTAATACACGTAAAATATCTAATATACTGTAAGCAATCGATAAATGTTAAAATGCTATTACATGTTTGATAATGTTAGTCAGGCAACAAACATGGAAACATAATGGCTCAAGAGTACTCTAAAAAACTATGGCTGAACCATAGAGTTTGAGAAGGAAACTGAGACAGATGAGGCTGGGCACAGGCCTAACTGTGAAGAGCCTTGCGGGTCATGTTAATTTTGATCTTAAAAGCAATGAGGAACTATTAAATTGTCTTACAGAGGAGAGGCACATGATCAAATTTATTCTTTTGAAGATTTCTGGCCAGGGTGGAGAGGAGGGCTCAGAGGGAAGTAGAGAGACCTCTTGGCAAGCCTTTGTACCAGGAAATAAGTGTTGATTATATGAATTAGTATAGGGACTGTGGGGTCAGAGAGAAATGGATGGAATCAAGAGATAATTAGAAAATAGGAGAAGGAAGGGAGAAAGCAAGAGAAAAGAATATGGGCAACTAGATGGATGATAATGCCATTCATTCACTGATGAGAGGAACATAGAAAGAAACAGATTTGTGAAGAAATGATTGATATAGCTTCGGGCACAATGAACTTAAAGAGAGCTTAGAGAAGTTAATCGAGCCAATAGACTGTGAAAGTTGGATGAGGTGACCTCTAAGGCTCCTTCTAGTTCTATCATTACAACTATAGATTTACAGATCCACTGTCTGTTGCAATGGCAATCACAAGGAATCTCTCTGAGCTCTGCCTCTCTGTGGTGAAGAAACCACACCCGGCCAGGCATAGTGGCTCATGCCTGCAATCAATCCCAACACTTTGGGAGGCTGAGGTGGGCCAATTGCTTGAGCCCAGGAGATCAAAACTAGCCTGGGCAACATAGCAAAACCTATTTCTACAAAAAAGTTAGCTGGGCATGATGGTGTGTGCCTGCAGTCCCAACTACTTGGGAGGCAGAAGTGGAGGATCACTTAAGCCTAGGAGCGTGAGGCTGCAGTGAACTGTGATCATGCCACTGCACTCCAGCCTGGGTGACAGAGCAAAACCCTGTTTCTAAATAAATAAATGTAAAAAATAAAACAGAGTAAACCACACCCAAGAGACCACATGGCCCCATATTTAAGTAAATGCTCAATCCCACACCCTGGTATAGACTTAGTGCCATTGGCTGTTTGAATAAGACCACACAGAGTCCCACTTCTTTCCTATTCACTTGTGTTTGATTTGAAACCTGGATATACCCCACTACCACCCACATATATATTCCATTTATGGTTTTGCCCTGACTCTGATGCCCAGGTTGGATCTCTGAACACTGACTCACCTACTTGGTTTTTTCAATCTGTCCTTCCCTCTAATTTGAGGCAAAATTCTGGACTATGACCTGGATTGCATGCTCTAGTGGTACCTTCCTATATAACTACCCACATGCTGTTATAATTTAGATGTTCTGAGGATGAATAGAATTGGAAAGCTTTAGCCCCTATAGGCTCAAAATCCCTTACCTTCTGTGATCTTCTTTGTACTAATACTTCCCAGAAACCAGAAACCTTAGCTCTAAGCCCACAGTGAACACAGTCAAGAATCATAATAGGTTATGCTATTCCTATGTTTCAAGAACATAATCATCAATAGTCAATAAATTGATCCATAGCACCATCCATCATTTAATAAACTATCCTCCACTGTGGTGTACCATTTCAGAACAATTTCATCATTAGCCTTTAAACCTCAACAACAATAGTTCACTCCATATAAACCATAAATCTGTTTTCTTATCTAAGAGAGGAGCAAGTTTGCCTCATAATAAGGTCAGACAGCAAATGCGCACAGTGGCTGTGGTCATGGTCTGGAAAGAAAGGTGGCCTGGGAATGAGGAAAAACATGTGGGACTTATCCACAGCCCTGGTCATTGCAAACTGGTAAGAAAATAGAAAGGCACCATTAAATTTGGGGTGAGTCTTGAATTAGGCTATGACACATCTGTGTTGCCAAACATGAATTTTGGGAAAAAGAGATACTCACCTGCTTACAGTTTCCTTTGCGTAAGTCAGTTTCTAAGGAAAACAAAGATATAAAAATGACTGAGTTAACAACAGTTATTAAGGAGTAAATAAAACTTATTTCATAGAGACCACTACTGCCCTACCATGGTAGAATCTATGTTACTATTCTCTATGGTTAGACAAGTGATTAAAACAGGTAATAATGATATCAAGTTTGTTTTGTGACTATAGCAACACCCTGACGTTCAGTCTCTGCTTATATGCACAGAAGTTCCTATGTTCTTTCTTAATGGGCTCAAATAACAGGCTTGATCTGCCAATTTTATAAAGGTATAAAAGTTATAGATTTGCAGAGTTTTACATAAACCTGCCATGGACTTAGAATCAAATAATTTTTTATCTAATGTATTTATAATAATTCTCATCCTAGAACAATGTAAACATGTGGATAAAATAATTGATAAGTTTGTTTCTACAGAATTCAGACAAAAAAGACATATCATATCAATAATTGGATTATTCCCCAGGGGCATTCTAAAGCAAACTGCCTGCAAGTTTCCCCTAAATTAGGATTGTTATTTTGAGATCAATATGATAGAAGGAATAGTGACTTGGAATCAGGAGACCTAGTTTCAAGTTCCAGTTTCCCCTCCTTAGCTATATAGAAAAATCCCAAAATCTCTCTAGTGCCAGGCCTCAATTTCCAACAAAGAGACTGTTACTCTAAATACCTCTCATTGCATTTAGAAATGACTCACTGCTCTTCTTGCTCTACAGACTCTCCCAGAATAACCTCGGCCACTCTCATGGTTTCAATTACAGGCATACCTCTGATATATTACAGGTTTGGCTCCAGACCAAATAAAAGCTCAATAAAGCAAATATCCCAATAAAGCAAGTCACATATTTTTTGGTTTCCTAGTATATATAAAAGTTATGCTTACGTTATACTGTAGTCTATTAAAAGTGCAATAGCATCACATCTAAAAAAGGTATATACCTTAATTTTAAAATACTTTATTGCTAAAAAATGCTAACAATCCTCTGAGCCTTCAGCAAGTCATCATCTTTCTGCTTCTGGAGGGTCTTGCCTCCAAGTTGATGGCTGCTGACTAATCAGAATGATGGCTGCTGATGATTGAGGTAACTGTGGCAATTTCATAAAAATAAGACAACAATGAATTTGGCCCCATCGATTGATTTTTTCTTTAATAAAAGATTTCCGTGTGATATATAATGTTGTTGATAACATTTTATCTAAAAGTTCTCTTAAAACTGGAGTCAATCCTCTCAAATCCTGTCACTTCTTTATCAACTGAGTTTATCTAATAGTCTAAATCCTTTACTGTCATTTCAATAGTGTTCACAGCATGTTTACCAGAAGTAGATTCCATCTGAAGGAACAACTTTCTTTGCTCATTCATAAGAAGAAATTTCTCATTCATTCAAGTATTATTATGAGATTGTAGCAATTTAATCTCATCTTCAGGCTGTACTTCTAAGTCTAGTTCTCTTGCTATTTCCACCACATCTGCAGTTACTTCCTCTACTGAAGTCTTGAACCCCTCCAAGTCATCCATCAGAGTTGGAATCAACGTCTTCCAAATCCCTATTAATGTTGGTATTTTGACCTCACCTATTGAGTCATGAATGTTGTGAGTGCCATCTAGGTGGTAAATCCTTTCCAGAAGATTTTCAGTTCACTTTGCCTATATCCATCAAAGAAATCACTATCTATGGCAGCTGTATGAAAAGTATTTCTAAAATCACAACACTTAAAAGTTGAAATTACTCCTTACTCCATGGGCTTCAGAATAAATATTGTATTGGCAGGCATGAAAACAACATTAATCTGCTTGTACATCCCCATCAGAGCTCTTGGGTGGCTATGTGCATTGCCCATAAACAATGATACTTGAAAAAAAATTTCTGAGCAGTAGGTTTCAAAGGTGGGCTTAAAAGATTCAGTAAACCATACTGTAAACAGATGTGGTGCCGTCAGACTTTTTTGTCCCCTTTATAGAGCATAAGTAGAGTAGATTTAGCATATTTCTTAAGGGCCCTAGGATTTTTGGCATAGTAAATAAGCATTGCCTTCTAATTTAAGTCACTAGCTGCATTATCCCAAAACAAGAAATTCAGTCTGTCCTTCATTGAAGCCAGGCATTGACTTCTCTCTAGCTATGGAAGTTCTAGATAGCATCTTTGTCTAATAGAAGGCTGCTTCATTTACATTAAAAATCTGTTGTTCCATGCAGCCACCTACATAAATTATCTTAGCTAGATCTTCTAGACAACTTGCTACAGCTTCTGCATCAGCACTTGCTTATGTTATAAAGATAGCTTCTTTTCTTAACTACATAAACCAACCTCTGCTATCTTCCAACTATTCTTCTGAAGCTTACTCGCCTCTCTCAGCCTTCATGGAATTGAAGAGTGATCTGGCTTTGGTTAAGGGAATGTTATGGCTGGTTTGATCTTCCACTCTGACCACTAAAACTTTCTCCATATCAGCAAGAAGGCTGTTTTGCTTACTTATCACTCATATACTCACTGAATAGCACTTTTAATATTTATTTATTTATTTATTTATTTACTTTTACTTTAAGTTCCAGGATACAAGTGTAGAATGTGTAGGTTTGTTACGTAGGTATACATGTGCCATGGTAGTTTGCTGCACCTATCAACCCATCATCTAGGTTTCAAGCCCCACATGCATTAGCTATTTGTCCTAATGCTCTCCCTTCCCTTGGCCCCCACCCTCCAACTAGCCCTGGTTTATGTTGTTCCCCTTCCTTTGTTCATGTGTTCTCACTGTTCAATTCCCACTTATCAATGAGAACATGCAGTGTTTGGTTTTCTGTTCCTGTGTTAGCTTGCTGAGGATGATGGTTTCCAGCTTCATCCATGTCTCTGCAAAGGACATGATCTCATTCCTTTTTATGGCTGTGTAGTATTCCATGGTGTATATGTACCACATTTTCTTTATCCAGTCTCTCATTGATGGGCATTTGGATTGGTTCCATGTCTTTGCTATTGTAAATAGTGCTGCAATAAACATACATGTGCATGTGTCTTTATAGCAGAATGATTTATATTCATTTGGGTATATACCCAATAATGGGATTGCTGGGTCAAATGGTATTTCCGGATCTAGACCCTTGAGGAATCACCACACTGTGTTCCACAACAGTTGAACTAATTTTCATTCCCACCAGCAGTGTAAAAGCATTCCTATTTCTCAACAGCCTCACCAGAATCAATTATTTCTTGACTTCTTAATAATCGCCATTCTGACTGGTGTGAGATGGTATGTCGTTTTGGTTTTGATTTGCTTTTCTCAAATGACCAGTATTGATGAGCTTTTTTTCATATGTTTGTTGGCTGCATAAATGTCTTCTTTTCAGAAATGGTGGTATATCCTATGCCCACTTTTTGATGGGGTTTTTTTCTTGTCAATTTAAGTTCCTTGTAGATTCTAGATATTAGACCTTTGTCAGATGGGTAGATCGCAAAATTTTCTCCCATTCTGTAGGTTGCCTGTACACTCTGATGAGAGTTTCTTTTGCTGTGTGAAAGTTTTTTAGTTGAATTAGATCCCATTTGTCAATTTTGGCTTCTGTTGCTATTGCTTTTAGCATTTTCGTCATGAAGTCTTTGCCCATGCCTACATCCTGAATGGTATTGCCTAGGTTTTCTTCTAGGGTTTTTATGATTTTGGGTTTTACATTTAAGTCTTTAATCTATCTTGAGTTAATTTTTGTATAAGGTGTAAGGAAGGGGTCCAATTTTAGTTTTCTGCATATAGCTAACCAGTTTTCCCAGCATCATTTATTAAATAGGGAATTCTTTCCCCAGCTTGTTTTTGTCAGGTTTGTCAAAGATCAGATGGTTGTAGATGTGTGGTGTTATCTCTGAGGTCTCTGTTCTGTTCTATTGGTCTATATGTCTGTTTTGGCACCAGTACCATGCTGTTTTGGTTACTGTAGCCTTGTAGTCTAGTTTGAAGTCAGGTAGCATGATGCTTCCAGCTTTGTTGTTTTTGCTTAAGATTGTCTTAGCTATACGGGCCCTTTTTAAGTAGTTTTTTCTAATTCTGTGAAGAATGTCAATGGTAGTTTGGTGGGAATAGCACTGAGTCTATAAATTACTTTGGGCAGTATGGCCATTTTCATGATATTGTGTATTCCTATTCATGAGGATGGAATGTTTTTTCATTTGTTTGTGTCCTCTCTTATTTCCTTGAGCAGTGAGTGGTTTGTAGTTCTCCTTGAAGAGGTTCTTTGCATACCTTGTTAGCCGTATTCCTAGGTATTTTATTCTCTTTGTAGCAGTTGCGAATGGGAGTTCATTCATGATTTGGCTCTCCGCTTGTCTATAATTGGTGTATAGGAATGCTTGGGTATTTTGCACATTGATTTTGTATCCTGAGACTTTGCTGAAGTTGCTTATCAGCTTAAGGAGTTTTGGGGCTGAGACAATGGGGTTTTCTAAATATAGAACCATGTTGTCTGCAATCAGAGTCAATTTGACTTCCTCTCTTCCTACTTGAATACCATTTATTTCTTTCTCTTGCCTGATTGCCCTGGCCAGAAATTCCAATACTATGTTGAATAGGAATAGTGAAAGAAGGCATCCTTGTCTTGTGCCAGTTTTCAAAGGGAATGTTTCCAGCTTTTGCCCATTCAGTATGATATTGGGTGTGAGCTTTTGTCATAAATAGCTCTTATTATTTTGAGATATGTTCCATCAATACCTAGTTTGTTGAGAGTTTTTAGCATGAAGCGTTGTTGAATTTTGTCAAAGGCCTTTTCTGCTTCTATTAAGATGATCATGTGGTTTTTGTCATTGGTTCTGTTTATGTGATGGATTACATTTATTGATTTGCCTATGTTAAAGCAGCCTTGAATCCCAGGGATGAAGCCAACTTGATCCTGCTAGATAAGCTTTTTGATGTACTGCTGGATTGGGTTTGCCAGTATTTTATTGAGGATTTTTGCATAAATGTTCATCAGGGATATTGGCCTGAAGTTTTATTTTTTTGTTGTGTCTCTTCCAGGTTTTGGTAGCAGGATGATGCTGGCCTCATATAATGGGTTAGGGAGGAGTCCTTCCTTTTCAATTGTTTGCAATAGTTTCAGAAGGAATGGTACCAGCTCCTCTTTGTATCTCTGGTAATTTTTTTTTTTTTTTTTTTTTTTTGCATAGAGGTGTTTATAGTATTCTCTGATGGCAGTTTTTTGTTGTTGTTGTTGTTTTTCTTTTTTTTTTTTTTTGTGGCCCAGGCTGGAGTGCAGTGGCGTGATCTCGGCTCACTGCAAGCTCTGCCTCCCAGGTTCACGCCATTCTCCTGCCTCAGCCTCCCGAGGAGCTGGGACTACAGGCACCCGCCACCACGCCCGGCTAATTTTTTGTATTTTAGTAGAGACAGGGTTTCACCGTGTTAGCCAGGATGGTCTCGATCTCCTGACCTCATGATCCACCCACCTTGGCCTCCCAAAGTGCTGGGATTACAGGCGTGAGCCACCGCACCCGGCTGGCAGTTTTTAATTCTGTAGGATCAGTGGTGATGTCCCCTTTATCATTATTTATTGTGTCTATTTGAGTCTTCTCTCTTTTCTTCTTTATTAGGATAGCTAGCAGTCAATCTATTTTGTTAATTTTTTCAGAAAACCAGCTCCTGGATTCATTGATTTTTTTTTTTTTTTTGGAGGATTTTTCGTGTCCCTGTCTCCTTGAATTCTGCTCTGATCTTAGTTGTTTCTTGTGTTCTGCTAGCTTTTGATTAGTTTCCACTTGCCTCTCTGGCTCTTTAATTGTGATGTTAGCATGTCGATTTTAGATATTTCCTGCTTTCTCTTGTGGGCATTTAGTGCTATAAATTTCCCTCTTAACGCTGCTTTAGCTGTGTCCCAGAGATTCTGGTACGTTGTGTCTTTGTTCTCATTGGTTTCAAATAACTTCTTGATTTCTGCCTAAATTTCATTATTTACCCAGGAGTCATTCAGGAGCAGGTTGTTCAATTTCCATGTAACTGTGTGGTTTTGAGTGAGTTTCTTAATCTTGAGTTCTAACAGGATTGCACTGTGGTCTGTGAGACTATTTGTTATGATTTCAGTTCTTTCACATTTGTTGAGGAGTGTTTTACTTCCAGTTACATGGTCAATTTTAGAATAAGTGCCATGTGGCACTGAGAAGAATGTGTATTCTGTTGATTTGAGGTTGGAGAGTTCTGCAGATGACTATTAGGTCCACTTGATCCCAAGCTGAGTTCAAGTCCTGAATATTCTTGTTAATTTTCTGTCTTCTTGATCTGTCTAATGTGACAGTGGAGTGTTAGCATCTCCCACTATTATTGTGTGGGAATCTAAGTCACTTTGTAGGCATCTAAGAACTTGTTTTATGAATCTGGGTGCTCCTATATTGGGTGCATATATATTTAGGATAGTTAGCTCTTCTTTTTGAATTGTTCCCTTTACTATTATGTAATGCCCTTCTTTGTCTTTTTTTATCTTTGTTGGCTTAAAGTCTGTTTTGTCAGGGACTAGGATTGCAACCCCTGCTTTTTTTCTTTCTTTCCATTTGCTTGGTAAATTTTCCATCCCTTTATTTTGAGCCTGTGTGTGTCTTTGCATGTCAGATGGGTCTCCTGAATACAGGACACCAGTGAGTCTTGACTCTTTATCCGATTTAAAAGGGCATTTAGCCCATTTACATTTAAGGTTAATATTGTTATGTGTGAATTTGATTATGTCATCATGATGCTGGTTGGTTATTTTTGCACACTAGTTGATGCAGTTTCTTCATAGTGTCATTGGTCTTTATATTTTGGTGTGTTTCTGCAGTGGCTGGTACCAGTTTTTCCTTTCCATATTCAGTGCTTCCTTCAGGAGCTCTTGCAAGGCAGGCCTGATGGTGATGAAATCTCTCAGCATTTGCTTGTCTGGAAAGGATTTTATTTCTCCTTCACTTATGAAGCTTAGTTTGGCTGAACGTGAAATTCTGGGTTGAAGATTCTTTTATTTAAGAATATTGAATATTGGCCCCCACTCTCTTCTGGCTTGTAGGGTTTCTGCTGAGAGGTCCACTGTTAGTCTGATGTGACACCCCTCTGTTGGCAACCCTGCCTTTCTCTCTGGCTGCCTCTAACATTTTTTTCTTCATTTCAACCTTAGAGAATCTGATGATTATGTGTCTTGGGGTTGATCTTCTCATGCAGTATCTTAGAGTGTTCTCTGTATTTCCTGAATTTGCATGTTGGCCTGTCTTGCTAGGTTGGGGAAGTTCTCCTGGATAATATCCTGAAGTATGTTTTGCAACTTGGTTCCTTTCTCCCTGTCTTTCAAGTACTCCACTCATCATAGGTTCAGTTTTTTTTACATAGTTCCATATTTTTCAGAGGTTATGTTTGTTCCTTTTCATTCTTTTTTTCTAATCTTGTCTGCATGCCTTATTTCAGCAAAATAGTCTTCAAACTCTAATATCCACTTGGTCGATTCAGCTACTGATTCTTGTGTATTTTTCATGAAGTTCTCATGCTGTGTTTTTGAGCTCCATCAGGTCATTTACATACCTCTCTCAACTTGTTATTCTAGTTAGCAGCTCCTGTAACCTTTTATCAAGGTTCTTAGCTTGTTTGCATTGGGTTAGAACATGTTCCTTTAGCTCAGCAGTGTTTGTTATTACCCACCTTCTGAAGCCTACTTCTGTTAATTCATCCATCTTATCCTCCATCCAGTTCTGCACCCTTGCTGGAGAGGCACTGCAATCATTTGGAGGAGAAGAGGCACTCTGGCCTTTTGGGTTTTCAGCCTTTTTTTGTTGATTTTTTCTCATCTTTGTAAGTATGTCTAGTATCAATCCTTGAGGCTGCTGACCCTTGGATTGGGTTTTTGTAGGGAATTTTTTGTCGTTGATGCTGTTGTTGTTTTCTGTTTGCTTGTTTTTCTTGCAATGGTCAGGTCCCTCTTCTGTAGGGCTGCTGCAGTTTGCTAGAGGTTCACTTCAGGCCCTACTCATCAGGTTCACTCCCATGCCTGGAGATGTCACTCGAGGACGCTGGAGAACAGCAAAGATGGGTGCCTGCTCCTTCCTCTGTGACCTCTGACCTCAAGGGGCACCAACCTGATGCCAGTAGAAATGCTACTGTATAGGGTGTCTGACAACCCCTGTTGGAGGGTCTCACCCAGTTAGGTGGCATAGGGAACAGGACCCACTTAACAAAGCACTTTGTTCCTTGGTGGAGGGGGTGTGCTTCACTGTGGGGAAACCCACTCATCTGGGCTACCCAGATTCCTCAGAACTACCAGGAGGGAAGACTAAATCTGCCGGTCTGCGGATACTGTGGCCACCCCTCCCCCTAGAGGCTCAGGTCCAGGAAGATTAGAGTCTGTCCCTAAGCCCCTGGATGGAGTTGTTGGAGTTCCTGCAGGGAGGCCCCGCCTAGTGAGCAGGGACGTGTCAAGGTCCGGCCTGAAGAGGCGCTCTGTCTGCAGTCTGCCACAGCCAGTGCGTTGGGCTGTGGGGTATACCTCTTGGGACCAAGCCGTCCAGCCTCCCTGGCTCCAGCAGCGGAAAGACATGGCCTGGAATAGAGATGGCTGCCATCCTTCCCCCACCCTGGGACCTTAGTGTGTTAGGCAGCTATCAGTCCCAGTGTCGGCTGTAGCCCCTCCTGCAAGGAGCTCAAAGGGCTTAGACAGCAGGCAGCCACAGCAGTGGTGCTGGTTGCCCCTCCCGCGGGGAGCTCCACAGGCTTAAGCAGATTCTAGCTTAGTGGCTGTTGAAAATCTGCTTGGTTCTGTGGTTGGGACCCTAGGCCCCAGTGGTGTGGGCTCACAAGTGAGATCTTCTGATCCGTGGGTTGCACAGTTCCATGGAAAAAGCACGTTTTCCCAGGCTGGGTAACAGGCTCACTCACTGCCTGCCTTGGCTGGGGGCTGCAGCACCACACCGCTCTTCCTTCCTCTCTGTGGGTCACGCCAGCCGCCTAGTCAGTTCTGACAACAAAACCTGGATACCTTGGCTGCCAGTGCAGGATTCACATGCTGTTATGGTTCTTTTAGATGGGAGCCACAGATTGCTGCTGCTTCTAGTTGGCCATCTTGGCCCCACCCCCCACTTTTAATTTCTTCAAGAACTTTTCCTTTGTGTTCACAACTTAGCCAACTGTTTGGTGCAACAGACCTAGCTTAAGGCCTGTCTCATCCTTTGACATACTTTCCTTACTATGCTTAATCACTTCTAGCTTTTAATTTAAAGTGACAGACATGCTATTCTTCTTTTCACTTGAGCACTTAGAAGCCATTGTCGGGTTATTAACTGGCCTAATCTCAATATTGCTGTATCGGCCAGGCGCGGTGGCTCACGCTTGTAATCCCAGCACTTTGGGAGGCCGAGGCGGGCGGATCATGAGGTCAGGAGATCGAGACCATCTTGACTAACATGGTGAAACCCCGTCTCTACTAAAAAATACAAAAAAATTAGCCAGGCGTGGTGGCGTGCACCTGTAGTCCCAGCTCCTCAGGAGGCTGAGGCAGGAGAATGGCGTGAATCCCGAAGGTGGAGATTGCAGTGAGCCGAGATCTCGCCACCGCACTCCAGCCTGGGCAACAGAGCGAGACTCCATCTCAAAAAAATATATATATATATTGCTGTATCTCAGGGAATAGGGAGGCCTGAGGAGACAGCCTGAGGCCTGAGAGACCAAGGAAAAGTCAGTCGGTGGAGTAGTTGAAACACAAACAGCACTTATCGATTAAGATTGTCGTCTTACATGGATATTGTTCATGGCACTCCAAAACAATTACAATAGTGATTGTAATTGTAATAATCAAAGATCACTGATCACAGATCACATAAGAGATAAAGAAAATAATTTTTTAAAGTTTCAAATATTTTGAGAATTACCAAAATGTGAGACAGACACAAAGTGAGCACATGCTGTTGGAAAAATGGTACTAACAGATTTGCTTGACACAGGGTTGTCATAAACCTTTGATTTGTAAAAAATGCAGTATCTGCGAAGCACAATAAAACGAGGTATGCCCGCACTAAGTCCAAAATGGTGATTCCTATAGCAACATTGGCATCCCAGACCCCTATCCTTGGCTTCATAACTAAATATCAAGCAATTCACATTTCACACAGGTGGTTCAAATGAACACATCAAAAGTGAAGTCATTCTCCCTGCCACATCTACAAAGCTGCTTCTTTGCCCTCGTTATTGGTCTTAGTTACCCAAGCTAGAAACTGGAAGGCTTCCTGGGCCATTCCTTTACCCTGTCTCGACCCATCAGAGTCCTACTAATTTTGTTCCTATTTACATCTCTCAAGTTTCCTTTGTCTATCTCATGGTCTGGTTGGTATCTTTATCCTCTTTGGACTGGAGTACTGATGCAACACCCTACCTTGTCTCTTTGCTCCAGTTTTATCTCCTATAATCCATCCTATGCTATGTAGAAACCATAACGACCTTTTTAAAATTCAAAACTGCCAAATCAGCTCCTGCAACTTACCCACCTACAACCCTTCAATGGTTTCCTATGATCTACAGAGTTAAATCCAAGCTTGTTCAGTTATCCATTGTTTTAGTCTGATCTCCTGTCATTCCTAGTCTACCTCTTTGGTATATTGGCCCAGGTCACTCCCTACAAATACTTGGCTCATGCTGTCCTTTCTGCCTAGAATGTTTATCCTCAACTCTTCGTCACTTAACTAACTTGTACTTATCATTTACGACTCTATCCAGGCAACAGATCATTCCCTTCATCTGCTTTTCTATTAAATAATTATTGGAAGTATATTTTCTATGCCTTCAAATATAAATTTACTAAAAATTCCACTTGTGAGAGATACATTCCAAGGTAACATCAGAAGATTCTGTTCTTCTGGTAATACTAACCCATCATATATATGTGCTACACTAATGGCTGATCCTATATTGTGGACGTAATTAAGATAGGCAATGCAATTAGCAATATAAGTATGTATACATGTGTGTATGTCTACGTATTTTCCATTAAATAGCTATCCCATGTTAGCCACTGCAATTTGTAAAATTGGTAATGATTGAGAAAGGAGGCCCAATGGTGTGAAGGAAAAAACATCAATTTTGGAAAAGAGAACTGGGTTTGGATTTAAGCTCCATCATATCTGGTTTTATGTTATAGAATAAATATTTTAATAATTCTATGTCCTTATCTGTAAAATGGAGACATTACAGATCCTTTCTGGAGGGACATACGTCCTTTCTGGAGGGACATAGGAATGATTCTCAGTCAAAGGCCTTCTGTATGTATGTCCAGTTTAAACTTTTCATTTCTGAAGAGAATTTATATTTCCCATTCCTTTCTCTTACAAAGAGAATTGATTCATCCCTTCATGAGCTGGAGTGTCTCTCCCATATAAGGTTGTTGTTATAACATCTAATAATTTATTAATGAGTTTGATACATGACATGGTACATGGTAGATACTGAATAAATAGTAGCTATTAACATAGTTATTAATACTGAGCAGTTAAAAATGTGACAGGCAAAAAACACATGCCATACCTTTGATTAAAATGTGAGGTGCCATGATTAAAAGTTGCGTTCATTTTAAAACACACAAAACCCTGCACAGCTTCAAAACATTTATACCCCTGCAAAATTTGTCTTTGGTCCACCCATGTTTATCAAACCATCCTTCTCTCCTCAATGTCCCCCATTTAATAAGATCATTCCTCTCTTGGACTAAATGTTAAAAGAATATTATATAATTATTCTACTATAAATAAAATTTAAAAACAGAATAGGATAATACATTTTATTACCTTTACGATATACTAATCTAATTTGATTATACACAAAATAGCTCAGTGTTATTCAGTCAATAATTATTTCTTCAGTCTCTGTAAGGTATGTAATACTTAGAACCAGTACTTAAAATAATCTCCATAAAGTTTATAAATTGTACCAAGTAAAAAAATACAATGTGGTTATTGCTTATATACTCATTTAAACAAACATCTATTGCATATTTACTACCTTACGGGAATGCAAAAATGAACAAACAATGACATAATCCTTGCCTTCTGACTCACAGTCTAGAAGAGGAATTAGTCACATATACAAGTAATCATCATAAAATATAAAAAGTACAGTATTAAAAATGAATAAAGAATTGTGGGAGCTCAAAGAATAATGGTAGCTAAATCTTCTAGGCTGAGGGTTGGTTCCTTGCAAGGGAAGTTACATATGAGGACATAGAGGAACTGAATAGATGGACAGGGAGATATACGGAATAACAAACAGCATGAACAATTTGCCACGTATGTCTGGACAGTTTCATTTTCTTGTCATGAATACATATGTGCTACACGAAAAGGGAAAAGTGGCAGGTAATTTGTCTTTATGCATGTTTATTTATCCTTTGCTAAGAGTAAAACAATGTCTAAACAAGGAAAACAAGTGAGCACACTCATTATTAGAATCATTCCTATGCCTCACTAAACATTTATTCAAATGAACTATGTCCTCTATCTTAATTAGAGTTATTGCTATTCACTCTGAGTTGATAACATGTAAAACTTTGGCAAAAACGTTTGACTCTCACAGATTTATATTCTTAACCTAAACCTTTGCTGAATATTATTTCCAAATATTTACATCTATAAACAAGGCTGAGGCTCTTGTCTGAGTTAATAATGTCTTCTTTTCTTTTTGTGGACAGAATAACATGAAAATATTAATAATGTATATTATAGAGACCAGAGCTAGGAATAAAAGACTAAGCCACACCCTAGGGCAGCTTACTCGGATAGCCCAATTCAACAAAAGAATAATATAGGCATTTGCCACTTGCTTTTGCTTCCTTTAGGCCTTAGCTGTGTAAATGCTCCTACAATAGTCCAGGAATTCCTTCCTTTGTTGTGACACTTACCTTCATGATTAAGCTTCTATGTTCCACAGATTCACTAAAATTTGTGCCCATTTCAAATATACTTGTGACTCCATCCTCACACAAATTCATCCAGTAATGATATTCCTCACGCCGAGGAAGTCGATCCCAAAAAGTCCTGAAGGCTTCCCAGACAGCTTCCTGACACACTAGAAAATAGAGAGGTGTTTTTTTACAAAAAGCTAACATACTCTGGGGTTCTTTTTTTTTTTTTTTTGAGACGGAGTCTCGCTCTGCCGCCCAGGCGGGAGTGCAGTGGCGCAATCTCGGCTCACTGCAAGCTCCGCCTCCCGGGTTCACTCCACTCTCCTGCCTCAGCCTCCTGAGTAGCTGGGACTACAGGCGCCCACCACCACGCCCGGCTAATTTTTTGTATTTTTAGTAGAGACGGGGTTTCACCATGGTCTCGATCTCCTGACCTCGTGATCCGCCCGCCTCGGCCTCCCAAAGTGCTGGGATTACAAGCGTGAGCCACCGCGCCCAGTCAGGGTTCTTAAAATGATCACAGACTGATTCATACAGATTCCTTGAGACACTCAAGGGTCCTTTCTGGAGGGACATAGGAATGATTCTCAGTCAAAGGCCTTCTGTATGTATGTCCAGTTTAAACTTTTCATTTCTGAAGAGAATTTATATTTCCCATTCCTTTCTCACAAAGAGAATTGATTCATCTCTTCATGAGCTGAAGTGTCTCTCCCATCTCTTAAAAAAAAAATCCATGTTTATACTTTATAAAAGTGGAGCTGATACTGAGTATACTGTATTTAATCCAATGTTTTCCTAATGGACACTGTGATTTTCAGTTTCCTTAATGCTCGCAGATGTTCTCCTAAAGTCATAACTTCAAAAACCAGCTTCTTTGCTTTTCAGGATCACTGGGGAAGGAGACACTGACATTTATAAATGGCCTGGAGCTTTTTGGCTAAATGCAGTGACATAACTGCATTGCATCTACTTGCTCAAAAAGTCATCACATATTTCTGATAAAAAAACAAAACAAAACAGGAGTATTCAAACTTTTCCTCAAAGCTTACAGGAAGCAGAAAGTACTACCTAAAATCAAGTAGAAGATATCCACCTGAAATTATCACTCTCAAACTACATTTCATATCTGAGAACAGAAAATAATAATTAGTCTTTTTTATACATAAAAACTTATGTCCACACAAAAACCTGCACACAAGTATTTAAAGTCGCTTTATTCATAATTGCCAGAACTTGGGGGTGATGAAGATCTCCTTCAATAGGTGAAAGGATGAACAAACTGTGATATATCTAAAATATTATTCAATGATAAACAGAAATGAACTTTCAAGCCATAAAAGACATGGATAAAACTTTAATGCACATTGCTAAGTAGAGGAAGCCAATCTGAAATGACTGCATACTGGTGATTCCAATATCATTCTGGAAAAGGCAACACTATGGAGACAGTAAAAAGATCAGTGGTTTCCAGGGGTTGAGGGAGACAGGGATGAATAGAAGGAGCATAGCAGATTTTTAGGGCAGTAAGAGTACTCCATATGATACTATAATGGAGGATACATGTCATTATACATTTGTCAAAACCCATAGAATGTACAACACAAAGAGTGAACCCTAATGTTAACTATGAACTTCAGTTAATAATAATGTGTTAATATTGGCACATAAATTGTAACACATATGCCACAATATTATAAAATGTTAATAACAGGGAAAAGTGGTGGGGGAGTTGAGGGAATATATGGTAACTCTCTAAACACACTGCTCAATTTTTCTGTAAACCTAAAACTGCTCTAAGAAATATAGCCTATTAAGAAAAAATATATATATATACACACATACGTACATACACATGAACTTTAAAATGATATTCAGGAGAAATATATTGCTGTATTAAAATAAAAACTAATCAATTTATTTGTTAAGTTATTCCAAAGCAACAGATCTGAAAGACTGCTGAATAGTATCTCTGTGCATTTTGTATAGTACTGAATGTACTGCTGTTCTGAAACCATTTCAGAGTTGCAGGACACTGTACGTAACAGATAGATCAGGATGGAAAGGAAGAGGAAGAGAGTGGTAAGAGAGAAAGTTAGATTTAACAGAGATAAAAAAACTATTTTTCATAGCAAGAAGATTGAATACACATCAGGCAGTATATTGAGGTGGAGCCTCTGGACTCACACAGTCAGAAGATCTAAGTTCCTGCTCTAGCTTTCCAGTATACTAGTTTGATAACCATGGGTAACTTACCTATCTATTCAAAGCTTCAATTGACTCATCTCTCTTTTTAACAGGATAATTACTGCCATATTATCTTATCTGTGAAAGTATTTTACAAATTGCAAAGTGCTACATGAATATCATATGTTATTATCATGTTCAGTTCTGATTGTCCAATAGTTATTTGGTGGAAGAAGACAGTCTAAGCTGAAAAAATTCTTAAGCTTTAACAGATTATGAAATGTATAAGTATTGAAAGTTTCTCTATCAATTGAGTTTTAGGGCTAAACTGAACCTTTCATTACAAACTTAATTTGTCTTTTAGTGAACTAACTGTATCCTTATTATTGTTATTCAGAACTTCTGACCATCCAGCATACAGAAGAGTCTAGCGGGCACTGACTGAGGCAGAGCTGAACTATTTGTAGATCATTGTTTTTCATTTCTTCTTCTTAAAACTTCGAAATGAAAATTAAAGTAATTTCCAAAAGACAATGCAAAGGTGAAAAGTCTGAGACAGTAAAAACTAACAAAAAGTGAATGTCTATAATGTCTGGTTATGAAATGAAGTGATTCAGAGAAAGTATAAAACAATGTTTGAAAAAATAACTATCTACCCATAGGGAAAGAAAAAATAAATCCCAATGCTTTCTTCATACTATACACAAAAAATGATTTGAAATATTAGGGCTAATACTATGAAGTTTCTAAAATAAAACATAGAAGAATATCTACATCACTTGAGGATAGACAAAGATTTTATAGACAGTACACAGAAAGCAACAATTATGAAAGAAAAAACAATAAATTAGAATTCATCAAAACTAAAAAGTGTCTGATTATCAAAAGACACTGTTAATAAAAATGAGTAGGCAAACCACATATCTGGCAGAAAATATTCAAAATACATACATCTGACAAAGAATTGGTATTTAGGACACTGAAATAATTCCTACAACTCCCTAACAAAAAAGCAAACAACCTAATTTTTACAATAGGTAAAAGGCTGGAATATATACTTCACAAAGGAAGAGATACAAATAGCCAATGAGTATGTGAAAAACTGTTCACCATCATTCATTTTTAAAAGAAATCCCAATTAAAGTATCCATACACAAACCAAGAATGACTGAAATTTTTACATGGACAACACCAAAATTTGGCAAAAATGCAGAGTAACCAAAAACCTCATTTTTGGTAGGAATGTATAATAGTATAACCACTTTGAAAATAAATGTTAATTGTTTCTTATATAACAAAATATACACCAATCCTATTGTATTAGTCCATTCTCATGCTGCTATGAAGAAATGCCCAAGGCTGGGTAATTTATAAAGGAAAGAGATTTAATTGACTCACAGTTCCACATGGGTGGGGAGGCCTCAGGAAACTTACAATCATGGTGGGAGGGAAGCAAACACATCCTTCTTCACATGGCAACAGGAGAAAGAAGTGTTGAGTGAAGTGGGGGAAAGCCCCTTATAAAGCTATCAGATCTTGTGAGAACTTGATCACTATCATGAGAACAGCATGGGGGAACCACTCCCATAATCTAGTCATCTCCCACAAGGTCCTGCCTCCAACACATAAGGATTACAATTTGGATTAAAATTCAAGATGAGATTTTGGGTGGGGATACAAGCAAACTGTATCATTCTGCCCTAGCCCCTCCCAAATCTCATGTCTTCACATTTCAAAACACAACCATGCCTTTCCAACAGTCTCCCAAAGTCTTAACTCATTCTAGCATTAACCAAAAGCCCAAGTCCAAAGTCTCATCTGAGACAAGGCAAGTCCCTTCCACCTATGAGCCTGTAAAATCAAAAGCAAGTTAGTTCCTAGATACAATGAGGATACAGGCTTTGGGTAAATACACCTGTTGCAAATGGGAGAAATTGGCCAAAATTAAGTGAAATCTTAAAGCTCCAAAATGATCTCTTTTGACTCCATGTCTCACATCCACGTCACACTGATGTAAGAGGTGGGCTCCCACAGTCTTGGGCAGCTCCACCCCTGTGGCTTTGCAGGGTACAGCCCCCCCTCCCAGCTGCCTTCACTGTGTGGCGTTGAGTGTCTCTGGCTTTTTCAGGTGCATGGTGCAAGCTGTTGGTTGATCTACCATTCTAGGGTCTGGAGGACAGTGACTCTCTTCTCACAGCTCCACTAGTCAGTGCCCCAGTGGGAACTCTGTGTGGGGGCCCCGACCCCACATTTCCCTTCCACACTGCCCTAGCAGATGTTCCCATGAGGGCTCCACCCCTGCAAAAAACTTCTGCCTGGACATCCAGACATTTCCCTACGTTCGCTGAAATTTAGGTGAAGGTTCTCATACCTCAATTCTTGACTTCTGTGCACCAACACCACATGTAAGCCACCAAGGCCTGGGGCTTGCACCCTCTGAAGCAATGGCTTGAGCATTATGTTGGCCCCTTTTAGCCATGGCTGGCATGCAGGGCACCAACTCCAGAAACTGCATAAAGCAGCAAGGCCCTTGGCCTGGCTATTTTTTCCTTCTAGGCCTCTGGGCCTGTTATGAGAGGGGCTGCTGTGAAGACCTCTGACATGCCCTGAAGACATTTTCCCTATTGTCTTGGTGATTAACATTTCGCTTATCACTACTTATGCAAATTTCTGCAACCAGCTTGAATTTCTTCTCAGAAAATGAGTTTTCTTTTCTATTGCATTGTCAGGCTGCAAATTTTCTAAACTTTTATGTTGTGCTTCCCTTTTAAACATAACTTTCAATTCCAAACCATATCCTTGTGAATATATAAATATGAATGCTTTTAACAGCAGCCAAGTCACCTCTTGAATGCTTTGCAGCTTAGAAATTTCTTCCGCCAGATACCCTAAATCATCTCTCTCAAGTTCAAAATTCCACAGATCTCTAGGGCAGGGAGAAAATGCCACCAGTATCTTTGCTAAGACATAGTGAGTCACCTTTATTCCAGTTCCCACAAGATCCTCATCTCCATCTGAGACCTCCTCAGCCTGGACTTCATTGTCCATACCACTATCAGCATTTTGGTCAAAACCATCCAACAGGTATCTAGGAAGTTCTGAACTTTTCCACATCTTCCTGTCTTCTTCAGTGCCCTCCAAACCATTCCAACCTCTGCCTGTTACCCAGTTCCAAAGTTGCTTCCACATTTTTGGGTATCTTTACAGCAATGCCCTACTACTTGTTAACAATTTGCTGTATTAGTCCATTCTCATGCTGCTATGGAGAAATATCCAAGACTGAAGAATCTATAAAGGAAAGAGATTTAAATTATTCACAGTTCTGCATGGCTGGGGAGGCCTCAGGAAACTTACAATCATGGTGGAAGGGGGAGCAAACACATCCTTCTTCACATGGCATCAGGAGAGAGAAGTGCTCTCTCTCAAGTTCAAAATTCCATAAAATCCCACTTAAACAGGGGAAAGCCCCTTATTAAGCCACAGATCTCATGAGAACTTGCTCACCATCGTGAGAACAGCATGGGGGAACCACCCCCACGATCTAATCTCCCCCCATGAGGTCCCACCCCCAACACATGGGGATTACAACTCAAGATGAGATTTTGGGTGGGGACACAGCCAAACCATATCACCTATGACCCAGCAATTTCCTCCTAGGTATTCCTTTAAGACATCTGTAAGCATATATCCACAGAAAGACTTATGTTCAATGCCAGAGCATCTTTATTCATAATAACTTAAAAATGAAAACAACGCAAGTATCCATCAATAGAAAAATAAACAAATGGCCATATAATGGAATCAAAAGGAAATTACTAATTCATGCAACAACATGGATGAATCTCAAAGGGCTGAGTGAAAGAAGCATTATACAAAAGAGCACATACTATTCTATTTATATAAAGTCCTAGGAAAGTGAAAATAATCTATGAGTTTAAAAAATGGTTCAAAGAGTGGTCACATACTAGAATAGGAAGTATCTGGGAAGGAGTATAAGAGAACTTTCTGGGGTGATAATATCCTAAAACTTAAGAGAGGTTGGGGTTAATGTGTATTAGTCAAAAGTCACCAAGTGGTACATGTAAGATTTATGCATTTTACTCTGTAAATTTCACCTTTAAGAAAGTAAACAAATATTGAGCTCTAGTTAATTATACTCATACTGAAATATCTAGAGGGAATTGTATTGATGTCTTCAACTTGTGAAATACATCTAAAAAATTAGATGGTTAAGCCAGGCATGGTGGCTCACAACTGTAATCCCAGCACTTTGGGATGCCAAAGTAGGCAGATCACTTGAGCCCAGGAGTTCAAGATCAGCCTGGGCAATGATATCTCGTCCCTACAAAAATTACAAAAAAATTAGCTGGGCATGGTGGCACATGCCTATAGTTCCAGCTACTCAGGAGGCTGAGGTGGGAGGATCATCTGAACCCAGGGAGATCGAGTATGCAGTGAGGTGTAATCACACCACTGCACTTCAGCCTGGGTGACAAAGTGAGACCCTGTCTCAAAAAAAAAAAAAAAAAAAAAGATGGTTAGAGAGACAGACACATAATAAAGCAAATATAATAAAATGTTAACTGTAGAACTAAGCTGTGAGAATATGAGTGTTTACGACATCATTCTTTCACTTTTCTATCTGTTTAAAATGTTTTCAGAAAATCTTAGAAAAACATTATTGTGTGCCAAAGAAATGTGGTTGGAAGGAATATGGGAGAGCATCCAGAAGTGATATAAATCACCAGGCTTCATAGGAGACCTCCCCTTGACCTCACTCCTAGCTTCACAGAATAGCATAAGCTGTCTCCTATAAATTATGCTTTGGTCAATGTTTCCCCATCTCCTATAAAAAGCTCTCTCAGTAGTTCAATGCTTCGTCTAAAATACTCCATAGAAATTCATTCTTTTACGTTACATTTAACCCTTTTATACCTTGTAGTCTATTAAAATTCAATTGCCAGAGTCCCATTTCCAGCATGAAGAGCGAGGAGCTACACAGATCCACTCCCCAGAGAAACAGGCAAAAATCATTTTGAAAACAATCATTTAAAAGCTCTGGAAATGGTCCTAGGGGCATATGACAAACGAAGAAACATTTGCTTAGGAAAATCTACTACAACTAGGTTAAAAAAAAAAAAAAAGTGAAAATCAGTGGTTCTAACCAGGGCAATTAGGCAAGAAAAGGAAATAAAAGGCAGCCAAATTGGAAAAGAAGTAAAACTATATCTGTCTACAGATGACATGAGCTTGTATCTAGGAAAGCCTAACCTAAGGAATCCACTTTAAAACTATTTGAACTAATAAACAAGTTCAGCAGGGTTGCAGGATATAAAACTGATATACAAAAATCAGTTGTATGCCTGTATGATAGCAATGAACAATCCAGAAATGAACATAAGAAAACAAGTATGTATGCAAAAGCATCAAAAAGATTAAAATCCTTAGGAATAAACGTAAGTCTCCCAAAATGCAAAACATACTCTGAGAACCAAAAAATTATTTTAAAAAATAAAGACCTAAATAAATTGAAAAACTTCCCATATTTATAGACTGGAATATTTAACACTGTTGAGATGGCATTATCTCCAAACTGATTTACACATTCAATGCAATTTTATCAGAATACATGCTGACTTCATTGTAGAAACTGATAACCTTCCTATAAAATTTATGTGGAATTGCAAGGGACCTAGAATAGCCAAAGTAATTTTTAAAAACAACAAAGATGGTGAACTCATGCCTAATTTCAAAATATACTACAAAGCAAAGACTACAGAACTGGCACATGAATAGACATATAAATCAATGGAATACAATTGAGAGTCCAGAAATCATGTGTCATGGTCAAGTGATTTTCAGCAAGAGTGCTAATATCACTCAGTGGAAAAGAAGAGCCTTTTCAACAAATGGTGCTGGGAGAACCGGATAGCCACATGCAAAATAATAAATTTAGATCCTTACATCATATACAAAAAAAAATCAACTCGAAATAGATGAAAAACTTAAATGTACACACCAAAACTATAAAACTCTTAGAAAGAAATACAGGAATAAATCTTTATGACCTCAGGTTCAGCAATGGATTCTTAGTTATGACACCAGAGGCTCAAAAAAATAGATAAGTTGGACTTTGTCAAAATAAAAAACTTTTGTGCATGAAAGATACCATCAAGAAAGTGAAAAACAACCCACAGAATGGGATAAAATATTTTCAAATCATTTATCTGATAAGGGATTTATAGCCAGAATAAATAAATTACAGCTCAATAATAAAAAGACAACGTAATTTAAAAATGGGCAAAGTTCTGAACAGACATTTTTCAAAGGAAGATATACAAATGTAAATAAGCATATGAAAAGTTGAATGTTATTAATCATTAGGGAAATGTAAATCAAAATCACAACGAGCCATCATTTCAAACCTATAAGAATGGTTATACTTTAAAAAAAAAAAAAAAGGAAAACAGTGCTGGCAAAGATGTGACTAAATCAGAACCCCTATACACTGCTGGTGGGATATAACACAGTACAGTCACTTTGGAAATTAGTCTGACATTTCCTCATGTAATTATAGAGTTACTGTATGACCCAGAAATTCTACTCCTAGATAAATACCTAAGAGAAATGCAAACAACCCAAATGCCCATTGACTGACAAAATGTGATCTATCCATACACTAAAATATTATTGGACCATAAAAAGGAATAAAGTACTGATACATGTACAACATGGATGAACTTTGAAAGTAATATGCAAAGTGAAAGAAGCCAGTCACAAAAGACCATATATTATATGATCTTATTGTATGATATATCCAGAATACACCATTCTGTAAAGACAGAAAGTAGATTAGCGTTTACTTAGGCCTGGGAAGAGGGGGAAGGGAGATAAAAGGATAAAAGGATGATAGCTAAAGGGTCACATGTTTCTTTTTGAGGTGATAAAAATGTTCTTAAACTGACTGTGGTGATTTGGTATATCTGTGAATATACTAAAAAGCCACTTAATTTTGTAGTATGAATGGGTAAATTGTATAATATATGAATCACATCCCAATAAAAGCTGTAAAAAAATGCGATTCCCTCTGGAAAGGGAATGCATCCTTAATCCAATGGCTTTTCAGTTAGGAGCTATCTGACAAGAAGGTTCAACGAACTAACTTGGAATAACAGGATTCAGAATGGTTACAAGTTCTGAAGCATTTGCACAGAAAGGAGAAACCTAGATAGGACGCTGTAGGCAGAAGAGAGAAGAGCAAAATCAGCATGACCTCCAGGCAAAGAGGTACTAAGGAAGGTAAAATTCCATCACTGATAAATACTGCATACTTCACTACTTGGCCTGTAACTAAACAGTTCAGAATTCCCATCCTTGTCAAATAAGGATATTATAGCCTTTAGTAACTTCTGAAGAGAGCTTTCTATTTTGAGAAGATAACTAATGTACAAATGGCCTCTCTTCTGGCAGAAATAACCTGCCCTGGAAACTAGTGGTGGAACGGAAAATGTTATAATATTCTGAAGAAAATGCCAGCATTTAACCTGTCTTTAATCCTTCTACTAGATCTCCAGCTGTGTCTTATCTAAAACTTAGGAATCCAGAAATCCAGCATGGAATTATCTTTTTTTAGTGTAATATATTTTCCTTTCAGAATTGTGGAGCCCAAAGCATATGGAATAGTCTATTTTGGTGCAATAAGGCAAGAAAAAGAAATATAAGGTATAGAAATTGCTAAGTAATATAACTATATTTGTAGATGAAATAATTATCTATGTAGAAAGCCCTAAGGAACATACCCAAAAAAACTACTAGAACTGGTAAGTGAGTTCAGAAAAGTTGCAGGATAAAAGGCCAATATACAAAAATCAGTTGTATTTCTATACACTAGCAAGGAATAATCAGAAATTACATTTTTTAAAAATCACTAACAATAGCATGAAAAAATGTGAAATCCTTACAAATAAATCTGATAAAAGAGATGCAAGATCCATACACTAAACAAAACATGGGTTATATGTTCCTTCCATTCAATCAATAACATTGTCATTTATTTGGGATCTACAATGGCCCTAGAACTCTTAGCCAAATTCACCAAAACCTTTAAATATATTTTATATTATTATCATTCCCATTTCAAGGGTGAAGAAACTAAGATTTTAACAAATTGAATAATATTCCTAAAAACAAAGAGCCAATAAACTTGTATCTCAGACTCAGATTTGCATAGCCCTGTGGCTCAAATATTGCATGCGACATACGTACGCTAAAATGATTATTTGTTGTCTATTTGAAATTGAAATTTAACTGGGTGTCCTGCATTTTTATTTGCTAAATCTGGTAACTATATGTATCAGTCAAGTATGGGCTGTGGATGGCTTCACTCCTTAGGACTCTAGACTTGCATAGTAGGTTTTAAACAAATGAAACTATACCCAGCGTTTGGGTCCTGAGACCTTCCATAGGCTGTTTCCCACTCTGATTCACTGGAAAATGCCAACTCATTCTTCAAAATCCAGGTTAACTAACTTCTATCACCCTAGGCATGGACGGCCATTCCCACTTGTGTCCTTCCCACATATATACTTTGTACATACCTTTACTATTGCACACTCTACAGTGTTTTAATTACTGTGGTTAATACTATACCTGGTAGAATCAGTATAAATAAGATTTCACGTGTAAATTAACAAATGAATAAATGAATGAATAAAAATCAGAAAACATCCCTGAAAGAAACTGAAGATGACCTAAATAAATGGAGGGATATATCATGTTCATAGATCAGAAGACTCAATATAGGTTGAACATCCTTAATCCAAAAATCCAAAATGCTCCAAAATATGAAACTTTCTGAGTGCCAGCATGATACCACAAGTAGCAAATTCCACACCTGACCTCTTTTGATGGGTGACAGTCAAAATGCAGGCACACTAGACAAGAGTACCCAAGGGAAAAAAGACTATCCCAGCTCCCTTCAGCTGTGTTATATCTTTTTTGCCCACGTCCAGATTACTCCACCAGGCCATAAAATGGCATCCATGGAGCCCAGACACACGAACAACAGTAATAAATAAAGTATGTTGTACAATAACCTTTAATCAAAACAGAATTGTAGAGAGAAACTAGAAGCCTGCCATTGTTTGTTGTTACTGTTGTTTAACAGCTGAGGCAGGTATTCTGGTGATGCCACTGTTCTGCTTAGTACCCTGAACACATTCTTCTTCACTGTATTAACAGTATAGCATATTTTTTACTGTGAAGTACTGATATGTAAATAAGTGTAAGAAAATGATTGCTTTTTGGTAGCATGTAAATTCAGAGTCAGGAACGATGATGATGCCAAACAACTACAGACTGTCCACGTGGGTGCCTGAAATAGTGACACCTTTGCTTTCTGATGGTTAAATGTTCAAAAACTTATTTCGTGCACAAAATTATCAAAAATATGGTATAAAATTACTTCAGATAAGTGTATAAGGTGTATATGAAACATAACTGAATTCTGTGTATAGATTTCAGTCTCATTCTCAAGATATCTCATGTCTATGCAAATATTTACAAATCCAAGAAAATCTGAAACTCACAACACTTCTGGTCCCAAGCATTTTGGATGAGAAATAGTCAATCTGTATTGTTAAGATGGCAGTTCTCCCCAAATTGATCTATAGAATGAAACACAATCCCAATCAAAATTTCAGCAGCACTTTCGTAAAAATTGGTAAGCTGATTATTTCATATGGAATATAAAAGGCTGCATAACCAAACAAATTTGAAAAAAAAACAGAAGTTGGAGGACTTGCACTACCTGATTCAAGACCTATAATAAAGCTTACAGTAAATAAGACACTATGGTATTGGCATAAAAATAGACAAATAAGTGGAACAGAATGAAGAGGGCAGAAATAGATCCACCATATATAAACACTGATTTTCAACAAAGGTGCAAAAACAAGAAAGGATAATCTTTTTTTAACAAATGGTATTGGAACAATTAGCTATGCATATAAAAATATTAACTTTGATCCATATGTCATAATCAAAAATTAAAGAAGATTACAGTTTTAAATCTAGAACCTAAATACAGTAAAAATTCTACGGGAAAAGACTGAGAAAGAAAAAACTTTGTGATCTTGGGTTAAGCAAACTAAGATCAAAAACTAAAAGGATAGTCCCCCAAAAAGCCTGATAAATTTGACTTTATCAAATGTTAAAACTTCTGCTCCTTAAAATACATCATGGAGAAAATAGAAAAGACAAGCTACAGATTGCAAGAAAAATGTATGCAAAGTATATGTTTGACAAAGAACGTACATTTAGAACACATTAAGAACTATTACAACTCAATAATAGAAAAGCAACCCATTTTTTAATGGCAAAATATTCAAATAGACTCCTCACTAAAAAAAGATATATAAATGACAGATAATTATGTAAAAAAATGTGCTCAAAATTGTTAGTCATAATTGGTTAGGAAAATGCAAATTAAAACCACAATAAGATATACATCCACTGGAATGGCTAAAGTTAAAAAAGACCAACTATACCAAGTGTTGAGAGGATGTGAAGAAAATGGAATCCTACTACACTGTTGGTGATACAGTAATATTGGAAAACTTGACAATTTACTGGAAAGTTAAACATATACCTATCATGTGACCCAGACGTTCCACTATTATTACTCAATAGAAATGAAAATATGTTCACAGAAAAACTTGTACTCAAATAACCATAATTTCTTTCCCTGTAATCAGTAATAACTAAAAACAACCCAAATATCCCATATGGTGGTATATCTGTAATATAGAATACTACCCAACAATAAAAGCTAACAAACTATTGATACACAAAAAAATGCATAAATTTCAAAATAATTACACTGAGTAAAAGAAACCAGACCAAAAAAAGAGTATATACCAAAGAGTATGTTCCATTTATATATAAAAGTATAGAAAATGCAAACTAATACATAGTGATAGAAAGCAAATTCATGGTTGCCTCAGTATTGGGGTAAGGAGAGGTAGTGAGGGAGGTGGGCATTATAAATGGTCATGAAGAAATGTTTAAGAGTGATTGATAGGTTTATTATCTTAACTATAATGATGGTTTCAAGGGTAAATTTGTCAAAACTAATGAAATGGTATACTTTAAATATATGCAGGCTATATTTCATTAAAATACACCTCAATAAAGCTATATTTTAAAAAGTCCAACAACGAGTATTTTTTTAAAAAAAGAGGGGCATCCTAGTACGCTGTTTAATTTTACAAAACATTAGGTTAAATATAGTTGTGTCTTGCTTAGAAACAATTTTCAAATTTGTTACAACAACTAGCAATTGATACCAAATTCTCTATGAAGGAAAAATTGAGCAAACCGTTAGACTGAATTAGCTTGGTAGAAAGAGCTAAGATCCTTAGTTGGATATTGAATAACTCCCTCCCTCTAAATTGCAAACATTTGGTGTTAAGGGCATAATACAAATTATCTCTTCAAAATCAAGCAAGACCTATGTTGAAATACTCATTTCTCTCAATTTTTAAAAACATAACAAATGAAATATTTATTCTTTACCATGACAGTAACAGCTATCTCAGCTATAATCTTGATGTGGTGTGCCAACCATTTTAGCTGTATAAGATCCCTTTTCAAGGATCCTACTCATACCATCTGTATTTTAAAATCAATTATTCTAGGAACGCTTTATGTTCATTTTTGTCAGCTTCTTTTTCTACAGTATCTCTTGAATTTATAAAAACAAGAGCAAAGCAATCAAAAGGTATGACCAAATCCCTTACATGATTGGTTATTTCCTCTTCACTATTTAATCAGTTCCCAAAATACCAAGATATTCTTATTTTAAAATAATATAAAGTACGGTGAGACCCCATCTCTACTAAAAATACAAAAAAAAAAAAAAAAAAAAAAAAAAAAACTAGCCGGGCATGGGGGCATGTGCCTGTAATCCCAGCTACTTGGGAGGCTAAGGCAGGAGAATCACTTGAACCCAGGAGGTGGAGGGTGCAGTGAGCCAAGATCATGCCACTGCACTCCAGCCTGGGTGACAGAATGAGAGTATGTCCCAAAAAATAGTAATAATAAATAATAATAATAATAATATAAAGTAAAAATCCAGGTGGTAGAAATCGAATCTTGATAAATTATTAACTGTCATTCTCATTCACCTTCAGTTCCTTTATTCTCTCCCCACTGTCTTTGGAATTTTCCATTTCTGGCATATGGCCTATACTCAAAATGCCAGGTCTGTGGATCTCCATTTAAAAAGTAAAAGGAAAGCTTATTGCATAGTAATGTTTGATAGCTCCCAAATACAATCAAGAAATAGAAATACACTCATAACAAAGAGCTGCCAATATAATACACTGTACTACTTTAACAAAAATATCAAATAAATATGTGTAATAGCTGGTATTATATTAAATTTTTATTGTGTTTTTAAAACTTTGATGAGAAGGGAAGAAGGGAAGGACAGGAAGAGGAAAATAAAGAAGATAAAGTAGCAGCTCAGACAGAAGGTTCATATAATCCAGTGCCTGGAAAACTCGAGCTCAATAAACATTTGTTGAATTAATTAATGAATAAATGCATGAATTTAAAAGCCTCATTTTACAATCACTTCATCATCTATCTTCACCTTGTTTACTAACATCACATCCATATTGTGGCTTTCTATTGGTTTTTGAGCAGTAAAAAGCAAAGTTTGGGAATCCTTCAAATGTCTAAGGGACATACTAAGGTCAGTTAAGCAATGTTAGTAAATATATGAGAAACAGAATTGACTTACATAAAAAGTATGAGATCAAGAATACTGTTTAATTAAAGACAAAATAAAATGTGAGAGTTTGAGAAATGCCATCATTTTAGATGTGAAAATTTTATGTGTACCAACTAGAAAGCAACCTGCGTGAATCTGCAGAATATCTAAACTATAAAATATAAACATTATATTTGTATATATAATAACTATTAATAAATAGGCAAGCAGGTGAGTATACTTTGGTAAAGCTATTTTGTGGGTATACTTAGGCATTTACTGTAATGAAGAAGTAAAAATTAAAATTAATGTAGCCCAAAACATAAACTGGTATTGTGCTTAAAAAGATTTAAGACATTTCCTCCCTGAATATGTTAATGAAATTAATGAAAGACATCTTATTGTGACTGCCCTCATGTGAAAAAAGTTTCTCACATTAACGCACCAAAAGCTACAAACTCAAATCATCAAAGTGTTCTTCCTTTGGTTAAGTGCATGTCATTATTAAATGATACTATTGCCTTAACTGGAGGGCACTGGAAAAAAAAAAAAAAACCTTCTCTCTTAATGTAAACTGTTCTTTGAAGTTACATTAACACTATATTCTTAGCAGTAGAAAGGTTAGTTTTGGCTCAGTCCCGTCTAAATTATCATAAATTTTGATTTACAATGTTACCTAACAAATGATTAAACTATGTTTGAATTTCATTATGGAGCTGAAGGATTTGGATGTTTGCTTACCTCGGACTTTAAAATACTTCACATGATTTGCCACAGCCTCTGCAACACTTTCATCTGGGCAGATTTTTACTCCATTAGGAAACAGAATAGATCTCCGCCTTCTGAGTAACCACTGTCTTTCAGTTTCTCTGCGGTCCAGAGGCTGTTTCTTTATGGTAGCTAGAGAAAGGTCTGTTGATTCTTCAGGCAGGAGAAAAGAAACTGCACTCTTGGGTTCTTGGATCTCCTCTAAAGATAAGTAGGTTTGTGCTACAGAGTGAAAGTATAGTCAAGTCTTCGATAATGAAGATATAGTACAAAAAGTAACAACTAAAGAAAAACTGACACTTGTACTACATTAAGATATAGAAGCCAGTGCCCAAATCATAGGCAGGCATGCATATCTAAGGAAAAGAGGAGTGAGGCAGTCCATCTTTTTCCATTTAACTCCCACTCCTTTCATTCAAGATTGTTATCAAAATCAAGTAAATACACATCCAATTTCAACACAATAAATAAAAGTATGGTTTAAGCCAGAAATTACTAATGAGGGAAAACCAAAATTATTGGAGATATTTTAAAATGGTTTAAATGAAGCAATATCAAAGATTAATAAAGTAGCATTTGGTTCCATTTGTTACAGCAATCACATCAAATAATGCTATTTTTGAAGAGCATATACTACAGATATGGAAAGATAAAAACAAATGTAGATTTTTAAATACCTGTTAATGATGGAAAGTCTCCTTCTATCAGGATAAATATCAAAATACCCAGAGAAATCTTCCCAAAAAGAGGAAACATAATCATTTGGGCCAAAACCAAAGGAATGAGGACAGAACCCTTGAGTGTCCAAATCCTTGAAACTTCCAATAACAAAGAGTTATAGGAAAGACCTAACGTTTAAAAGTCTATGTTTGAGAATGAACAACCACTTCAAAACCATTATAAATTTGCATAAAGAAAAATGGTTGTCCTTTCAAAGTAGCTCTCACTTCTTTTCTGAAATAACCAGCATGCTATAAAAGCTGGTGAGATAAGCTAATTAGAACAGATGGAGAGAGACAATTTCTTTATTCTAATCTACCTAAGCTCTTTACTAACACTCTCCTTGCCTTTAACAAGCAGTCCACTAAGAATAATGTGTTTCACATATAATTCACTGATTTTTCCAACTTTTCTGAATCCGTTAGTTGAACCTGATAGATTCACGTTTTCTGGGTTTTCCTAGGGACTAAGATGTATAAGCATAAAATGTCCAGACTGACTATATCTACCTATTTCAATAATACAGAGCTACATACAAAACAAATTTAGTTTTTGTAATGAAACTATTCTCTTGCAAATTTCCTTCCTTGATAGAAAAATCATTTACTTTGTCTCCTTCCTCACCTATAAAATGGAATAGAAATAGTAAAGTCATGGTAGAGCTAATGTGAGGATTAAATTAACTAACTAACTAATTCAATCTTCACATTGCTTAGAATAGTGCCCGGAACATATTAAGCACTTAATATAAATGATAGCTGTGCAATAACTTTGTTGTTTAATTTGCCATTAAATGTGAGGCCCAGAGTGTTTATCTATATGAGGAACTCTTAACCAAGAAAAGATTTTCTCTGCAGATGAAATTCTCTATATTAGAATAGTTTTTTAAATCAAATAAACCTAGTAGAAAGCAATTCATCAGAATCCCTGTGGAAGCTAGGATTTACTATCAAATAGCAATGAAATTATATTTTATTTCATGTTATCTCTGGGAAAATTATCTGAAAAAAAGTGTATTGTAAAGATCTAAACCACATTTCTCTTGAGAATCCTTGACTAATTGTGTTAGCTAAATCACCCTCAATGTTATTTTATGCTTTAGGAAAAGCTCAAGTATATTTTTTCAATACAGCCTCAAATAAACCACATTTTCAGCCTTTATAAAAGGTAATAAACCTAAATGACCATTAAATACATTTGCATACTTGCATTTGCAAAATACTGGTAAGTTTATAAGAAACTTATATGCCAAATTTATTGTATGAGTAAGAGAAAAAAGCCGAAAATTTTATTAGCTGAGTCAAAGTTTAATCTTAAGAAAAGCTTCATATTAACAATTCAGAACAAGGGACAACTCTTAGGTAACAAATATTAGTTGGAAATTATTCTTTTTGATGGCCTTGACCAAAAAGCTAAAAAAACTTCTGAGAATCGTAGTAATCTAGAAAGATTCCTGTTTTTAGATTGAGAAAACCTGGACTCAAATCCTGGTTTTATCACTTAATATTTGATTTTGGTAAATAACCTAAGCTCTTTGAGCCAGTTTACTCACCAAAGAAATTACATGTGATAATCTCTACCTGTATCACAGGGTCGGTGTTAAGAATTAAGAGACATGAAACTTCTCTGTAAACTACTGCATTTGTATTACTAGTAAACTTTGTAAACAGTAATTGTTTTACATTACAAGTGTTCACAGAATCCAAAGGTGTTTCAAGCTTTGAAATTCTATTTTGTTCAAGCTCCAAAATAAATTTTCCATTAACTTATATTTCAAATAGAGAATTCACATAAAAACTTCAAAAACATTATATTATGTTCTATAAAATATAGTTGGTATAATTTCAGAAACCTGTACTTTAAAAAAAGAAATATAAGAAATTAGATGGGTTCATCTGTTTCTAAATATGGTCATCATTTTGCAAATTCAATTTAACTTGACATTTATTTGTAACTTTTAACTGCATCATTCTTAGAATAACTGTATCTATGATACAAAGCCGGTGATGCCTGCTATAAGTTTGTGTCATAGGAATCCAAAAGCAAGAGTAACTCCAACTAGAAAAAAGCAAGGGGGTCGGGGGGAAACAGGGGGTGGGTATTTCAGCTGTGCCTTGAATGGCCTACTTGGCATTTCAGTATTTTAGTGGGCAGAAGTAAGGATTGTTAGTGGGAAGAACTAACAGGAGAAATCCCTGGTCGTGATCATTAAGGTGGAAATGTATACTGTTTATAAAGAAAATAGGAAGATATTTGCTACAGCAGGCAGGATAGGAGCATACAGCAAATAGGTTGGGAATGAAGGCTGAAAAGTTGAGACTGATTATGGAATATCTTCAAAGTTTTAGCAAGAATTTTGGATTTTTACCTACAGATGAAACATTATCTCTCTAATGTTTAATTACTCAAAAAAATATATTCTTTGAGTTTTTATTTAAGGAGATTCTTTTTAGGTAATATTTTAAAATCTCATAGGATGGTCCTTGAACCTTTTTATGCTTCAAGAAATGTCCCAGAATCACAAGCATATGAGAAACTAAACATAAAACTCTGTGCTTCAGAGACAACAAATACAGATTCCTTCATCTAAACTTAATTACAAATCAGTCAAGGATCATTTATTGACTCAACAAAATTTTCTGAGTGTTTACTATATGCTACTAAGATACTTAATGCCGGAAATGGAAAAATGCTTCCAGTCTTTGAGGAGCTTACAGTCTAACGAGAAAAACGTGTATACAAATAATATAAAACAGTAATTAGAGAAGTATATACAAATTGCTATAGGGGAGCAGGAGGGGGAATGAACTATTGTTTGAGTAGGTGTAGGGGTGGTAACATTTACGTTCAATTTTGAAAAAATAAAGTTCACAAGAAGTGGTGAAAAGGTATGGAGGTACAATGTCACAACCCCCACTCCACACAACTATCTATAGTCTTGGGTTCAAAGTGATATTCACACTCATGGGACAACAGTCCAAAATGTGGCTCCAGACCTACTTTGTAGAAAAATATGGCACAGAAAACAGTGTTATAATAATAATTTCAAGTAAAGTACATCTTCATCTGTAGTCTTTATAGGAGCCCTGATTTTTCCAGCCCCCAAGAAGGATGCACTAAGTTGTAACAGAAGAGACCACCTGGGTGGGAGCAGGCCACAGAAGCAGACAGAAGCCTCATGAACACACAGAACTGTGCCTCTTAACAACGCATGGGCAAAGTTTCCAAATTTCCACAAAGGACAAGCTTAGTTACAAGAGACTGCAGAGGGAAGTATCTAAATGCATGAACAAATAATTTTATACAACTGCAAAAGTAGAGGACAATGGAAAGATGAGAATAGGACATAGGCTGGAACAAGATTAAGGATGGGCTCTATATGCCAAGTCTAAACCTATTTTTCCTCTTGGCATAAAAGAAGTTGATTCCAAAAGATATTAAACTTTTTTAAACTCCTAATTAGGTGATTGGATATGATTTAAATAACTTCTTTTTTTAACATCCCAAGAGCTGTGAAATTAAAATAATATTATCTTCTCTAGGAAGGCCTGCTTTGTTCACTAACAACCCTCTCTCTACCTCTCTACCTCCTCACTAACATACACACACACACACACACACACACACACACACACACACACACCCTTCTAGGCTGAGCTCCCTCCTGCATTCCCAAAGAAACTCTATGGTTGTTCTTACCAGAAAATATTTAAAATGTCCACATGTCCATAAATGACTCAGGAACAAATATCATTCATTTTTTGTGCCTAGCAAAATGCCTGCTAGTAGTAGATGCTAAAATAATTTCCCTGAACTGAAATTACACTCAAATAAACTATATGCTTATTAAAATATGAAGAAAAATTAATATAAGCATCAATTTCATAATATACACAGAGCAGCATACAACTGGAAATTTATTTCTAACAGTAGCTCAAGTTTCTTAAGGAAAAAAATTACACCTCAATTTAATGAATTGGAAATATGTTTAATATAAAACACTGATATCCTCAAAACATTACTTGCATATTAATTTAGGAAAATGAATTTTAAACAATCTTCAAAACATGATAAAGGACAGTGATATCTTTGAAAAACATACAAACAAAAATGTTAAGAAATCACAAGATGTCTTATAGACTTGCTTTCCCAAAATTAGATGTACAAAACAATAGTCACCTTTAAAAGTACCCCCTAACACACACAAATTGGGAATGAAATATGTAATTATAACCATCTTTATATGAAATATCCAAACAACAACTATCTTTAATAATATAAAGATAGTGACAAAATCAACAAAAGCTAAGAACAGTGAGGCTTAACTGACCTCTATTCATATGATTTTGAAATAAAATGTTCAGACTTTCTAGCTTTATCTTAATTTGCCTTTGCTTCACTGCTTTATGTAGTTATAATGTAAATCTAAGAGATGCTTAAAACAGATTAAAATAATATTGTTAAAAAACATTTTTCTTATCTGAGAAAATACAATATAATCATATCTCCCTCAAAATACTCCTGATAAGATTAGAAAGTTCTGAAGTGTTTAATCATATATAATGCCACCATTATCACATGAATTCAGAACTGTTACCTGAATATTTAATAAAAAATTAAGTTCCATGAGGATCATAGGTCTCTAAAAGCTACAATTTAAAAATATAAAAGCAACGAGAGCAATCTGGCTTTGCAGATGAATACTGGGTAAACTGAGCTATAAAATTATATATTTAATTCTAACCATTAATAAATAGGACTGAGGACTTTCTTTGTTAAAGTTATGAGGACACCAATTTTATCTTCTATATTACAGAAACTATAGATAAATTCCATGATAATGTAAGAGTGAATATTTATATAGCAGTACCTCAAGTTGAGCTACATGTATAATTTTTAAAAAACTATTTTGCACAGGTAAAATTTTTTGTTTCAAATTTTACCCTGAACAAATGAACTAAATTATAAGATACATATGACATCAAAAGAAATGAAAAAAAAAATAGAGCAGAGTAATCGCATTTAGCAATTGAGAATAATAAGCTGCACTTTAAAAGAGCGAATTTTTATCATCTTCCTAACATTATGAATGTCTTTTTGTTACATACAGAAGGGATGCCGTAAATGGCATTTTCTGAAGCCTTGCTACTAAATTCTTTTTTAAAAAAATACACAGTATTCATACTGCACGCTTGAGCTGCAAATAATAGAATTACAATATGATGTGACCTGTCAGCAAATTTGCCAAGCACTGGGGCTGGCACCAGGGAGGCTTTAACTCCCCTCAGCACCCAGTCATGTGGAAGTACAGATCACGTAAGTTTTATTATCTACAAAACATTCCCATATTACATATGCTATTGCATAATCCAATCATATTTACTCAGAAAAATATGAAATATTTATAAAATTTTAATTTATATCTAATAAGTTTATCTATATCACCCCCATTCCCACTCCATCTATGAGATCCCAACAATTCTAATAATGTATCCTATGTGTTTTAAATAATGTTCCAATGACTTATCATAAAACTACTGCAAGTTATTTTCTTCTCTGTGAGCTGGCTAACACAAATGCTGGTAAGAGGCTTTCCAGTAATCTTAGAGAACATCTGTGTCATGTTTGTACAGATTAACTAGCTACTGCTGCCCTTCTGTTGCTGTAAATGAAGTTTCAAGATGAGCTCTCGAATATCTTCCCGTTTGGTCTTTATTACATGACGAGGAAACCACTTCTCCAAATGAATTGGAAGTTCAAAGTTAACAATAGGATCCTAATGAGAGAAAAAAAGAGTGCAATCACTTTAGCAGCATAATTTCAAATTTGTTTTAATTTCATTTTTATAAGAAATGACAAATTGCTGACTTTTTTAAAATAACAATTATATTAAGACACAATTCACATAGTACAATTCACCAATAGCATACAATTAAGCATTTTTAGTATGTTCACAGCACAACCACTTCCACGATCAATTTTAGAACATTTTTATCAAATTGTTAACTTCTAAATATCAAAATTAAATACTCTGTTCTGCTACAATGTATGTTTAAGTGAATTAGCACAGACAGAATTGGTAAATAAAGAATGATTCAGAAATGAAGTTGGTTTTATCAGAACTTTTCCCAACATGTTAAGATTTTGAACTATTAAAGAGAAAGCCTTAGTAGCAAATGAAAAATCTCAGATTAAAAATGGAAAATCCTGCAAAGTGCCTTCTTCCAGTGTAAGAAATAGCTGACTTATGGCTTCAAGAATCACTACCATTTCAATGACGTTAAGCTTAACCAGGAAATTGCAAATTGCAACCACGGGACGTTCCCTCTGTGTTTAAAAAAAAAAAAAAAAAAAGATTTCTGAAAAGGGCTATCCTTAGCACATGTTTATAAACTTGATAAAATTATTAGAAGCCAGAGGTAAAAAGGACTTATATCTTGAAGAAGGAATTAAGAGCCCGGGGTGTAAGGCTGAAAGGATGGACTGATTGTGAGTCCAGAAGCAAATGCTAGTGGAGATTTACTGTGCTAATATTTTTATTAAAAGTAATATTATTTTTATTAGGACTTACTTACAAAGTCCCATAGGTTTTGAGCGGTCTGCCTTAAGCCCATGTTTTAAACCTAAGCTATCTTATATTAGTGCATCAAATTTACAAAACACGAGGCTTAGATTTTTGAAGGTTTTCCCAGGAATCTTACATGGTGCTTCATCCTGTATTAGATGTATATTCTATTGACTGGGCTATATAAAGTAGAATTATGTAACAAACAAACTCGTTATATGTTATGTAATAAGGCAATTTGGATATTCAAAACACAAAATCAAATCCATTTGGAAAGGGTATGAGAGGGCCAGAACCTGACACCCTATGATGAAGTTCCAGTGTGGAATAAAAAAGGGAGAAAAGAAACAAACCTAATAGATATTTAATGATTTCCAAAATGTGTACTGTATTTTAATATATATTATCCTTCCTCTCTCATATTAAAGACATCAAAAAGTTGTAGCTGCATACTATAACTCTCATACTTTCAAAGTACCGTTAAGCATTCTCCAAGCCGACTTCTGGTCAAAAACATCCTGCTACTAGATCCATCTTCGTAAATAATAGTGGTAATGACTAAAGTAATGAGATGACAGTTCAAAAAGCAGAGTGCTTCCTTGCTATTTAAAATTTCATCTTTAATACTGCTACAGTTCCTACAAAGTCTCAGTGAACTAGAAAATAACACCTATGTTTGTCATTGTACTTCTCCAGCTATAGTTTTCTGAGCTTCTTGAATAAACGGATCTTTTCATTTTAGAAAATTTTATTTAAAATACTGTCTCTGCCCTATTCTCTTTCTCTCCAATCTTGCTGGGACTCCAGTAACATGTAAATTATACCTTTCAAACAGTAAATTATACTGTTTCATATTTGTCTCTTAAGCTCTGTTCTCTTCTTCACATTCTTTTTTCTCTCTGGGCTATAGCTGGAGTTCACTAATCCTATCTTCTACTGCATCTAGTCCTCTATTAAACTCGTCCAATAAGTTCTTAATTTCAGATATGTCATTATACATCTTCAGCTCCGGAACGTCTATTTGATTTTTTTTTTGTATACTCCATGTCTTCATCCATTTTATCTTTGGCTTTATCTTCTCTAACCTATTAATTAAATCATTTTAAAGTTCTTATCTGCTAATTACAGTATCTGGATCACCTGTGGTTCTATTTCTTTCTCTTTTAAAAAAAAATCTTGATTACCTGTAACATGTGCCTGCCTCTTTGCTTGCCCAGTGATATAGTTTTGCTGTGCCCCCACCCAAATCTCATCTTGTGGTTCCTATAATCCCCAGTGTGGTGGGAGGGACTTGGTAGGAGGTAACTGAATCATGGGGGCAGTTTCCCCCATGCTATTCTCCTGATAGTAACTTCTCATGAGATCTGATGCTTTTATAAGGGGCTTCCCCCTTCGCTCAGCTCTCATTCTTCTCCTTGCTGCTACCATGTAAAAAAGGACATGTTTGCTTCCCCTTCCACCATGATCATAAGTTTCCTGAGACCTCCCCAGCCATGCTGAACTGTGAGTCAATTAAACCTCTTTCCTTTATAAATTACCCAGTCTTGGGTATGTCTTTATTAGCAGCATGAGAATGGACTATTACACCCAGTAACTTGTGACTGTATGGTGGTAACTGTGAATTAAAAACTTATTTATAGCTTCACATACCTTGAAGAAGCTTTCCACATATTGCAATAAATATACTCCACAATCACTGCTATTGTCCTGTTTAGGAACTTTAGGGCATAGATCCACCATGTTTGCTTTGCTGAATTGACGATGAGTTTTTAGTTTAACTTCCCACTCTACCTCTAAATACCTGAAATAATGAACAAATAGAGTGACTAAAGTAGAAATCTCTTTATCAGTATGCAACATTTTCAGAAAGGCGGAAAAACATTTGTTGCCAGATGTGCTGTCTCAAGCCAAATTTCCAGACTGAATTTTATCAGTACAACCTACATCTTATGAGGCTCACAAGTACTACTTTAAAGAAAATATGTAATGTGATTTTCAAACTAAAAGCTAGACTTTTTTCAACAACTCAACTTTCATAACTCAACAAAGTAAACTAAGAAATCATTTTAAAAGTTTCATCATTAGTTTTTTCCAAGTACGACAGTAAATTACAAAATTACACATACATATATGCACATAATTATACAAATGTGAAAGAGTTCTTATTTTTTTCTAAAGTGGTACTTTTGATAATCAATGCAATGCTTCTTTATAAAACTATACTTTCTGTTCAATTATGAATACAAATTCTGTATTTACCTTTAATATAATCCTTTAGAAATATTAATACTTGACTATTAACAGAAGATATTTATTATTGATTAAATTTATAGGCTTGTTGAAACAGATAATAAAATATAATTCCTGATATAGTCTTTTCAATAATTCTGAAGGTAACTTCAAAATTATTGAGGTTTTAGATAACAGACTGAATGGTAAAATTGTCATACTTACTCTCGTAAATTCTGAACTGTGTTTTGTACAGAAGCAGCTTTCAAGGAATCTAGTATAAGAATACATGGCCTATGAAAAGCAAAGGACAAAATCAAGACTTACATACTTGTATACAAAGTATATCTAAATACCTCAAAAAACTGTATTATTATTACAGCATGTACCTACCTTTTACACATTTTCTTTGGTACTGACATATTCGACTCGGTACTCTGAAATAACAAAAATTTTTATGACTGCAATTAAAGCTATTTTGAATAACTTACTATTCAGTTACTCCTTTAAAGTGTTTCAAACTTTGAAATTAAAATTTCAAATAATAGTTATCTTCATCATCAAAAGTGAGCTAACTTCATTTTCCACAAATTTATTATACTGCTAAAACAGTAGGCTATATACTACTTTTACATGCGGTCTCAAGTAGTTAAGGAGTTTTAACTTGTCCTAAAAAGCAATCTGGAACTTTAATTACTTCCATTCCAAGTTATTATCTTAGGCGAAGATAAACAAGTTAATTTAACGTGTCTTTACATACATTCTCCAATTTATGATGTCAGCAGAGACACATTTCTTCCCTTTGAAGCATAAGATGCAGAACCTTAATCTATATTAAGGGAAAAGGGATGGGGAATTTTGTTTTGTTGATGTTGTTCGTTTTCTTCATAAGTTTGAGAAACCACAGATCAAACTTAAGCACATTTATTTAATACAGACCTTCTCAGTTCCTTCATTATTCTAACACACGCAATGGATCTCTAAGACAGAAAGAGTATACAAAGTTTGCCCAACTTAATTGACCTTGGAATCCTGCTTATCATGAACTGCGTCTTAGAATGAATATTCAAAGAAACTCAATTTGAGAAATCTGGCCCTAGAGGCAAGAAGGAATGCTCCTATTTTGCCGCTGTGAGAGCAGGAAAAGAAGCCTTCCTCCGTAAGAAGTGACAGTTCGTATCAGTGACAGTAAAGACATAGGCCTGTGCCAGGGAGTCTGCTGCTATTTGTACATACACACACACACACACACACAAAATCATTAAGTGGCAATCTTAATCAATTTAGAACACTGAATCTAGGCTACGCAGATCTGTTTGGAGCTCCAAATAAAGAAGAGTTAATGATAACTATTTTAGCCTAAGGAGTTACATGGATTCACTTTGAGTCTACCTTGAATGATTTTTACCAATAATTTTCTGGCCGGGCTCAGTGGCTCATGCCTCTAATCTCAGCACTTTGGGAGGCCCAGGTAGGCAGATCACCTGAGGTCAGGAGTTCAAGACAAGTCTGGCCAACATGGCAAAACCCCATCTCTACTAAAAAAAAGAAATACAAAAATTAGCCAGGCATGGTGGTGGGCACCTGTAATCCCAGCTACTTGAGCGGCTGAGGCAGGAGAACCGCTTGAATCCAGGAGGGGGAGGTTGCAGTGAGCCGAGATTGCACCATTGCACTCCAGCCTGGGTGACAGCAAGACCCCATCACAAAAAAAAAAAAAAAAAAAAAGGAAGAAAGAAAGAAAATAAAGTAGAATATATAATGTGCTTAAGATGATTAATTACCTAAGTTCAAAAAGTTACTGACATAATAAAGAATAAAAGTAAATCTGATCCTTAGAAATTAGAAAAGTAGTTAATCAAGATGAACATCAGATAAACTACTAAATAACCTAGAAAGTTAAGGCAAGCTAAACAGATATAAGAATAATAACTTATCTTGTTCTCTTCCCCAGCCCCACAAAAACTGTCAAAGAATCACAAAGCAGCACAATCTAATGACGGGCCAGCATAGCCCACCTAGCTATGCTCTATTTTATAGATAACATTACTATATTCATGAGTTTTCCTTCCTTCCCATCTGTAAAGAACACACTTACTTGGGAATCCTCTGCACTCAAAGATAGTGTCGAAGTAGTATGTAGATCATTATCTAGTTAGAAATAATTAAGCAATTATGAGTGTTTATTTTATGTTTTTATACCGGTAACTTAGAAAAGCTTAAAATTGTAATTTTTATGCAGTTACTGGATGCACAGTAAAAATACTGGAGATTTAATTTTTTTCATGATTAATGTTATGAATAAAATTCAATCAACAGATAAAACCGACAATGGTTGGCTGTTATCAAATAATAGGTAAACCCCAGAGCCATGATCTGAAATACCAGTTAGCTTGGCAATTCTCTATAAAAAGATAATCTTCAAAAATAGCTAATTAATCAAAATGTCTGCTATTTAATGCAGAAGGCAGTTAATCTGCCTAATAATGGTGCTTCTAACTATGACCATACAGTTTTGTGTAAGTACACATTTGAGGCTTAAGAGGTTTCAAGATAATTAAACATAATCAGTTGCTTCATCAGTTTTTCTTTTTCCCCACATTTTGGCCAGTATTAATGCTAACGGCTATTTTTAAATCAGCTTACTGCTTAGGCTACAGCTATAAAACACTTAATTTTGTTACTTTTTTCTCAAAGAAAGTAGGCTTATTTACTTTAGATTTTGGCTTGTAAGAAAACTCGTGGAAGAATTATAAGAGATCCTATATTACCTAGCCAAATTAATAGAGTCTACAAGAAATTAGATTAAGTAAAAATGGGGAATTTCAAGCACTGCCTGGAAATCAATGGCATGAATTCCTAGTCATGTTAGCAAACCTAGTGTATTTTTTTAAATGTTATAATACTATTAATTAGCTAGATTTTGTCATTCCACAATGTATATGTATTTCAAAATATCATGTTGTAGCCAGGTATGGTGGCTCATGTCTGTAATCCCAATACTTTAGGAGCCTGAGATGTGAGGACTGCTTGAGGCCAGGAGTTCCAGACCCACCTGGGCAACATAGTGAGATCCTATCTTTACAAAAAAAAAATTAAAAAATAAACCAGGTAAGGTGGTGCACCCCTGTAGTCCTGACTAATCAGGAGGGTAAGGCAGGCGGATTACTTGAGCCCAGGAGTTCGAGGTTGCAGTGAGCTATAATTGAGCCACTGTGCTACACCAAGACAACGTCTCTTAAAAAAAAAAAGTATGTTGTACATAGTAAATACATGCAATTTTATCTGTCAATTTTTTTAAGTTAAAACAAGCAAAAAATGTCAATGGAAATAATAATAATAATATATGGAATAAACATAAAATTTAGGGTAATGGTTACTTCTGGATTAAAGAAAGAAATGGGCGTGGTCACAAAGGAGATTATTATTATATCAGAAAAGTTTTAATTTCTTAATCCAGGTGAAACAGGTATTGATGTTGGTCATATTAGTTATACTTTTTTGTATGTTTGAAATATTTCATAAGATCGATAAGTAGTAATTTTTAAGTGCCATAATAAAACTTGATATAACAGTACAACTTCAGAATTATATTATGTCTATACATGAGTCTATCATTAAAAATTTCAGATTTTTTATTCATCCTGCTAAAGTAGGTAAGTAGGTTTAATGATAGTAAATAACTATACTACCGTTAACTTCATTTTCTTCCCTGTAACCATTAAATTATTGTCATCATTATTAAAAACACCATCTACGTTATGGACGTCACCTATTGTTTTGTTGTCATTTGGGGACTGCTGAGCCTGGGACTGCTGGGATACAGTTTGTGGAAAATCTTCATACACAGCTTCTTCTAACCATGGAAAACAAATGACTGCGAGATACCAGTGAGACCTGTTGAAAAAGAACTACAATCTTAATACCATGCAAAGTCTAAACAACATATAATATATTCTAGAGATACATCTGAGAAAGTGAGAATAATATTTCATATTAATTTTGAAGACATCCACTGTAATATCTCATTATAATATAGAGCATACATATCAACACAAATTAAATATGCGGAGTTACCAAGGCATAAGTAACACTATTTAGGGTAACAGCTGAGTAGTTCATATTTATTTACTTTCATACAATCAGTGTTTCCTATTAAGGATCTGCCTTAATAAATAGACTCTAGGCATTATTTTTTTTTGTATTGGTGCTTGAAGAGCTTTTCTTAAGTATTTGAAGATTCACTCAAAAATATTTTTATTTTTTTATTTAGAAAATTTTTTCTTAAATCCAAACGAAAAAACATTCAATGTCTCAGTCATTATAGTCTTGTGGTCATTTGTCACTTTATTTTTTTTCACTACTTTTACAACATAACCATTGTCAAACCAAAATCCAAGATAAGGAATTCATTGCCTTAGCTACATTTATAAAAAAAAAAATTAAAATAATACCTGAGATGTATGTGGCCATAATTTTTACTGATTATGAATCTAAAAACACTACAAAATTTTTTTCTGAGTTCTTCCCAATATGTTCTTAAATAATCTGAAATACTTACGACTCATTTACAGGTACAAAGATGTAATCTTTATTAAAAATGTTTATGTGACGAGTCCATGTTCTTACTCTTTTATGTCTTCTCTGTGCCATTCTGAGAATATGAAAGATATATTTGACATATAAAAATTCTTTCATTTAAGATAGGGACTTCAGGAGCCATTTTTATATACTGAAATATCTTAAATTTAGTTTATTTAACCATATTCTTTAAGATATATAATATTTAACACATTATAAATATATCCGCTTATAGTAACCCCTGGTTATTCTTAAATTTAATAACTATAAACAATAATGAAATGGACAGAATAAAGGCAGCAATTTATTAAATGCTTTTTAGATTCCAAAACTGGCTGTGCAATTTAGTATAAACACAGTTAAATCTACTTATTTTGCTTAGCTCCATCTGGGCATGATATAAAACACCGTCATTAAACCTTAACAGAATTCTCCAACTGTTATACCTGTCATTAGGGAGGTTTTAAAACTCAATGGGCTGAGTGTGGTGGCTCATGCCTGTGATTCCAGCTACTTGGGATGCTAAGGTAGGAGGATCACTTGAGATCAGGAGTTCAACGCTAGCCTGGGCAACATAGCGAGACTCCTGTCACTAAAAATATAAAGAAAATTGGCCAGGGTGGTGACACACTCCAATAGTCAGTCCCAGCTACTTGGGGGATTGCTTAATCTCAGGAGTTTGAGGCTGTGATCACATCACTGCACTCTGGCCTCAGTAACAAGGGAAGACCCTATCTCTAAAAAATAATCAGTTAATTTAATTTAATTAAAAATCTGAATGGATGAGGAGAAATGAGGCTTTTATTCTCAGATTCTTTAAAATAAAATTCATCTCCCTTCCTTTCATACACAAGGAAACTACAGGATGATGTTAAATATACCTACCACTCATCCATCTTTCCTTTTATTTCTTCAACAAATATTTATTAGGTTCCTAAAAATAAATAATGAAAGTCACCTACACTGCGCTAGAAGTACTCATAATCTAATACGGGCAGAAAAAACTATAACAAATAACTAAAATGTGTCATAAGAGGTACAAAGGAACTATGGTAATGCAGCAGTCCCCAACCTTTTTGGCACCAGGGACTGGTTTTGTGGAAGACAATTTTTCCAGGGACAAGGTTGGGGGGATGGTTTCAAGATGAAACTGTTCCACCTCAGACCATCAGGCATTAGTTAGATTCTCATAAGGAGCACGCAACCTAGATCCCTTGCACACACTGTTCACAACAGGGTTCGTGCTCCTATGAGTATCTAATGCTGCCACTGATCTGATAGGAGGCAGAGCTCAGGCGGTAATGCTCACTCACCTGCTGCTCACCTCCTGCTGAGTGGCCTGGTTCCTAACAGCCACAGACTGGTACCAGTCTGAAGCCCAGGGGTTGGGGACCCCCTTATTAAACCATCTGAGACAGCCACCTTGAACAGGGTTGGCTTGCATACACACAAATACTAGTTTCTTTTCTTTACCTAATCAGGGGAGTTAAAAAAGAAGGATATAAAACCAAGTTTGACTGTCAAAAGAAAGGTTTTAGGAAGGAAGAAAATGACATTTAACAGGGGGAAAAAGGTGGTATGTGACTTCTGGCTCAGTCCCTTGGATGGAACTCTTATTGCAGGGAAAAAAAAGGCAAACCATTACATTCTTATATAATTTTTATCAAGTCATATAGGAAACTGAAATCACTGTCCCATCTTGTTCATCTGAATAATATCTAACCAAAACCCTATGGGTAAACATTAGGAGTAACATAGGATCCAGAATGAGCTAAAAGATTTGACAGCAATTAGACATTATGTGGAAGATTAACCACATAAAAAAATCAAAGTCACATGTTTATTGAATTTTCTCATTTCAAAAGGACCCAACCATTATAATGAGTATAAACAATTACTTTCAACTAGTGCATAGTCTGTTAATTTGTTTTCTATTTGAAAATCTTAAAGATAGACATCTGGTTTTATATTGGTATTTGGTCGATTTCCTGATTATGCTAACCTTATTTGATTGAGAATATATTAGACATAGAATGAGGCAAGGAGGATAGGAGAGAATATGAGGGCCAAACATAATCTCCTATTCTCAGTTTCTAACTGTGTAGAAAATCTTCAACTAAATGTCTAACAGTTCTCTCAGTAATCAATAATAGGCACTGTTATCATCTCATATTTTGAGTTCCTAGTATGTTCCAAGCACCAAGCAAGGCACTGGGGATAGAGTGGAAAATAAGACAGATAAAGTCCCTAATTTCATGTAGCTTCAAATGAGAAACAGAAAATGAAGAAGCAAACAAACTAATAAAATGATTAGAGATCATGCTGTGAAACAAATTTTTTAAAATGCCAGGATAAGTTGTTTCAGGCAGAAAATAGGAAAGAGGTGAGCATATTTGAAAATGGAAAGGAGGTAGGTTGAACTTAAGTATGGTAAATGAGAGGAAACAATGTTATGAGATGAGTTTAAGGAGATGGAAAGAAGCCAGATCTTGCAGGATCTCATAAAGCATGATAAGGAATCTGTAGCTTCTTAACACTAGTAGTTTGAGGCTTTTGGTGTGGATTTATTGGCCATTAAAATTCATATCTCTTGCTGCTCTGATGACTTTTAAAAACTGATTTGTAGGGATTCTTTGTGTAAACACTAATGCTTGGTCTGACATATCAAATTGTGTGAATGCTTAACAGATCAAGCATTAGTATTCACACATTCATGTGCATGTGTGCGTGTGTGTGTGTGTGTGTGTGTGTGTGTGTGTAGTATCTTAGGCATCTTACCCTAGAGGATGCCACTCACATAACTTTATTTTTATTATGTATATAATAATCAGGTACACAATATCTGTTTTTTGAAAAAACTAAGTAATACAGCAGAATCTATCTACTTTCATTTCCTTAGTTTGAAAGTGAGTGTACAAAATTCACAATCTCTACTTTGAATAATCTTGAAATAAAACATGAGATTAAGTGCATGGTACCAATCATTAAATTCTGTATACATAAAACAGAACAGGAGGGCATCAGAAATGTTATCTAATTTATTTAATAAATCTCCCCCTTCCATATATCCCTCTCCTAGCCCTGATTATCAGAAATATTTTCAAATTGCAGTTTTCTCCTTAATTGATCCTCGCAGGTCTTGTCCATCAGGATAAATTCCAAACCTGTAAAGACACTCAAAATGGAGTTGATCATACATCCCAGTTTGTCTAGGAAAGCCCTGGTATACGCACTCGTTGTCTAGTGTACCCACTGACACAGCCTCCTATTATTCTCACAAGCATCCCAATTTAGACCATTAATTATATAATCACAACACTATGAACAACAGAAAGAGTTGAACTTTGAAACTGGAAAGCTATATCCAACTTTGAAAAACTTATATAACTTCTTTAAGCTTCAATTAATAAAGACAATGACAATAATACTGTAGAATCAAATAACCTTATGTTCACTGTCTTAGTTCCTAGCAGGCACTCAATAAATATTAATTAGTCTCCCTATTCGTACCCTCTTTCTCCAACAATATATCAAATTCAAGCAGTTTATCCATTAATCCTCTTCTAACTCTTGTTTATTATTCCTGTTATTTTAACGAGATGAAACAAACTCTCATAGCCATTTTTTTTAAAGCAATCTAGTACAATAAAAACTTTGGAGGCCGGGCGCGTTGGCTCACACTTGTAAACCCAGCACTTTGGGAGGCCAAGGCGGGTGGATCACGAGGTCAGGAGATCGAGACCACGGTGAAACCCCGTCTCTACTAAAAATACAAAAAAAAAAAAAAAATTAGCCGGGCATGGTGGCAGGCGCCTGTAGTTCCAGCTACTCGGAGAGGCTGAGGCAAGAGAATGGTGTGAACCCGGGAAGCGGAGCTTGCAGTGAGCCGAGATTGCACCACGGCACTCCAGCCTGGGCAACAGAGCGAGACTCCGTCTCAAGAAAAAAAAAAAAAAAAAAAAAAACTTTGGACTAGAAGTTAAAAGGTAAAGATTCAAGTACCAACCAGTTCTGCCATTCACTAGCTGTTCATCTTAAGTAAAATTTATTAATCTTCATTAGACTGCTTCCTCATATGAAAAACTGGGATACAGTTTATATGCCCTATCAAAAGGTACTGTCATGATAGGAAAAACTGAAATAATGTCAATAAATGGAGTTGTAAATTGTAAGGCAGTAGAGAAATGTTTACATTAACTTTTAAAATAACAATAACTCAGTTTTATCATGAGTCTACTCAGATTATCATACAAAAAAATACTTGGGCAAAAATCAGCTAAATTGCGCAAACAAATACGGTATTTCATATAATGTAGCATAGGCTTAATTAAATAGTCTGTCATTGGGGATCCAACCAGGAAAACAAAAACAACCCTATATAACAGATAGAATTTAATGCAGGAAATTGGTTATAGCATTGACAAAAAAAGAAAACAAAAACGGGGACAGTGAGACAGCCAAAGATTAGCAGAGGAGGAAACTGCTATACCGGGCAAAGAGAGGAAGCAGTACCTCCAGATGGAAGCTGGAGTTATAGCAGGTCTATCCTGTGAGAGGTGGACTCACAAAGGAAATACAGCCACTGTCAGAATAATTTCCCAATGCAAAGACAGTAGGGAAGAAATAACCTAGCTTCTTTCTTCCTTGCCCTCCAACTTCCAGGATTTCCCCCAGGGACATGCAATTGGAAATGCAGACTGCAAGTGTCAGCCTCCCTGTCATGGGCAGCAAAACAGTGGAAGGATGAGAAATGGCTCTCATGGCAAACAGACCCAGGACCTGCACAAATGGTAGTACTGCCTACTTGAGAAAATACTATGAAGAAGCTACTTTACTAGGAGCATCAAAAATAGTATATTTTCATGAGGAGATATACTTAATGCTAAATGACGAGTTAATGGGTGCAGCACACCAACATGGCACATGTATACATATGTAACAAACCTGCACATTGTGCACATGTACCCTAAAACTTAAAGTATAATAAAAAAATAGTATATGTTCTCTTAAAACTTAAGTACATTAGAGGATTAACTTACGAAAGATTTGGATTATCTTCTGTTAAATTATTTTCCTTTCTTGTCAAGCATTTATAGAAAAAGCTACTAAAAATGTGACTTCGTTCAACAAGTTCATCTGATGCCTTCTCCAATATAAGATACCTGTAAAGTAGTAACCCCACAAAAGTAAATTATTTTTAGATTTTACTTGGTCTTCCCCCAATTGTCTTATGTGTTCTGGAAATCTTTATTTTTTATCTATTTTGATTCAAAGCAATCCTGCAGTTTCCTCTGATTTCGGCTTTCAGTTTGGTTAGTTACCTAGCCTTCCATCATGTAAAGCAGAAATTACCCACTTAATTCATTCATTTACTTAACAACTATTTATCAAATTCCTAACATGTGGCCAGGCACGGTGGCTCATGCCTGTAATCCAAGCACTTTGGGAGGCCGAGGTGGGCAGATCACGAGGTCAAGAGATCAAGATCATTCTGACCAACATGGTGAAACCCCGTCTCTACTAAAACAAAAATTAGCTGGGTGTGGTGGTGTGCACCCATGGTCCCAGCTACTCAGAGGGCTGAGGCAGGAGAATCACTTGAACCCGGGAGGCAGAGGTTGCAGTGAGCTGAGATCATATCACTGCACTCTAGCCGGGGTGACAGAGCAAGAATCTGTCTCAAAAATCAAAAAAAAATTTTTTAAACTTTAAAAAATTCCTAACATGTGCCAAACACCATGTTTACACTAGAGACACAAAACAAGAGGGGAAAAATAAAGTACCTGCCCCTGTAGAGCCTATAATCCAGAGGAGTGAGGGTAGAAAATATTAATCAAATAATCATATACTCAAATATAAAAGTGAAATTGTGACACTGCTAAATAATCTAGAAAAATGTTAATAACTGTGTGATATGATTCATCTCTAAATTCTTGGTCCATTTCTGTACTAAAACAATCCTTCCATATAAGCTTATAATTCAATCACTTAGTAATTAACCCCTTCATAATTAGAAAACTCTGCTATTCTTTATAGTTTATGTAGTCTTGAAAATGTGTGATTGTTTTTTAAAAATGGAGTAGCTAGAGTTTGCAGATCAGAATACTGGAAAGGAAAGAGCTATACAGAGAACTCCAGACAGCTGCAGAGAGTCCTCTTCAAGTATTTAGGAGAGTATTAAACACCGAATGTATGTGAGGAAAGTACCCAGGGATAGGGAAAGAACTACCCAAAAAGATCAGAGAGAATGATACCAAGTGTTCACAGAGACCAAGAATGATGCCTGTTCCTATCAGCCAAACTGGAAACTTCGTAATTCCTGAGACATTGGGTAGAGTACTCAAAAAGGTCTTTCCTCAGTAGTAAGATTAAGTTATTGGCCTCATATAACAAATCTTAAAGGCATCAAACATTTTCCAAATAATTTTACTGTGTCCCAAAACAAAATTCAAGCATATTTATAAATACAAAAATATCCAGCACCCAATCAAAAAATTACCAGACATGCAAAAGCGCAAAGAAATGACTCAATGAAGAGAAAAATCAGTCAATTGAACCCAGAACTGACAGAGATGTTAGAATTAGCAGAAAAGAGTATTAAAACAATTATGACTGTATTCCATATGTTCAAAAAGAAACATGGAAGATATAAAAGAGACCCACATTTAATTCCTAGAGATTAAATCTACAATGTCTGTAAATATAATGTGAGATTTTGACCTGAGTTACTGGGATAAAGATTACTAGTATTATTAGTAAAACAATATAGCTTAGGTAAGATTATAATAAATTTGGTTTGGGAGAGATGTGTAAAATAATTAGGAGATATCTCCATCAACTGTTGGGAATCTAGGTCTAGAGATACAGTACAAAATGATGGCTAGAAGCAAATTTCCTTTGCATAAAGTTTTAAATGTTTTCATACCAATTCCTGCAGCTCCAGCTATACAAAAAGTTGGGGGAGAAATTAAGTGATATGGATTCTTAAAATGATAGTTAACTCTTAGGGAGGCCGAGGAGGGCACATCACCTGAGGTCAGGAGTTCAAGACCAGCCTGGCCAACATGAAACGCCATCTCTACTAAAAGTACAAAAATTAGCCGGGCATGGTGGCGGGCGCCTGTAATCCCAGCTACTCAGGAGGCTGAGGCAGCAAAATAGCTTGAACCCGGGAGGCGGAGGTTGCAGTAAGCCGAGATTGTGCCACTGCACTCCAGCCTGGGTGACAAGAGCGAGACTTCATCTCAAACAAACAAAAAAAAAAGATACAACAGGTATCTAAATAGAGCTGCTGTTTTTTAGTTCCCAAAATGATTTGTAATTTGTAAGTAACTTCTTTCACCACCATAATACAATAATTAAAGAAATTTATATCAAAAACAAAAGCTAAAAAAGCAAAAAAGCAGCAACTCTTCTTAACTATATAGCATCCACAGGTAAGTAAAGCAATGAAACTGAATTAGTCAATTCTAGAAAACCTTGGTAAGCAAACATTTTCCAAATCTGAAATCTTGGCAGGCTACTTTTAACAGGATTTAAAATAATTCAGAGATAAAAACATTTATTTTAAGTTTCTCGGTAAAATCTGTAAAACATATAGGATCATTTATCATTGTACTTACTTAAGGTAAAAATCAATGATTACATCATTAAGAAACTCTCCTTCTTCTAAACACTCCAGATCTTCATTAGTTACTCCTAATCCCCCCTTAGTAGGTGGTGGAGGATATACAATCAACCTTAAAAGTAAAAATAAAGTTAAAATATATTGATATTGAAAATCCTATTATCTAAGAGATTTCTTATATGAAACAGTAACTGGGCAGTGGTATTCTGTAACTCAAATCTGTAGGGTAAAAAACATTTGACCAGGCATAAACAATGATATTTTCCTTCCTTTATCCTCACAAGCCACTAATGGTACTCCGATTGAGTATTATCTTTTCTTTTCCAACACTTCCCATGTGGGCTAGTCTCAATAGGCTACTATCTGAGATAGTCTCTAATCAATAGGTTTTATCTCACAATCAGTTATACCATTGAAGATGTTTCTCTTCTTCATAATTTTTAACTTTCAATAAACTGATGTAATAAAATATAGCTTTTCCTTTCTCCGCTTTCTAAGTTCGAATCCTCAAGACTAGTTCCCTTCCTTTCAGAAAAGCTAGCAGTCAAAAATTGTGCTCTGCTCCTGGTGGCTAATCTATACCAGCAGCTGGACAAAAAAGAAATAACATGGGAGTTTAGGAGGCAAGTCTCCCCATAAAAAGTGCCCGCCATGTAAAACTTAAGAGACCACAAAGGAAACAAATAATTTAATCACAACCAGAAAGCAGTAGAGAAGAGATGACAACTAATTAGTCATCCTTCTGCTGGTATTCTCTCTTAAAGCTTAGAAATAAGACCGGTTGTGAATTCCGGGCTATAATCTTGGAATAGGTAGAGCAGTACTCAATGAAAAATGTAGTCAGTAATGAAGGTGTAATATGTACTTCTTGCACCAGAAAGGTTCAGGATGGTAAGAGTCATCCACAGTGATTTAATCTTAGTACCATGGCACCTAAATCAAAAAAGAAAACTGTAAATTTAAAGTGCTAATATGATAGTTTCTACCTTATTGGCTATTTTCCTATCCTAGTCTTTCTTTCAAGTGTCTTTTTTCAAAACAAAGAAATAGAATCACATGGAGGTATAGAAATCACCATTAAATGCACAGACTCCATATTCTTCCTTAGCACCATGAAAAGACATGGATGAAATATGAATAAAGAAGCAATTTCTGAAAGAGAACTTGTAACAAACTCCAAAGTACCTTAAATTGAAGCATATTTCAGTAAGCAATTTCATTTTCCCTATCATACATTCAGATAAGGAATGTAGAATTTTTTAAATCATACATTGCTACTCAAATATTTTTAATACTTTAATCTTACCAAATATGACACTTTGTCTGCCATTTATGTCTTACTGACATAAAAGTAAAATGGCACCTATTGTTTTCTTAATCAATTTTTTAACTTCCTCACAATTTCTTTAAAAAAAAACCTATTTCCATTACTATCAGCATGAAAGTAAAACATTTCAAAAGTTAAACTACTGAAAAGCAGCAACATGAATAAAAACTACTAATATGCCCATCTACTACAAACATGCTATGACAGTACATACTTCTGAACAGGTCCAGTGTGCCTGACTTCTCGCCATTCTTCATCTGGATTAGATGTAACAGAAAGGGAGTAGCAACCACTACTTTGCTTCTGCAGGAAGGTGTAAGTAGGCTTGGCCGCATCTGTGTTTGAGGGCTGACAGAAAGTGGCAAGCAAAAGGGTCTCAAACATCATAACTTCCAAAAGAACAAAGTCAAAACGTAGACTTGTAAGAGAAAATGTGACTTTAAAAATCCCTATGAATTATATCTATACTTTTAAATTTTCTATAGATATAACCAAACCAAAATAATACCTGTGATGAAAAGATATTGTATAAACAATGGTCAAAGATTAACTTGAAGTACTATTTACAGATATGGACTACAGAATTAAGAATATAACAATTTTGCAGTTCAAAATAATCAAAAAATGTAATAAATAGGAGAAAATAAAATTTAAAATTAAGAGGCTACATTTATAATAATGTAATTCCACTAAATGGAAAATACATAAATTTATATATACAATATAATTAGGATGCAAAATATTGATATTATACATAAAGAAAGATAGAGATGAAGTCTTGTACTTCATCTAACACTAATGTGGCTTTCTACAGGCCTTTTGAATAAAAGATTAGCCTCTGGCCAAACCCGTGTATGTGCATGCATGTGCACAGGTGTATATATGAGTATGCCATAGCTTAATAAATTATTTTCTTTCTAGAACTATTTGGCAGAGATATAAAGCTACATGTATATTACCAACCTCCTATAAAAATAAACACAGCATTTTAAAACTTACTATTGTTTTCAAGATAATTTTAGACTTACAGAAGAGTTGAAAGAAATCAACCTTGCCCAAATTCCCCTAATCTTGTCATACACAACCATAATACAATGACCAAAACTAAAAAATTAACACTGGCATAATAGTATTAACTAAGCTACAGACTTCATTTTGATTTCACTTTTCCATTAATATCCTTTTTCTGTTACAGGATCCTACAATTCCTTAGTCTTTCCTTGTTTTTCATGACCTTAGTACTTTTTTTTTTTAGACAGTCTCGCTCTGTAGCCAGGCTGGAGTGCAGTGGCACAATCTCGCTCACTGCAACCTCCACCTCCTGGGTTCAAGCGATTCTCCTGCCTCAGCCGCCCGAGTGGCTGGGATTACAGGCGTGCGCCACCACACCCAGCTAATTATTGTATTTTTAGTAGAGACAGGGTTTCACCATGTTGGCCAGGATGGTCCCAATCTCTTGACCTCTCGTGATCCACCTGCCTCGGCCTCCCAAAGTGCTGGGATTACAGGTGTAAGCCACTGCGTCCGGCCGACCTTGATACTTCTAAAGAGTACTGGTCAATTATTTTGTAACAGGATTTGTCTCATTTTTCTCATAATTATATTGAGATTACATATTACTGGAAAGAATACCACAGAAGTGATGTGGTACTTCTCAGTGCATGATATGAAGGGGCGTGTTATGTCAATATGTCTTATTACTGGTGATGTTCATTTTGATAACTTGGTTAAAGTGATGTCTACAAGGTTTCTCCACTGCAAAGTTACCACTTTTCTTTTTGTAAATAATACATATTTTATGCTAGAGACTTTGAGATTATGCATATATTTTGTTTCTACTTAAATTTTTACTCATTAAATTTAGCATCTGTCGGTGGACTTTGACTGCAATAATCATAAACATAGTGTCCTACTTGTGGTTTTATATTTCTCTTATTCCTTTTCATTTATTAATTGGATTTTTTTCTAAGATATAATTGTCCCTTATCCACCGTGTATTACTTATTCATTCATTTACTCAGTTATCTATTTATATAAATATAGACTCATAAATATTTATTTTTTATTTGGTTATAATCCCATGTTGTCATTATTGATTTTGTTTAACAAATTGTTCCAGCATTGGCAACAGGAGTTCTTTTGGGTTGGTTCCTGTGCCCTTTTCACAAAATGTAGCATTTGAAAGCAGCCTAGTATCAATGAATAAATGTTTTCTGAACCTCCCCCTTCTCTGCCGATTATTAATGATATGCTAACCTGAGATACTGATTTCAGCTTCATTTCTTCAGCAACAGCAACACCAGCAGGGAAAGAACAAGTTGAAGCACAGTAATAATGAATAAAAGAACTTTCTTTTGAAGAGAGGTTCTGAAACAAAGGAAATGCCTGAACCCAAGACAACGGATAAGAAAGCTCTAATTCTCCACTGATTATACTTATTTCCGTCATAATATCTTTCAGCTTCAATTCTTCTCTTTGTGAAACAGGATTGTGTAGTTCAAGGAAAATGAATTCACTAGATTTTGCTACAAAAGGAAAAAATAATTTGTATCAATAGTATTATTTTTCAAGAGGATTGTAATAAAGTAATTTAATTATTAATAATAGTAAGGTTGGAATATAACCCCAAGTATTTTGTATTTTAGGTAATAACCAAGGCAAATTAATATCCCAAAAGTAAGCCATTAGTAATCCAGAACCAAAACTCACAATTGGTGGACTCCTGTTCTACTGCACTAAAATGTCACAATAGTACTGATTGCTATATCTGCAGTAATAGTAAACATTTGTTAATGGACGTATGAATGAATAATTAAAAATTATTTTTCTCTAGCCTGCTTTATGAATCAACTCTATCAGCTAGAAACGTATTCCAATTAAACACCTCCTACATTTTCTCCTCAGTCATTTCAATGGTGATCTCAAGACATTCTCTTCCCAGATAATACTTATAAATGGCTGTTCCTATTTTCCCCACCTTCTCTGCTATTTAATCATGAATTTTCCTACTAGAAGTAATTAGGACAAGAAAATAACAAATTTGAAAGTTATAAAATTTAATTCACTACTTAACATCTTTACTGTGCAGGAGAGTAGGAAAAAGGTAGAGGGATCAAACAGGTAAGAAAGAACCTTACTAAATTTGATTGATGTAGTTCTAAACCCAACTCCTTTAGGAGTTGGAGACTAAACAAAGCTGAAAAATATCTCAAGATGTATATTATGTAGATAAGTGTTATAGGTGCATATGGGAAAGTATTCAACTGAATCTTAAAGGAATAATATGTAAGTAAACTGAATTTCACTTTTTAGAAACTAAAGACTGAAGGCAAAGACTTCTATATTTTATTTAACTTTGCTGCTAATTCTGTCAGAGTTCATTATGACCAAGGGCAAGAAACTCATAAGAAAGGTAGTTGGCCAGGCATGATGGCTCACACTTATAATACTACAATTTTGGGAGGCCAAGGCAGGAGGACAGCTTGAAGCCAGGTGTTTGAGACCAGCCTGAGGAACATATTGAGAGCCCATCTCTAGAAAAAAAGAAAGCAAAAAAAAAAAGGAGAAGAAAGAAAGAATTTGGGCTTATTTCTGGGTTCTCTATTCTATTTCATTGGTCTATTTGCCTATTTTTATACCAGTACCATACTGTTTTGGTGACTATGGCCTTATAGTATAGTTTGAAATCAGGTAATGTGATGCCTCCAGATTTGTTCTTTTTGCTTAGTCTTGCTTTGGCTATGCGAGCTCTTTTTTGGTTTTATATGAATTTTAGGATTGTTTTTTCTAGTTCTGTGAAGTATGATGGTGGTATTTTGATGGGAATTGCATTGAATTTGTAGATTGCTTTTGGCAGTATGGTCATTTTCACAGTATTGATTCTACCCATCCATGAGCATGGGATGTGTTTCCATTTGTTTGTGTTGTCTATGATTTCTTTCAGCAGTGTTTTGTAGTTTTCCTTGTAGAGGTTAGCTATATTCCTCCTTGGCTAGCTATATTGCTAAGTATTTTATTTTTATTTTTTGCAGCTGTTGTAAAAGGGGTTGAGTTCTTGATTCTCAATTTGGTCACTGTTGGTGTATAGCAGAGCTACTGATTTGTGTACATTAATTTTGTATCCTGAAACAGTGACAGTTTGACTTCCCCTTTACAGATTTGGATTCTCCAACAAAGCAAACACAAACAAAGTGGGGAAAGGACACCTTATTCAACAAATGGTGCTGGGTAATTGGCAAGCGACATGTAGGAGAATGAAACTGGAGCCTCATCTCTCACTTTATACAAAAATCAACTCAAAATGGATCAAAGACTTAAATCTATGACATGGAACTATAAAAATTCTAGAAGATAACATTGGAAAAACCCTTCTAGACATTGGTTTAGGCAAAGATCTCATGACCAAGAACCCAAAGCGAATGCAACCAAAACAACAATAAATAGGTGGGACTTAATTAAACTAAAGAGTTTTTGCATGGCAAAAAGAACAGTCAGCAGAGTAAACAGACAACCCACAGAGTGGGAAAAAAAATGTTCACAATCTATGCATCCAACAAAGGACTAATATTCAGAATCTACAAGGAACTCAAACATTAATTAGCAAGAAAAAAACCCATCAAAAAGTGGGCTAAGGACATGAATAGACAATTCTCAAAAGAATATACACAAATGACTAATAAACATGAAAAAATGCTCAACATCACTAACGATCAGAGAAATGCAAATCAAAACCACAATGCGATACCACCTTACTCCCACAAGAATGGTCATTATCAAAGAATGAAAAAATAATAGAAGTTGGTGTGGATACAGTGAAAAGGGAACACTTCTACAGTGCTGTTGGGAATGTAAACCAGTACACCCACTATGGAAGAGTGTGGAGATTCCCTAAAGAACTAAAAGTAGAACTACCATTTGATCCAGCAATCCCACTACTGGGTATCTACCCAGAGGAAAGGAAGTCAATATACAAAAAAGATACTTGCACACACATTTATAGCAGCACAATTCACAATTGCAAAAATGTGGAACCAGCCCAAATGCCCATCAATCAATGAGTGGATAAAGAAAACTGTGGTACATATATACGATGGAATACAACTCAGCCATAAAAAGGAATGAATTAATGGCATTCACAGCAACCTGGATAGGATTGGAGACTATTATTCTAAGTGAAGTAATTCAGGAATGGAAAACCAATCAGCCCATGTTCTCAGTCATAAGTGGGAGCTAAGCTATGAGGAAGCAAAGGCATAAAAATGATACAATAGACTTTGGGGGCTCAGGAGGAAAGGGTAGGAAGGGGGTGAGGGACAAAAGACTACAAATTGAGTTCAGTGTATACTGCTCAGGTTATGGGTGCACCAATATCTCACAAATTACCACTAAAGAACTTATGTAATCAAATACCACCGGTTTCCCAAAAACCTATGGAAATAAAAAAAAACTTTAATAAAAGATTTCAATCCATTTAAAAAAAGAAGGAGGAGGAGGAGGGAGGAGGGAGGAAGGGGTAGGAAAGAGGAGGAAGGAGGAGGAAGAAGACGGAAGAAGAAGGAAGAAAGAAGAAAGAAGGACAGAAATTGCCAGGTATGGTGCTGCACCCCTGTAGTCCCGGCTACTTGGGAGGCTGAGGTGGGAGGATCACATGAGCCCAGGAGTTTGAGGTTGTGGGGAGCTATGAACATGCCACTGCACTGTAGCCCAGGCAACAGAGTAAGACTCTGTCTCAAACAAAACGAAAGAAAGGAAGGAAAGTAGTCAAACATGACAAATGACTAAAAGATAAGGCATTCTTTTTTTAAGAACTTACAATTTTCAAGGTAAACATTTAAGATTTTGTAAGCTATTCTTTTTATTTTAGATGAGAATTTCAATTGGTTGAATACAACTATAAGGAGAAATTATGTGAATTAAATAATCTATCCTAAAATTAAGAAACAAAATTAGGGCCAGTCGCGGTGGCTCACGCCTGTAATCCTAGCACTTTGGGAGGCCGAGGCGGGCGGCTCACGAGGTCAGGAGATCGAGACCATCCCGGCTAACACGATGAAACCCCGTCTCTACTAAAAACACAAAAAATTAGTCGGGCGTGGTAGCGGGCACCTGTAGTCCCAGCTACTCAGGAGGCTGAGACAGAAGAACGGCATGAAACAGGGAGGCAGAGCTTGCGGTGAGCAGAGATAGTGCCACTGCACTCCAGCCTGGGTGACAGAGCAAGACTCCATCTCAAAAACAAAAAAAAAGAAACAAAATTATTTTAACCAAATAAAATAAATAAAATTATTTTCAATTCACTGAAATAACATTCTATTAAATTATTTTAGAAAAAAACTATTTATAGGACGATTTCAAGTTATCCTGAAATTTAGAAATCATTTTATACTCACATTGCTGGCTTAATACAGAGTGTTCTAATTGGGTCTGAATCTCTTGAAGATAATCTGAAGAGACCCAGAAGAAAAGAATAGCATGACTCCTTTTACTGTGATTATCATCCTTACTTTTCCACAATCCAAACCGCTTTAAATGTGTGGTATCCACTAGCAATGAAATCTCATTCAGGGACACTGAAACAAATAAAAGATAACAATTTAAAAAATTAATCCATTTAAGAATACACCACTTAAACATTATATAACACTTGTTAATACACTACATTTTTTAAAAAAAAAGAATTATATAGAATTTTTTCAAAAATATATGTCCAGTGCACTTCGCTAACCTTAGCTAAAATGCCCCAAGCAGTATTATTACAGTAAAAAAAATCACATTACAATTAGGAAGGGCTAAATAATTATTAAATGACAATTAAATCGAGATTTAATCTCTCACATTATATGATTTCAGTTATAACCAGAGAGAGAAAATTTGAGATTAAATATTCATAGCATAAAAACTCTGTCTGGAGAGAATTCTCTCCAAGAATTCTGATAATCGTTAGCAAAAAAGGAAAAAAAAAGTCTATCAATGCAGAAAACTAAGCACAGTATAACTCAGAAAATTATATATTTCCACCTTTTCTATATTGGTCAATACTATATAAACTAAGATCACAAATGCTAACACAGGCCAATTCCTGCCCATTTTTCTTCTCCTAAGGCATTTGCATTCTGCTATACAGACGAGCCACTATCAAAAGAGTCTCAAGAAAATTAGGAGGTTCTGAACGGTCTAAGGAGACATTTCTTTTAAAATTCCTCCAGGTTTTATTTCTCAAAACTTCCAGATGATCATTCTAAATTATTAGTCTTTCTCCCTCTTAGGGAGCTAAAGGAATCTCCTCTGAGGACTTTTACTCTTTAATTCAAAGAAACATTAAAAAAAAACTGATTTAAAGAAGTCCTGAAGGTCACCTAGTTCAACTGCAAGACAGCAAGCAACTGAACTGGAATACAAATATCAGTCAAGCGTATTGGGCATCTATTTGAAACACACCTCTTCGTATTCTTCCCAGCATTATTTCCTAGAACTTTGCTACTCAAATTGTAGTCTAAGCTGAGCTTGTGACATTAGTATCAGCATCATCTGGAAGACTGTTAGAAATGCAGAGTATCAGGCCCCACCTTACATCTACTGAACCAGTAGATCTCAGTTTAACAGCCCACTCCAACCCCGTGATTCATATGAACATTAAAATATGAAAATCTTTCCATGATGAGTATTTACCAGTCATCTTAATGTTCCCAAGCCAGTCATTCTATTCTTCACACTGTAACTCTTCCATTCTGAAAACTGTCAGTAAAAACTGGCAGCAAAGCTTAAATCAAAACCAGAATGAGAGCCCTCAGAATACTACTCACCATTTCTTTCTCATGAAGCTCACAGCCCCACAGGTATATTTGATCCTATTTCTGTGAAATCTACACAACTATTACTAATGTAATTGTTCTTGGTGTTTAGAATGAAAGCTAAATTTTCTTTAGGAAGACAACTTTAAAACATTATCTTTTTCCTGTGTCCATGTGTTCTCATTGTTCAATTCCCACCTATGAGTGAGAACATGCAGTGTTGGGTTTTTTGTCCTTGCGATAGTTTGCTGAGAATGATGCTTTCCGGGGAGGGATAGCATTAGGAGATATACCTAATGCTAAATGACGAGTTAATGGGTGCAGCATACCAACATGGCACATGTATACATATGTAACAGACCTGCACGTTGTGCACATGTACCCTAAAACTTAAAGTATAATAATAATAATAATAATAATAAAGATTATCTTTTTAAAAAAAGGGAATTTGACACCATCATGAGAAAAATTTATACCTCATTACCAAGTCTGCCCCCAATATATGGTATATTCTGTTACAGGTGTATAGCAGATATTAAAAGTGGGAGTTGCCTACCCACTTATCGATTTCTTCTTCTTCCTCAGTAACAGAACCCTAATTTTATTGAGGAAAGCAAGATACACAGTTTTGAAAACTCAATTTCCTAGCTTCCTTTACAAACAGGTGTGTGGGCTTGACTAGCTAGCTAATAAAATGTAAGTAGAAAAGGTTATGTCGCATGGGCATCCAAGAAGGCTCCTTAAAAGGGCAAGAGATTGGTAGCATGTGCTGTGTTTACGGTTTCCCTTTCCTACTGCTTTCTGTCTAAAATACCAACACGATGATGGAGTATGAGCTACAATAATGGCCATGAGACAAACTTGAGGATGCAAGTCATGTGTCAGGAATGACAGAATAGAAAAATGCAACTCATGGTTAAGGGTCATGTGCCCCCCGATGACCAAGGAAACATCACATCAGTTCAGATTACTTCTGAATTTCTTCTATGTGAAAGAAAAATAAAATATTTTCTTTATGCCATTGTTACTAACAGCCAAACATAATTAATAACTAATATAAATATGGATAAATCAATTTTCCCCAGCTGCATAGAAAAAGAGGAAACATTTAGACCCTCAGGTTCCCACCTACAAAAACCTTTTATACGCATGCTTTGTTTTAAAAAGATTTATGGGAACTTGGACAGGATTTGAGGAAGAAGACTAATATTTTCTTCTTTCATTATAAAATTATAAACCTATTATCACTGAAGAGAGTATTTTTCCACAATCTGTAATAAAATTTGTCTTTTAAAAATTATATGCAATAGAAAAGTTATAAAATAAGAAAGCAATATTATAAATATTAACTACGAAAATCTAAAATATCATTTTTGATGTTTGTATCACAAGAATTTGAGAGGTAGCTCTGTTACCCAGGTCTTTAACTATGAACTGTAGTGCTATCTTTTCTGAAATTATCATCCCCTTTTAAAATCACATGACTTTTTTTGTTTCTTCTACAGAACAAATATTATATTATTCCTTAATAATTTATTAATATTTCCTATTTAGGACTACCAATATACTTAGTCTGTGCCCTTTATAATCTTAATAATTAAGATACAGTAAGCAATCAGATTATTAGAACAATTATCATAACATAGTTTTGGATTCTGTACATAAAGTATCTGTGGAATCCAACTAAATCCAACGAATCCAACTAAAGCTACTTTGATAGCATCTCCAATCTTGGAACAGAAGCCTCCTCTTCTTTAATTCCTATCTATGCCATTTGTGTGTTTTTCTTCCTTGTTCTTTTTATAATTCATTATATAAAAAGATTATTCTCTATTGTTTATTGGTTTTCTTAGTGTCATAATTTATTCTGAAAGGTTTTCAGTTGGGAAGAGAATGAGAAAATAGTGTGAGTCTCTATAAGTTACAAGTACGTTTTCCAGTCTACTTTCCCTTACTCAGATATGCAATTGTATAAAATTCTCTTACCCTCTATGCAAAAACATTTTACATGTTTGTGTGTAATATTAAACATTTTCCTTATGCTTTTCTTATAGTTACTATTGTTATCCATTTTTATATATACCAAAATATTGTTGCTATCTTATCAAAACTGTATTTCTGTTAATCCCAAGAAATCACCATGAATCCTTTAATGCTGTTTGATTTATAGTCATTAAAACAATAGCATACGATTTTCAGAACAAGTCTATTATAAAACATTTTTACTTCATTTGGAATTGCTAAAAAATATTAAGGTGAAACATTATTAAACTCAGTTTCACTTAAATTTATGCTAAAAACTATAATAAAAAGACAAGGTCATAAGAGAATGATAACTTACCTTGAAATGGGATCTTAATATATTTTTTTGTGATCTGATGAAAAAATTAAAAAGCAAACAATGAGTTATCACTCAAAATGTGTTACTATTCAAATTATTTTTTTTCAAATCACAAGTACATATTCAAAGTCTACATTATAAGTGCTCAAGCCTTTTTATCAATAAACCAATAAAATATTTCACTACAAAGACTTAGTTTTATGGAAATTTTAAGAACCCCATGTAAGTAATTTAATTCTCAATATGCTCATTTACAAAAACCAGTAAGACTAATAAATACATTTTTCAAAAATATTTTCTGAAAATGTAAAGACTAAGACAAAGCCCAGAAGAAACTGCCAAGAGACCTCTAAGTAGCAGTGACTGTGGTAAATATAAATATTCCATAAAACAGAGTTCGATTTTTGGCTTTGCTGACTGAGCAACTGACGATGATTCCCTTGGTGATGAACTCACACTAACCAAACTCACAAGAAACTGCTAAACAAACCAAAATGCCAACATATTATTTTATAATGAGAAATTAAAATTGTCAGAAGGCTTGTGTCCAACCTGATGTGAGTATTCTGTTTCTGTACAAAAACTACCAATTATAATTTTAAAATTTGCTTTTACCACATAAAAGCAGAACTAGAAAATTCAGTTGTTTAATGTGAAATGGCTACAAAAGTCATAGATTCAACTTCATTCACAGCAGTGATGCACCTGTCAAAATGGTAATATAAATTAAGTCCCTAAGCCAGAACACCCTCTTCCCTGGATGACTTTTAGGTGGGTACCACCGTCTTCATTCCTAGCATTCATCTTTGTTTCATGTTATAAATTCCCTTCTAACTGAGGTTCTTGCTCTTTCTGCTCTTTCTGTCCCAGGACACTTTTCTCTAGGTACCTTTTGTATATATCTGACTTCCTTAAGAGCTGCTTTTATAATAGGGTTGTGGAGCACCTAGCTAAATCTTACATGTACTATCTAAAGGAGGCTTCTGCTTTGAAGTTTGTTTTTCCATTAATATCAAATGAATTTGTACCTATTTATTTATTATTTGGTTAAGTTTTGTTGTTGTTGTTCAATACATTTTGTTGATCAAATCGGGTATGGTCTGTGAGCACAAAACGAAATCAAAGTATTATTCTTGGTATGTGAGCTCAATATAAGTATCAAACAATGTTCAGTGAAACCACAGGTTTATTTTGACTCCATTTATTTTCCAATTTAAAAATTATTTCATCTGGTACTTTCACAAATATAAAACCCTATATTCTATAGAGTAAGTCAGCCACTAAAACCAAATGTGAGGCAATAGATCACAATTAGCTAAAAGCTGAGCTTGGAGTTAAAATCCTGCCTCTACTGTCACTACCACTTACACAAGTAGTAAGTAGGTAAACTTAGGTAACTTATTGAACTTCTTCCAGCTTTAGTAAAACCCTTAATCAAGGAAGCTGTTACAATTAGACACTAGCATCTGATCAAGAATGTTACATAATTTAATCAAATATCTAATTATTGTTACTTTCACATAACTGCCACCATATTTAATGTATATTGTCCCTTTCCAAACTCTTTCTGGCATGTTTCACAGGGTCTTTAATCCTATAAAATATATCTTGGCAAACGTAAATCGTTAGTACTAAAAAATAAACAGAAGCGGTGTTTGCCTTCCAGAATCTGCACAGCCATAACTTCCAAAGTATAAAGTAGAAGTAGTGCATCTGTATGACCCCACCCACTACTTATTACACTATTCTCTCACTTTCCCCCATCAAATGCTCGGGAGCTATCAAACTTTTCTACTTGGCAAGGATCTGATATTCATTTATACCTCTGAATAATGACTAAGCCAATAAGTTACCTCTCCAGAGTTAAAACCCTACTCCCAGCAGACTTAACCCCTAGATTTAAAAATAAGAAAAATTTTGTGGCAGTAAGGTAAACCTAGTTCTCTGAAATCATACCAACTTTGTTTAAACTTAAGAATAAAGCTAATAATAAGAGCTATTTTGTAATTTCTTACAATAGCTAATAGTTATCTGAATATAGTATTACTTAATTTCTCGTACTATCAACAAAGACTTTTAAGAAAGACAATGTTTACATTCATTGCAGCATTTGCTACACTAAAAAAATAAGTGTCTAACTATAGGAACATGGCTCTAATTTATGTAATAATTTCCAGCCGTAAGTATTTTTCTAATTCAACTAAATTGTAACTACTGTGAGAGTGAGGACAGTATCTCCAGTGTCTACAATAATGCTTAACACATAGTAGGTAGTCACTGAATGTATGGAGAATAAATGAATTTAATTCTCTAATATCTTTACCCACTAAAAAAGAAAAAAAAGTTCTTTAATTTCTGTTACAGTGCATCCTGAACTGTCTGAAAAAGAATATACATAAAAACCTCAAAAACCTGAAATTTTTACCCTTTTCCCTTTTTTAGGTTATTCATTATACTTAAAATTTTTTTTAATTGCTTATGTTCTCTCCATCATAACTGTCCTAATTTTTGTAGAATTCTTCTCAGCCTTTGTTCACATGCATATATTTACTTTGATTTGCTAAATCACTTTCCTATAATTAAACATTCAAGTTTTTAATCTAATTATAAGAAATGTTCCAGCAAACATAAATAAAATTTGTTACCTTTTATTTTAGGTTCAGGGGTACATGTACAGGTCTGTTATACATGTAAACCTGTGTCACAGGGGTTTGTTGTACAGATTGTTTTGAAACCCAGGTATTAAGCCTAGTACTCAATAGTTACTTTTTCTGCTCTTTTCCCTCCTCCCACCTTCAAGTAGGCTCTAGAGTCTGTTACTCCCTTCTTTGTGTCCACGAGTTTTCATTATTTAGCTCCCACTTATAACTAAGAATATGCAGTATTTGGTTGTCTGTTCCTATGTTAGTTTGCTAAGGATAATAGCCTCCAGCTCTATCCACATTCCCGCAAAAGACATGATCTTATTCTTTTTTTAGCTGCATAGTACTCCATGGCATATATGCACTACATGTTCTTTATCCAATCTGTCATTGTTGGGCACTTAGGTTGATTCCATGTGTTTCCTATTATGAATAGTGCTGCAATTCACATGCATATGTCTTTATGGTAGAATAACTCATATTTTTCTGGGTATAATACCAGTAATGAGATTGCTGGGTTGAATGGTAATTCTGTTTTTAGCTCTTTGAGGAATCGCCACATTACTTTCCACAATGATTGAACTAATTTGCACCCCCAACAACAGTGTGTCCCTTTCTTCTGCAACCTCGCCAGCATCTGTTATTGACCTTTTAACAACAGCCATTCTGACTGGTATGAGATGGTATCTCACTGTGGTTTTGATTTGGATTTCTCTAATGAACAGTGATATTGAGCTTTTTTTCCATATGCTTCTTGGCCACATGTATGTCTTTGGAAAAGTGTCTGCTCATGTCCCTTGTCCACTTTTTCATAGGGTTGTTTTTTTCCTGTAAATTTAAGTTCCTTATAGATGCTAGATATTAGACCTTTGTCAGATGCCTACTTTGCAAATATTTCCTCCCATTCTGTAGGTTGTCTGTTTACTCTGTTGTCAGTTTCTTTTGCTGTGCAGAAGTTCTTTAGTTTAACTAGATCCATTTGTTAATTTTTGGGTTTTTTTGTGATTTTGACATCCTCATCATGAAATATTTGCCTGTGCCTACATTCAGAATAATATTGCCTAGGTTGTTTTCCAGGGTTTTTATAGTTTTGGGTTTTACATTAAGTCTCTAATCCATCTTGAGTTGATTTTTGTGTATGGTATAAGGAAGGGGTCCAGCTTCAGTCTTCTGCATATGGCTAGCCAGTTATCTTAGCACTATTTATTGAATAGTCAGTGCTTTCCCCATTGCTTGCTTTTGTCTGCTTTGTCAAAGATCAGATGGTCACAGGTGTGCAGCCTTATTTCTAGGCTCTATATTCTATTCCATTGACCTATGTGTCTTGTTTTTGTACCAGTGCCATACTGTTTTGGTTACTATAGCCCTATAGCACAGTTTGAAGTTGGGTAACATGATGCCTCCAGCTTTGTTCCTTTTGCTTAGGATTGCCTTGGCAATCAGGCCTCTATTTTTTGGTTCCATATGAATTTTAAAATAGTTTTTCATATTTCTGTGAAGAATATCATTGATAATTTGATAGGAATAGCACTGAATCTATAAACTGCTTTGCACAAGATGGCCATTTTAATTCTATTGATTCTTCCTATCCATGAACATGGAATGTTTTTCCATTTGTTTGTGTCATCCGATTTCTTGGAGCAGTGTTTTGCAGTTTTCATTGTTGAGATCTTTCACCTCCCTAGTTAGCTGTATTCATAGGTATTTTATTCATTTTGTGGCAATTGTGAATGGGATTGCATTCCTGATTTGGCTCTTGGCTTTGTTGCTGTTGGTGTATAGGGGTGCTGGTGATTTTTTTTAATGTACTGCATTTTATTACATAAAAGTACAATTAGTAAAATAATATACTAATTTATTTGAATATACTTTTAACTATAATAAATCATTCCTTCCTCTCACTATAATGTTGAAAGTATTACTCTGAACACCTACCTTACACATTACTTAATATAAGTTAACTACAAAGAGCCTCTCCACTTACATTTTCATCATGCATCTTACATTTTAATTTCCTTATTCTTTTATAGAAAAGGTCATAAATAATGCCCAACTAATAAAAAAGAATCTCTAATATCTCTGATGCAGCAACAATTGATCACATGCTTTCACATGTGAATAAAATAGGAATAAAATAACAGCATACAGTAATTTGAAAGCTGTATTACATCATTATTCACTTTTCAAAAAAATTTTTTCCAGGAAACAAGTATATTTTCAATGTAATTACAATGCTTCAAAAAATCTACTCCCTTTAAAGTTATATACAAATAATTTATCTAACACTTCAGTTGTAGATTAGTTTTTATACTCAACACTCTGGTTTCATGTAATGTCTGAAGTGTCAGTACCTTATTCTACTGTAAATTCTTTGATATTTACATAGAATCAACTTTGAATTAAATATTTTTCATATTTACTGCATCTGCAAAAATATATTTTCGTATAAACTCTGGTGTTTTCTAAGCAGTAATTTTCGAAAAAAAAAAAAGTGTTTTCAAATTCATTATATTTGCAGGACTCTTTTCCAATATAAATTCCCTGGTGCTGAAAAAAGCTTGAGCAACCGCTTCTGGGTTTTCCTCTAGTACAAAATGTGTGCAATAGGATCTGTGATACAAGTAAAGATACTACAACCCCCTTTATATTTGTAATGGTTGTCTTCAGAATAAATACTCTTCACTTTAAAGGCTTATATTTTCTGAAAGAATTTTTAACAGTAATTGCACTTTTAATGCTTTTATTAACTATGAACCTTCTTTTTTTTTTTTGAGACAGAGTTTTGCTCTGTTGCCCAGGCTGGAGTGCAATAGCGCAATCTTGGCTCACTGCAACCTTTGCCTCCTGGGTTCAAGCGATTCTCCTGCCTCAGCCTCCCAAGTAGGTGGGACGACAGGCATGCCCCACCATGCCCAGTCAATTTTTGCATTCTCAGTAGAGACAAGGTTTCACCATCTTGGTCAGGCTGGTCTCGAACTCCTGACCTCAGGTGATCCACCCACCTCGGCCTCCCAAAGTGCTGGGATTATAGGCGTGAGCCACCGCGAGGAGTGGCATCGCCTGAACACTGCACAGTAGAATTTATATAGGGATGTGATGTTAGAGAACTACAGAAACCTGTTCTTCCTTGGTATTGTTGTCTCTAAGCCAGACCTGATCACCGGTCTGGAGCAAGGGAAAAAACCTTTGACTATGAAGAGACGTAAGATGATTGCCAAACCCCCAGTTGTATGTTCTCATTTTGCCCAAGATCTTTGGCCAGAGCAGAGCATAAAAGATTCTTTCCAAAAAGTGATACTGAGAAGACATGAAAAATGTGGACATGATAATTTACAGTTTAAAAAAGGCTGTAAAAGCGTGGATGAGTATAAGGTGCACAAAATCGGTTATAATGGACTTAACCAATGTTTGACAACTATCCAGAGAAAAATATTTCAATGTGATAAATATGTGAAAGTCTTTCACAAATTTTCGAAGTCAAACAGACATAAGACATACTGGAAAAAAAACTTTTAAACGTAAATGTGGCAAAGCTTTTAACCAGTCCTCAACCCTTACTACACATAAGAAAATTCATACTGGAGAGAAACACTACAGATGTTAAGAATCTGGCAAAGCCTTTAAGCGGCCCTCTAATCTTATTACACATAAGATAATTCATACTGGAGAGAAACCCTACAGATGTAGAGAATGTGGTAAAGCTTTTAACCACCCCTCAACCCTTTTTTTCACCTAAGAAAATTCATATTGGAGAGAAACCATACAAGTGTGAAAAATGTGGCAAAGCCTTCATTTCATCCTCAACCCTTACTAAACGTGAGATAATTCATAAAAACCCTACAAATGTGAAGAATGTGGCAAAATTTTAACTGTTCCTCAAACCCTACTAAACATACGATAATTCGTACTGGAGACAGAACCTACAAATATGATCAATGTGGCAAAACCTTCACCTGGTTTAGTCAAGCCTCGCTAAACATGAGAGATCTCATACTGGAGAGAAACCTTACAAATGTGAAGAATGTGGCAAAGCTTTTAACTGGTCCTCAGCCCTTAACAAACATGAAAGAATTCATATTGGACAGGAACCCTACAGAGTCAATGCGGCAAATCTTTTAAATGTTCCTCAACCCTTAATAAGCATAAGATAATTTATACTGGAGAGAAACCCTATAAATGTGATGAATGTGGGAAAACCTTTAAACAGCCCTCAACTCTTAGTAAATATGAGAATTCATATGGAACATAAACCCTACAAATAAAAAGAATGTGACAAAGCTTTTTAAGGAAGTTCTCAACCCTTATTACACATAATTCATACTGGACAGAAACTCTACAAGTGTAAAGAACGTGGCAAAGCTTACAACAAGTTCTCAATTCTTTTTTTTTTTTTTTTTTTTTTTTTGAGACAATTTTGCTCTTATCACCCAGGTTGGAGGGCAATGGCGTGATTTCAGCTCACTGCAACCTCCAACTCCTGGGTTCAAGCCATTCTCCTGCCTCGGCCTCCCGAGTAGGTGGGATTGCAGGTGCCCACCACCATGACTGGCTAATTTTTGTATTTTTAGTAGAGAGGGGGTTTCACCTTGTTGGCCGTGCTAGTCTCAAACTCCTGACCTCAGATGATCCACTTGCCTCAGTCTGCTAAAGTGCTGGGATTACAGGCATGCGCCACCACGCCTAGCCATAAGTTCTCAATTCTTAAGAGACATGGCGATAATTCGTGCTGAAGAGGAACTCTACAAACCTGAAAGATTTGACAGTGCTTTTACCAACACCTCCAACTTTGCAATACATTAAAAAAAAAAGTTATACTAGTGTGAAACCCTAGAAATGTATAAAATGTGACAAAGCCTTTATATGGTTGCCACATTTGATTGTAGGTAAGATAATTCATGCTGGCAAAACTCCTACAAGTGTGAAGAATGTGGCAAAACTTTTAACCTGTGCTTACACCTTATTTCACAGGAAAGCTATTACCCTTGAGAAAAATTGTCCAAATATAAAGAATATGGAAAAGCCATTAATGCTAGTGATTTTTGTACACTAATTTTGTGTCCTAAAACTTTGCGGAAGTTGTTTATCAGCTGAAGGAGCTTTTGGGCTGAGACTCTATATCTAGAAAATTTATATATAATATATATAAATATATATATAAAATCCAGACATAGAATCATGTCATCTGCAAACAGGGATAGTTTGACTTCTCTCCTCCAATTTGAATGTACTTTATTTCTTTCTCTTGCCTGATGGCCCTGGCCAGGACTTCTGACAATTAATTTTTAGGACCACTTTACAATGCTTACTGAATATTTGCAGTCCCCTACTATTTGTAATAGTAAAATATTGGGACAATTTGAAATGACCAACAAGTAAAAATTTTTAAAGACAACCCAAATATCCCAAAATAAGTAGAGGAATTAAATTAATGAAATTATGGTAAGTTACAAAATAGTACATATTATGTAATATCCCTTTGTTTTAATGTATCTATATATGTATGAAGAATATGCAACGATATATACTATACAGTGAGTGGCAGCTGTCTCTAAATAGGCAAGATTATATGTGTTTGTAATATTGTTCCTTTACTAATTTGTTTGTGGTTTTTTGCTTGCTCTTGGTTTTTGAGCATAACATGCCCACCTGTGTAATAATATAATTAATATATTAATTAATAGAAATTCCATTGTTTAATATTTATATTGGATTTTCCTCCCCCCGGCTAATCATTACTCTCATATATTTAGGTTATCCAACTTTTTGCCATTACAAAGAACTCAACAGAAATAACTGGGTAAACCTGAATTTAAAATAATAAAGTAAAACAGGGGAGAAAATCCTGAAAAATGAATAAAATTCCTTAAAGAAAAAGAATTGTAAAATCACCCCAGACATGCCAAAATCAGTTAAAACCAGTGGCCAAAAAAAATATTAATTTTAAATCAATTCATTCTTGAGCTTTCAAAGCAATGTTGACTACATCACAAATTACTATTATTTGCAGTTCCCAGAATTTGGGATTAGGTCTTTGTCTGCATGGGTACCAAGTAAACAACAGGTACTTCATGTCTTATTCATGTGCTGTCTTCTCTGTGAAGCCTTTCCTGATTCCTCCAGACATTGAGAGATATCCATTGCCATATGCACCCTTCTTGTACATACTTCTATTTTACATTTTACCATAATGTAAATATTTATGTCTGTCTCTTCCATTAGATTAAAAGCTCCCTGAAAGCAGAAACCATATCTTAGCATTTTCATATTCTCTGCCTTATCCCTAACACAGTGAAATATTAATGAAACTGCTATAAAAAATGCCTGAGTTACTAAATCTGACACAGTCACTTCAACAAACATTTAAGTGCCTACTTAGAGTGGAAACATTTATGGAAGGTATAAAAGGAACTAAAACCGTGGCTCTTCACCATAAGCAGCTTAAAAGGTTAATGGAGAAGTTTATACAAGAATATAAGTAATTATAAAACACACAGAATAAATCTTAGAAGTACAAATGAAGTGTTATAAGTGTACAGCAAAGGGAGAAGTTAATTCTGTCTGAAAAGGAGGGATCATGGAAAGTTTCCTAGAAGAGTCAGTATATCAGAGAAGCTTTAAAAGATGATTAGGATTTTAAAAGGTCAAAATGGTAAGAAAATATAGAGAACTGGCTGGGCGCAGTGGCTCACACCTGTAATCCCAGCACTTTGGGAGGCTGAGGCAGGTGGATCACTTGAGGCCAAGAGTTCAAGACCGGCTTGGCGAACATGGTAAAGCTCCATCTCTACCAAAAAATACAAAAATTAGCCAGGTGTGGTGCCATGCACCTGTAGTCCCAGCTACTCGGGAGGCTGAGGCACAGGAATCGCTTGAATACAGAAGGCAGAGGTTGCAGTGAGCCAAGATCAGTGGAGTGCACCACTGCACTCCAGCCTGGGTAAAAGAGTGAGACTCTGCCCACCACCCCCCAAAAAAAAACAGACAGAGAGAGAACCGAGTAGAATACAGTCTCACTTTCATATACGTAGGTGAGGAGTATTTTTTTTTTTAATTAGAAAAACAGAGTAGGATTAGTTCCTGGATATTCTTAATTTAGAAATTTGGAGAAGTCAGTTTACAACCGTTTAAACTGGCAAAATGAGATTTCTTCTTTATGCTCCAAACTATACCTTGAAAAAAATTTTACTATCAAATAACATCTAGAACCCAAACATTATCAATACGTGTGATTTTTTTTTCACACATGATTTTCATTAGAGTAGTCAGATTAGGCAGGATTTTAGGAGGGGAGAATTAAAGACACATTTCAAATTAGGTATAATGACTTTCAACATATCCAAAGTGTCCCATATAAAATAAATCTTAATTCTATTCTTATTTGTGCTAAGAAAAAAAAAGGAAAAAAATTAAAATGCCTTGTCCAAGATCCAAACTAAAAGAAAATTAAAGAAAATATACTTACTGTAACACAACCTTTAGAAGCTCCTTTTATTTTACCAATATAAACAGAAGTAAATATAAAATCCAGTTGTAGATCCATCTCATTACTAGGCATAATACTGGAAATGTTTTCCATGACAGGATTATATGGGCATAATTCAGATGACATCTAACAAGGAATAAATCATAAAATGCATATAACTCTTAACTATTATATAAATGCTGAAAATGACTTTCACCATCAAATTCTTCTTTAAATTACTATTAGTGAATTTTTAAAGAATTTTATACTGTTCTTACTGTAAAGAAAGTTATCTAGATTTTTTTTCTGAAAAAAATATGACTTACCTTTGAGAAAATTACACTAAATAGCTGAATCCAAAATTAATTCCACAGCCTAAGCTCCAGAAATATATACTCCTCTGTATCAAAGCCATGGTTTCACATTCAGTACTCTCTAATAGGTTTTATTCATTTTTAACTTGACAGAAGTAAGTTTTAAACATATATTGTACTTTTGTTTAAAATGAATTTTTAAATATATTATCTCTTTTAATCCCCACAACCACCCTATAGGCAGGTTTTTCAGTTTTCCATTTCATAAATAAAGTTAACAGATGCTTAGACTGGTTAAGCGACTTGCCTAAAATCATGCGATTAGTAAGAAGCAAAACAAAGATTCAAACACAGGTTTCTCTCTCCAGGTCCAGTGTCACTTCAACCACATAAAATTGTTTCCATTAACCAAAATAATGTTCTTGCTACTGCACTTTAAATATTTTTTATTTTAGATCCAGGGGGTATATGTGCAGATTTGTTACAAGGATAATATTGCGTGATGCTGAGGGTTGGGCTTCTATTGAACCTGTCATCCAGATAATACCCAACAGGAAGTTTTATGGCCCTGGCTCTCCTCATCCCCCCCCCTACTTTTGGAGCCTCCAATGTCTATTGTTCCCATCTTTATGCCTGTGTGCTATTGCACTTTTAAAATGCCATGAAGGAATGTAAGTACCTAAGAACCATATGTTATATCAAATTTATATGCTTTATTGTATACTCTATGTTTGAAGACAACTAACCAGAAATGGCTTATACTTGCCTAAAACCTCAAAAATCATCACTTCCACTCAAGTGACTATATAACTTTGCTTTTAAATTATAATAGAAAACCAGGCAATATCAGCAGCAACTCTTTCCCACTGTTTCTTCTGAAATTTACACTACTTTCAGATGACTTTTTCAACTTTTTCAAATGTGCCTAACCTCTGCACATCATCCGTGACATCACACATGACCAGATTACTACTAAAGCAGTTATTATGCATATGTACTCACTCCCCTCTTACCTCTAGCAAATGTGACTAATCCTTATCTAAAACATATATCATACTCATTATTTTAAACCCAGCTCATAACGCCATTTACCTGCTTAATTGAATTTGTCATTCTCATGTTTTATTGCTTAGTATACTATTAATATCTTCTTATTCCCTAAGTAAAAAAGGGAATCAATCAATCAAATCAAATCAGGTAGCTCCAATATCAGTCAGACAAATAACTGTGGGCTTTTTTAGTGATAAAATGAGAAGTTGGTATAGAAATAATTTCTCATTGGGCTTCACATTTTGTAAAAACTAGCTGGCTCCTAAAAATGACCAATCCATATTTCTCATAATTCATTTAAGACTGGAGGCCGGGCATGGTGGCTCACGCCTGTAATCCTGGCACTTTGGGAGGCCGAGGCGAGTGGATCACGGGGTCAGGAGTTCCAGACCAGCCTGACCAACATGGTGAAACCCCGTCTCTACTAAAAATACAAAAACTAGCAGGGCATGGTGGCACGTGCCTGCAATCCCAGCTACTGAGGGAGGCTGAGGCAGGAGAATTGCTTGAACTTGCGAGGCAGAGGTTGCAGTGAACTGAGATTGTGCCACTGTATGCTAGCCTGGGCCTCAGACTGAGACTCTGTCTCAAAAAAATAAAATAAAATAAAACTGGAACAAGAGAGAGCATAGAGATGTGACATTCTGACTTATATGTCTTTGTAGATCTCCACAGTATTGGCTGCTTGGTTGTGATAATGAATGTAGTAAATTCCACAAGATATGTTATTTTCTTATAATATGATCATTTCATACTACATTGTCAATTGATACCCTGCCAAGGCCTAATTTTTCTACAAGTTTAAATTCATTATCAACAATGATACTTTTAATTATATATACAACTAAACCATCAAGTAGGATATTGACCCAATCTGGCGAAAATGGTTACATTTTTGCAAAAATTCAGAACAAAGCTGCTGAGGTGATTTCTACATGGAATACCAAATACAATAGAAAATACCCATGAAACAATAATCAGACCAAACTGTTTTCATAGATCAGGCCAACTCTTCATCATACTCTGCAAAATAACAGCCTCTGACATTATTCAAAAACAAAACAAGATAAGTTTACCATAATTCTGCACTGGTGGTCAATGATCTTTTCTTACAAATAGAATAATCACAGACTAATAATAAGAAAGAGTACCAGCTAGGAGTGGTAGCCCACGCATGTGATCCTAGCACTTTGGGAGGTGGAGGTAGGAGGACTGCTTGAGCCCAGTAGTTAGAGACCAGCCTGGACAACAAAGAGAGACCCTCATCTCTAAAAATAATATATATTTTAAAAACATTAGCCAGGCATGCTGGCACAAGCCTACGGTCCCAGCTACCTGAGAGGCTGAATGAGAGGGATGCTTGAGCCCAAGAGGTTGAGGCTGCACTGAGCCATAATCATGTCACTGCACTCCAGCCTGGGTGACAGGGCAAGACCCTGTCTCAAAAAAAAAGAAAGAAAGAAAGAATACTGATAATAAATGATTTGAATCTTATTTTAGACCTACTCTCTTCAAAGGACTGAATTAATCGACTGATATTAAACTAACACACTTCCATTTATTATGTTCTATAAGAATGAAGAGGCAGAGGACTTACCAAACTTGATAGGTTTCTGACCTACATCTCCAAAGCCATGTTCTTTCCTCTATGTCATACTGCCTTCATAGTATGTGAGGAAAAGGAGTAATTCTAAGTAACCATAATACTCCAAGACCAGACATATAAATACTAGAAAATGTGTTTAATTCTATAAAATGTTAGTGAAATGTCCAATGAAAGCCATAAGAAAAATATTCAAGTAATAGAATATTCAGACTGAAAAAATATAAATCACCAGAGAAAAATGGTATAATCTTTTCATTTCAAAATAAAGACAACTACATACTTCACTCAAACTACTATAAAAGTTGTCTGAAAATTCAAACTAAGAAAATTTGTAATTTTCATTACAATATTCAGCTTGATAAAACAAATAACAGTCATTAACCAATAGTGTATATTTCATTGTTAATCTGTGAGAAGACAGAAATAAATTACCTGTACAGATTCACATGTAATCAATGGTAGTTCTGACAATGCTGATTCAGAAGTACTCTCATTTTCATTAGTTGTCTCACAGTCTTGCTTAGATTGTAACTTAAGAATTTCTGAACTTTTATGTTCAACAGGTCCTTCTTCATCACTGGAAACAACAACTAAAAAGGAAAAGAAAAATGCATTTATTATTATTTTTTTTTTTTTTTGAGACACAATCTCCCCAGCTCGGCTCACTGCAACCTCCACCTCCCGGGCTCAGGCAATTCTCCTGCCTCAGCCTCCCGAGTAGCTGGAATTACAGGCATACGCCACCATGCCCAGCTAATTTTTGTATTTTTAGTAGAGACAGGGTTTCACCATGTTTGCCACCCTGGTCTCAAACTCCTGACCTCAGGTGATCCTCCCGCCTTGGCCTCCCAAAGTGCTGGGATTATAGGTGTGGGTCACTGCAACCAGCCAAAAAATGTATTTTAAATGTGTAACAATCACATATCAAAAAAAGAACTTTTGGCTGGGAGTAGTGGCTCACTCCTATAATCCCAGCACTTTGGGAGGCTGAGGTGGGTAGATTCCCTGAGGTCAGGAGTTCAAGATCAGCCAGGCCAACATGGTGAAACCCTGTCTCTAGTAAAAATACAAAAATTAGCCGGGCATGGTGGTGCATGCCTGTAATCCCAGCTACTCGGAAGGCTGATGAAGAAGAATTACTTGAGCCCAGGAGAGGGAGGTTGCAGTTAGCCAAGATCGCACCACCACACTCTAGCCTGGCCGACAGAGCAAGACTCTGTCTCAAAAAAAAAGAAAAAAAAGGAACTTTCTAATTAATGCAATTTATTTTTAATAATCCTGTTAAACTTAATCATCTAAATTTATTCAATTTAGAAACAGGCCTATCATTTGTTATCTGATTTATAGTAGTTATAGACAATGACTCCATATCAGTGCAATTATTCAGCAGTTACCTGCACCCTTACCTCCTAAAGAATAAAGATGTTTAAAAATGGATAAAGCCATGAGGAGGCCTTAGGAACAAATTCTAGTTCTAACTGTATTGTGCCATCACTCTAAATTGTACTTTAAGTCCTGTTACATGAATTGCTTCAAGAAATGGGAAATTAATAACTAGGGGAAGATGTGGGAGACTATTCACTGGAGATCCTTTAACACCTTTGGAATTTCTTAGTACCATGTGACGGCATCAACTACTCAGAAGATGATTAAATCAAAATTAATAATAATACTTAGGTAGCACTTAAACTCTGCATACTTCATCAACCAAATGACAGTAATGATGGTCCTTAAATAATCTATTTTAAAACTATTGAGATTACAGTGTACTAATCTAAGAAAAAATTACTTCTGTTTTCAAGTCCTCCATTAGTTTACCTAAATCGATATTTTAAAACTCATGAAGGAGACCCCACACCCCAAGCCTTTTTTTCCTAAAGTTAATATATTCCACAGTGATGTCATAAACAGCTTATGGCCTTAGCCAAATTTGTTCAAGAAGAAGAAAAAAACAACGAAGTAAAGCAGAGGAAATTAAGTATCTTTATAATCCTCCTGTCACTTACTTGGTTCAGCTGAGATCAGTGATTGGTTCCCTTCATTATGTCCTCTTAGAATAGGCTTTTCTACGGTATTCAACTCGTTCTCATCTTTCTCAACAAGGGAAGAAATCCCCACAGTATCAATGGATTTAGAGTTCTCAACAGTTTCAGTGTCTGAACTGGCAGAGGCACTTTTGGTGGCATTACTCAAAGTCAACTCCTGACTGTTAGGTGAGGATAGTTTAGTAAAATCACTTTTTGTAGGTTTAGCTGTAATTTCTTCAGGCAGTTTTGGATCCTGATGATAGTTTTCACTTGACTTTTCTAACTCAGTGGATATTGTTGCGTCATCTTCTTGTTTTTTCTAAACATAAACACATAGAAAAAATAGCATTTTTCAAATTTGGCTTGCTTAAACCATTTTTAAATTCCTAAAAAAAAAAGAAAAATATTATATCACTTCTATAACTACATGGATAGAAAACTAAACAATTATACTACATTATACTTGCCAATGTCTCCCAAATTTAAAGATACAGGGTTTGGTCTGTCCAATCTGATGCCTGATAATTTTTTAAAGGGTGAAATTGGGAGATTTCCATCATTACAAATGCTTTGTCAGACGGTCTCCCATGATCTAAGTCAACTTTAGAATGAGAAGATGTATTTACGTATTTTTATTTTGCAAAAGTAATAATGCCAATGTGACTACTTTGGTAAAGAGATTTAAAAATTAACAATATAACAACATTAAAAATTATGAAAATCAACCACTGCCTTCAATATCTCATTTACTTTATAAATCTAAATCATGTTTATAATTACAACCCAAAAACATTACAAGGTCCTGAAATGATTTATGGATCAAAGAAATTGAAAAGCTGTCTTACTGTTTTATTGCTACTTATATACTAAGTCTTTGAAAATACAAAATGTATGTATTTAATATGATAATTCTTTACTTAGAATAAATTCCCTAAACTGTAGATAAACAGAAGCTTAAAGAATTTGGTAAGTAAATTGCTACTGATAAAATAAATCTAATAATAACTTTACAGAGCAAGCAAAAAAAATGACTAGACAGTATGAATAGTATTTGGCTGAAATAAAGAAAAAGAAAAGTCTGAAGGATGTACAACTACCTACTAAGGAAAGAGTGATACAAGAAAAGGAGCAATTTTAACTTTTTTAATCATTCATAGTATTTGAAATGTGTTCCAATAACTCTGTATCACCAAGAAAAGTTACATTTAAAATTGTTTTTTAATAATAAAGCTAACAGTGAACCAAAAACTAAAGAAATCTGATAAGAAAAGCTGAAAGCTAGAGGAACATTATTTGGCCACAGTCAACTCATTTTTATCATAGCATGAAATTATTTCCTATAATATCTAAATACCTCTACTTACTGTCTGTTCTGTTGACTTATCCAAAGAAGTACAATATTGAGAATCAGGTAAATTATTCCTAAGCCTTCTCTTTGTCTTCCTGGAAATCAGAGTGAGTTCCACTTTTGAATCAGAATATTTAACATCCTTGTTTCTGCTTTCCTGTTCGAGATGATCACAACCTCTACTTCCACTGTTAAGGTCTTAAAAAACAAATGAAGCATAAATATGGACAAAAAAGTATAGAAGGAATCTCTTTTAGAAGAGCTCGAAGTAACATCGTCAAAATTGCTATACTACTTCCAAAGCTCATTGAAACAGAAATGTACTGTTAAATTCTCATACTGACATTGGATGAAGGTAAAGGCATGCCCTATTTTAATTGGTATATACAAAGTAAATGTTCATTACACAATAGTTGTGAGGTGAGAAAAACACATAAAGAAAAAATATCCTTTTTCATAGTAGCCAAAGCAAAGCCATCAAACTGTTTTTCCATTTGCTATAAATGCATTTGGCTGTACTATCAAAAAAAGGGGATTAAGAAAATGTGGCACATATACACCATGGAATACTATGCAGTCATAAAAAAGAATGAGTTCATGTCCTTTGTAGGGACATGGATGAAGCTGGAAACCATCATTCTCAGCAAACTATCGCAAGGACAAAAAACCAAACACCGCATGTTCTCACTCATAGGTGGGAATTGAACAATGAGAACAGTTGGACACAGGAAGGGGAACATTACACACTGGGGGCCTGTCATGGGGGGGGGGGGGTGGGGGGGGGGGGGGGGGTGAGGGATAGCATTAGGAGATATACCTAATGTAAAGGATGAGTTAATGGGTGCAGCACACCAACATGGCACATGTACACATATGTAACAAACCTGCACGTTGTGCACATGTACCCTAGAACTTAAAGTATAATAATAATAATAATAAAGGGGGGTCTTATTAAAATCTAGAAAATTCATGTCTTTAAGTTTGATAATTCAATGTGACTTTATAAACTAGTCTTTTAAAATGTAATTTACATAAATACATATTTTTAGTGGAAAGGGACTATAATTTGAAAGAGTGTTGATCGCTGCTCTTTAAAAGGAGCCAAAATACCTTTGCTCTGTAGTTGGCTATAATATGTGATCATTCACAAGGTTACCAATTTACTTGCCCGTTTATTTCTTCTTTTCAATAATCAAGACCCTGTCATTTTAAGTCTCCAATAAATTCATCATTCTAGAGAAGTACTTCCTTTTTTAAGTCAACAAGACATCATTTTGAAACTCATGCCAATCATTACTAAAAATATTTAATATTTCTGTCATCAAATATATGTACTGTACAAAAATACCTTCCAAAAGTTTCCACCTAACTGACTAAAAGTTATCCTGAATTATTTTGCTTTCTGAATCTATGTCATACAAGTACCAACTCAAAGTTTATACACAGCAAGTCACAAGGCAGTTGCCTTTAATTCACAATTTTCAATTCATCTGACTGGCCTGACTTTTCTGTTCATGGAACATTCTTCAACACCACACATCTTCTCTTCAAACTATTCTTGCTTTTACTGTAGCTTCAACAATTCCTAATAACTAATATTCATGATAATTTGTCTTTGACATTACTTAAAGGAAGGCACTGGAACAGGATTGAGGGTAAAAATTCCAAGATAGTCAATCGCCTTTCAATTTCCAGAGAAAACACCTTATTCCCTAAGGAAAATAAAACTCCCCCCAAATCATCAACACAATATTTAGGATAGCACATTAAATTTTATATGTAATATTGTAAACTATAAAAGTGGTCTAACACAATTTCCACACACAATGTATCAAACTATAATTTCTAAACATAAATATTATACTACAGTAAAATGACTCATGAAAGGAAAGGGGCTTGAGAAAAACTTGATTATACAGGGTTTTCTTTTAAACAATTTATTATTTGCACATCAGTCAAGCCTGCCTCATGAAAAAAGGAATAACTTTATTATATAGAATGAAATATTGTAAAAATAGGAATTCACCTGCATAATATATAATTTAACCTGCAAATATTACTAGCATATAAAACTAAAGAGGTGACAAAATCCTGTAAACAAAAGAATATTAAGTATTTCCAAGGTATTATGTTGGTGAAAGCAAATTCCACAAGGCAAACTGAATGTGCTATGGAAAAAAAATGGTACACCTAAGGTTTCATGCGGAATTTCCATTAATTTACAGGTTTTTTAAAAATACTGGTATCAGATGTGGGAGAATAAACACTGCTTTAATAAAGATCCAATAGCTAATTGTATTAGAAACACCTTCCCTACCAGTAGTGGTACCTTCAGGGATACTGAAAAACTAAAAAATGTTTCTTTTGTCATGTACTCTTCCCTGATGCATGTCTAAAATGCCACTGTGATCTTGAGGTAATACTCCTGGGTACAAATCAGAAAGTATTTTATTCAAGTCAATGTGAGGACTGTTATTCCTCACATTCTACTGCTTTCCTGGGTAGAGTAGGAATCTTTGTCTTGATAGTATCTGAACTGAGCCCACTTGTACAAATACTTACATTTTTACTTGGTAATCAATACAGTCATCCCTCAGTATCTCAGGGGATTGGTCCCAGGGACCCAGGATACCAAAATCCATGGATCCATAAGCCCCTAAAGGTAAAGTATTTGCATATAACCTATATATATTCTCCTGTATAGTTTAAATAATCTCTAGATTATATATAATACCCAATACAACATAAATGTTATGTAGTTGTTATACATATTTTTTATGATTGTATTATTTTTATTGAAGTTTTTTTCAAATATTTTCCAACTTTGGTAGGTTGAATCTGCAGATGCAGAACACAAAGATACAGAGAGATGATTGTAATTACTTCTAAGAAAAGTACAGTTTATAAGAAAATAAATGTTTTTCATTATACACTGACAGTGACTAATTGGAAGCTTGTCTGTACAAAGTCACAGCACATTCTCCAAAGACTGCCTTTATAAGAGTTTCAGCTGGTTTCTTGTACAAATAAAAGTTATTACTCTAGTTTCATTTTAAATTTTTTTCTATTAAAAAGGCTACTAAAAAGAATCTTTAAATAGCTGTGCTCCAAATGAAGTGTAATGAATTTTTGCATAGTGTTGTCAAAAGATTTTTTTGTATTGTGAATAACTTACGAAATCACTCAAAAATAAAATAGTGGCCAAGCGCGGTGGCTCATGCCTATAATCCCAGCATTTTGGGAGGCCGAGGCAGGCAGATCACTGGAGCCCAGGAGTTTGAGACCAGCCTGGGCAACATGGCAAGACCTTGTCTCTGCAAAATACAAAAAATTAGCCACACGTGGTGGTGCATGACTATAGTCTCAACTACTCGGGAGGCTAATGTGGGAGGATCACTTGAGCCCAGGAGGTAGAGGCTGAAGTGGGCTGTGATCATGTGTGATCATGCCACTGTACTCCAGCCTGGGTAACAGAGTGAGGCCCTGTCTTAAAAAGAAAAAGAGAAAAGCAAGAAAGCAAGCAAGCAAGAAAGAGACTTCAACAAACATTTGAAGCTATCAGTAATCCAACAGATCCCTAAAGGTGTTAGTTTCACAAATAAATAATGTAGTAAAATTGTTTTTCTTCAAGTATCAGTAAAATATTTTTAATTCTTGAAACAGAGACAAAAAAGAAAAAGAAGTCAAATCATAAATCCCATATGCAAGGAGGCCTACAAAAAATTTTCACAAGTCTAGGAAGTATTTACCTTCAAATTTGCTAATAGTGGCTTGTTTGGCATCCTCCTGAAGTTGAGAGAAATTCTAATGAATAGAGAATGTATTTCATGGTAGGCAAATAGAGAGTGATAAGTTAATAATAAAAACCCAGTTAGCAGTAACATTAATATCCATGGAAACAACACTTAGAAACAGCTAAATTAACATAACTTCATAGCTATATCCAAGTCTCCCCAAAGAAGAAAAAAAAATATTAAAATTTAACTTTTGGGATTAATAAATAAATCCAGAAATGAGTACTACACTACATAAAGAGTAGGTTTAGCAATTTTCTTTGTGTTGCCAAATAATCTCCCTTTACTTTCACACATCCTTTCAAAGTAAAATAAAATAATTTATTTATAACAAAAATTGTTATTAATACAATAAGAAAAAATTCAAATTCCAACAGTTTTCTAAGGTTCACAAACCTTTAGGCTGAGTATCAGACATTAAAAGAGAAATGTCATCATCCTTTCTTCGTTTTTCTTTATTGTGCACAGCCTGCTTCGTAGAATTGTCATCTACTATCTTACTTCGTTGTGAGCCCCTGAAAAAGACAACTGTATTATACTCAATTCTAATAAAGCCTAAATGAATTTAGAAGCCAACTAGCATGTATTTAAAAAATCCAACAGATTACAAATACAGTCCCACATGGCAGACTATAAGATCTGGGTAGTAAAAAAATATTGAACTCAGATTTAAGAAATAAGTTATCTTCCCTTTTCTACCTTTAAATTCCCCATGTGTGTTTTTGGGGGAAAAAAATGAGATATCAGCATTAGAGGATTGTGTACATGCAAAATGAGCAAAAGAGTAATACTATACAAGTATTAAATAAGTTAGGCTTAAAAAGTAAAATTCCAAGGACACAAGTACCTCAATAATCAAACCTATGTATAGTCAAACAATTATAAGCCAAAGCTGAATGTTAATATATTTCATGCATGGTTCATATATCCAAAAGTATGGTAACAAATTTTCAATAGTATGTGGTAATAAATTTTACCCACAGAGAAAATAATTTAAAGTCTAAGGTACTGGTAAAATAACAAATTTTGGAATGATAGTCACAACATTATTACTAATAAAAATTTAGAAATATAAAACATATTAGAATGTATAAGTGCATACATATGAAACAAAATATAAAAACTTAGACTGGAAGGATTCAAGCCTATTTGGATAGCAGATAACTCTAAAGAGGGAGAGTATTAGAATCAGGGAATATAAAATAAATAAGTTTTCAACTTTCTATAATACTTCTTTAAAAACAAATTTAAATCTGAAAAAAATAGGAATTATATTGGTTAAATCTGAGTGATATATATTGGCATATTATTCTCTATACTTATGTGCATATTTGAAGCATTTCATAATTTTAAAATACATAAATTATTTACAACTAAGGCAACTAGTATAAGTCAGAAACAAGGACTATAAAGACTAATAACGCATAATGCTTCCTTGTTTTGAGAGAATTATTTGGAAGGCTAAAAATGACTTTAAATTAAAAAAAGCTACAGTATCCAAACATCACCAGTGTAGTGTCATAGTTAAAGAAAGGGTTATTGCTGCTATTACATTGCTCATTTTCATATTTACTTTGGTAAAATTTTCTTTATTTTCAGATTGGATATTAAAAGGCCAAAATAATCAAAATCGTAAGGGTGCGCCAATTTCACTTGCAAAGAGGTTCTGACTGAGTCAAATCATTCCACTCCTCAACCCTCAAGAATCATTCTTGGAGAATAAGGGCATCTAAGCAAATTTATACCATAGAGTTTTGTTTACTGAAAATGAAAACCAAAAGAGAAGTCAAAAAAAATTTGTTCTCTCTGAAAGAATTATCACTACAGGCACTATAAACAAAAATAGAATGTGACCTAAAAGATGATCTAAAAAGATGCTTAGGTACTTATGTTTCCCCTGATATAGGAAGCAAACAGTGTAATAGTCCTTGTTTTTCTAGCACAATGAACACTGAAAAACAAAATAAGATTTCACACGTAAAGCACATTAAAAGTTATATGGTTGTAGAAAAAAGACTTTATAATAGAGGATTTTCCTGACCAAACGCTAAGCATTAAGTAGTTGGCATGAAACCAAAAATAAAAATGAGTATTTTCAAAAGGTAAGGTCATATGATTCAAATGCACACACAGTGAAGCCAAACACATCTGTAATATAATCTCAATCCAAATAACAGTTTTTTTGCAGAATATGACAATCTGGTTCTAAACTGTACATGGTGGAAAGTCATGTGTTTAAAGATAAGGACAGCAATGTTCAAACACTGTTAGCTTCCATCCTCTTATAAGAAAAGAAAATGAATGGACTGGAAACACCCAAGTTCCTGAACAATAAATATAAATATTCACATTATTCAAGTTAATAAATGTAATAAAAGCTCAAAATAAATATTTTCCAATGCAACAAAATTCTAAGAATTTTTTTAAATAGCCAAGCAAATATATTTTTAAATTATAAAAATGTATTAAGTGTGGTACTAGAATAAAGAGACATATCGACCATAGAAATAGAAAACAGAACCCAGAAACAAACTTTCAAATATATGCTCAAAAGATTTTTGACAAGGATGCTGAAACCATTCAATAGAGAAGGGACAGTCTTGCCAATAAAGGGTGCTGTGAACATAGGATAGTCATATGCAAAAGGAAGAAGTTGGACAGTTATCTAATACCATCTACAAAAATTAACTCAAAGTGGATCAAACACCTAAATATAAGGCAGAAAACTATAGAATTCTTAGAAGAATGCATAGGGGAAATCTTTATGACATTAGATTTGGCAGTGATTTCTTTGATATAACAACAAAAACACAGTCAACAACAAAGATAAATTGGAGTTCATTAAAATTAAAACTTATAGCTGGGCATGGTAGTTGACGTCTGTAATCTCAGCTACTTGAGAGGCTGAGGACTGAGGATTGCTTGAGGCCAGGAGTTCAAGAACAGCCTGGGGAACACAATGAAACCCCGCCCACACACACACACACACGAAAAATTTAATAATTAGCTAGTAATGATAGTATGCCCCTGTAGTCTTAGCTACTCAGGAAGCTGAGGGGAGAATCAGTTGATCCCAGGAGTTCAAAGTGGCAGCTACAATTGTGCCACTGCACTCCAGCCTGGGCAATAGAATTAGGCTCTGTCTCAAAAAAAAAAAAAAAAATCAAAAATTTTTGTTTATCAAAGGACACTAGTGAAAAGACAACCCACAGAATGGGAGAAAATATCTGCAAACCACATATATATTAAACGATTAATACTGATAACATATAAAGACCTCCTACAGGTCAACAACAAAATAAATAACAATCAAAAAATGGGCAAAGTATTTGAAGAGATGTTTCTCCAAAGACATACAAATGGCCAATTAGCATGAAAAGATGTTCAACATCACTAATCACTAAGGAAATGCAAGCCCAAACAACAACATACCATTTCACACAGATTAGGACAGAGTAATTTTAAAAAAAATTTTTTTCATTAAAAAAATATTAACAAACATTGGCAAAAATGTAGAAAAATTGGAACCTCTGTACATTGTTGGTGGGAATGTTCAACAGTGCAGCCACTGTGGAACGGTTTGGTGGTTCCTCAAAAAGCTAAATAGAGAACTACCATATAAGAAGCTAAACACAGGCCGAGCGCAGTGGCTCACGCCTGTAATCCCAACACTTTGGGAGGCTGAGGCGGGCAGATCACCTGAGGTCGAGAGTTCGAGACCAGCCTTTCCAACACGGAGAAACCCCGTCTCTACTACTAATACAAAAATTAGCCGGGCGTGGTGGCGCACGCCTATAATCCCAGCTACTCAGAGGCTGAGGCATGAGAATCACTCGAACCCGGGAGGCAGAGATTGCGGTGAGCCAAGATCATGCCATTGCACTCCAGCCTGGGCAACAAGAGCAAAATTCCATCTCAAAAAAAAAAAAAAAAAAAAAAAGAAGCTAAACACATAATCACAAAGTTATCAAGAAATCCCACTCCTAGGTATATACCCAAAGGAATTGAAAGCAGGGACATGAACACATTCTTGTACTCCACTGTTCACTGTAGCACACTATTCACAATCGCCAAAAGGTGAAAACAACCTTAGGATCCATCAACAAATGAAAAGAAAAACAAAATGTGGTATAATCATACAATAAAATATTATTGGGCCATAAAAAGGAATGAACTTGTGATATGTGCTACATGAATGAACTTTGAACACATTACGCTAAGTAAACTCAGCCAAACACAAAAGGACAAATATTGTGTGATTCCACTTAAAGAGGTAACTAAAATAGACAAATTCACAGAGACAGAAAGTAGATTAGAGGCTACTAGGGGATTAGGAGAGGGGAGAATGGGGAATTATTATTTAATGGTAAAACAGTTTCTGCTTGAGATGAAAAAGTTGTGATAATGGTTGCACAGCAATATGGATGAACTTTGAGGACATTATGCTAAGAAAAAATAAACCACTAACTAAAAGACAAATACTGATATTCCATTCATATGATGACATATTTAGAATAGTCAAATTCATACAGGCAGAAAGTAGAATGGTGATTGCCAGGGACTGGAAGAAGGGAAAAATGGGGAGTTAGAGTTTAATAGATATGGAGTTTCAGTTTAGGAAGATGGAAAAAGTCCTGGAAAAGAATGGTGGTGATGGCTGGACAAATATGTGACTGTACTTAATGGCAGTTAACTGTACACTTAAAAATGGTTAAAATGGCAATTTTTAGGTTACTGATATTCTATTACAATCTTTAAAATACAAAAAAGGTATTAAAATGTACAATAAATGAAGAGAATAGGAGAACTGGTTCTACTAATTTCATAATAAAACATAATACAGAGTAACATCCACAAGTAAAGTATAGTACTACAGACTAGTATATAAGAAATGGCTGGCAAAAGAAAAAAACAGAAGAATTTGAAACAAAGCTGGGAAACAAAGCTTTCAAATTCAGTTGTAGTGGACTAACTGGGTAACAACAGAGAAAAAAAGAATTCAGAACTACATCCAATACTCTAAGGTAAAATGAACTATCATATGCTAATGATTAAAAGTTGTAAGATTTTTTTTTAAACAATCGTCAGAAGAAAAACACTATATTTATTAGCCTTGTGGAAGAAGAATTTCTTGAGAATGGAAGTAAAGAAATTATAGAGAAAAATATGATCGGATTCAACCACACACGGTAAACTTTTAATAAATGATAAACTAAGAGCATCAAAATAAAAGAGAAATTAAACCCAAAACTGCATCAAACGAAGTGCAATACACAGGAGTTCCAGTTCCCAGTCCAACATGAAAGGAGCTTGGAAGTTATCTATCCTAACGGGTAAAACTGAAAAATCAACAACACGTCTTCCTGGACATGACAGAAAAGTGAAGTCACAGGATGAATGGCTGCCCCCAAAATGGGAGAAAGACAGCCAGGTGAATACAGAGAATCACAACTTACTAAAGCAAAAACCCACAAGCAGAAACAGTCCCAGTAACTACTACTGGAGTATGAAGACCTAAACTGCAATTGATAAATTGCTGAGGGTTCAGTGTACATAAGTCTAAGAGTTAAAAATCCCAGAGGACTTAGTCATAAAGGGGGTCGCACACTTTTGTGAGTTTTATCTCCAGGAGTTCAACCAGGTTCTCACAGTGAATATCAGAAAAATCCCCTCATGATTCAGCAGACGAAGGTAAACATTTTCAAACGCCAGAGCATTCTGTTCTTAACAAGGCCTGCCCTCAAGAAAAACTATTTCAACAGAGCCTAAACTATGAGTTATTTTTCAGAGCCTAGTCCACCAGGGGAAATAAAAAATACCCAACTCTAGCTCTGTCTAGCATTTTGTGTGAGGGAAAGCAAGGAAAATATACAATTCCAAGACCATCTAGCTTTCCATGTGGGAGAAGGGAAATACCTAACTTCATTATATTCCAGGTATGCTGTTGCACCAAAGTGTTCAGAAGAGAATGAGAAGCACTTGTAAAGTTAACAGGCCAAGGACAAAGGCTCATTAACCCATTTATGCCTGAGGTTGCAATTTTTTGAATTTTTGCAATCAGAGCTTGGTGATAACCTTTAGCAGTAGGATATAAATAACTTCCACATGCGTAGCATTCCAGTAATGGAACACTAAGCATAAATGGGTTAAAAGACTGAAACCTAACGGGACTGCAGAATGCCTTTCTTCCTCTCACATCTTACCACCACATTCCTAAAGGTCTATTTACAGTAGTTGCTTTTATCTAGTACATCATGTCCAACTATCCAAAAAAAGCAAAAAACAAAAAGAAAATTAAAAGCCACACTAAAAGAAAAAAAAACACAGTTTGACAACAAGTATCAGAACCAGAACCAGACATGTCAGAGATGTTGAATTATCAGACTAGGAATTTAAAACAAATATGATCAACAGATAAAGTATACAGCATATAAGCACTTATGGGCAATGTTGGCAGAGAGAAAGTGTAAGAAAGAATGAAAAAAAAAATACTAAAGATCAAAACACTGTAACAGAAATGAACAATGCCTTGGATGGGCTCACCAGTAGACAGGATATGGAAAAGGAAAGAATCTCTGAACTTGAGTATATAGAAATAGAAAATTCCAACACAGGAAAGCAAAGAGAAAAAAAGACTAAAAAAAAACGTAACCGAATATTGAAGAAATGTGGGACAACTACAATAGGTGTAACACAGGCATAATGGGAATATCATAAGAAGAAGAAAGAGGTAAAGAAACAGAGGAAAAATGCAAAGCAATAATGCATGAGAATTTCCCCAAATTAATGTCAAACACCAAATCACAGACTGGCAAGTTCAGAGAACACCAAAGAGAATAAATGCCCAAAAAATAACACCTAGGCATATCATATTCAACTGCAAAAAAATCAAAGATTTAAAAACAGTTTATAAAATCCAGAAAAAAATAAGCCCTTAACTATAGAAAAACAAAGACAAGAATTGTATCTCATTTCTCAGAAACCATGCAAGTACGAACACTCTGGAGTGAAATCTTTTAAGTGTTCAGAGAAAAAAAACCTACCAACCTAGAAAAATAAATAAATAAATAAAGTAAAAAGTTGCAGGATTAATATTCTTTGATTTCAAAACTTTCTGTAAAGCTATGGTAATCAAAACAGTGTGTTACTGGTATAAAAACAGACACATACACCAACAGAACAGAATAGAGATCCCAGAAATAAACCCTCAAATACATGGTCAAATGATTTTCAACAAGGGTACCAAGACCATTCAATGAGGAAAGGGCAGCCTTTTCAACAAATGATTCTGGAAAAACTGAATAGCCACATGCAAAACAATGAATCTGTACCCTTACCTAACACCATATACAATAATTAACACAAAATGGATCAGAGACCTAAGCATAAAGCATAAAGCTATTTTGAAAATTCTTGGAAGAAAACATAGGGGAAAAATCTTCACATTAGATTTGTTAACTATTTCTGGATATGACAACAAAAGCACAGTCAACTAAAGAAACAGATTAAGTAGACTTCATCAGAGTAAAAAGGCAACCCACAGAATGAGATGAAATATTTGCAAATCCCATATCTATTAAGGGATCAATATCCAGAATATATAAAGAAATCCTACAACTTACAAAAAAATCCAATTCAAAAGCAGGCAAAGTACTTGAATAAACATTTCTCTAAAGAAGACATATAAATGGCCAACAACACGAAAAGATGTTCAATATCACTATTCATTAGGAAAATGAAAATCAAAACCACAATGAGATACCACCTCACATGCATTAGGATGGTTATTATCAAAAAACCGAAAGCAAGTATTGGCGAGATATGGAGTAACTGGAACGCTTGTGCACTGCTGGTGGCAATGTAACATGGTGCAGCCACTATGAATAATAGCATGATGTTTCCTCAAAAAGTTAAAAATAGATTGCCATATGATCCAGCACTTCCACTTCTGGATATATACCCAAAAGAACTTAAAGGAGAGACACAAACACACACTGAACACCCATGTTCATAATGGCATTATACACAATAGCCAAAAGGTAGAAGCAACTCCACTATCTATCAACAGATGAATAGAACAAAATTTAGTTGATACATAAAATGGAATATAGTCAACCTTAAAAAGGAAGAACATTCTGACACATGCTGCAACATAGATGAACTTTTAAGACACTATGCTAAGCGAGATAAGTCAGTTAGCAAAGGACAAATACTGTGATTCCACTTATTTAAGGTACTTAGGGTCATGAAATCATAGAAACAGAAAGTAGAATGGTGGCTGTCAGGGCTTAGGGGGAGAGAGGAATGAGGAGTTCCTGTTTCACAGATACAGAGTTTCAGTTTGGTAAAAATGAAAAAAGTTCTGAAAATGAATGGTGGTAATGGTTGTACAATAATGTGAATGTACTTAAAATAGATTAAAGTCTCTATTATTCAAAATGAGAACACAGATACTAATTAACTTTGGACTTTGATAGGTCAATCAAGTATATTACAATTTATAGAAAACTATTTAAAAATAGAGTCTAAATCTTCTAAAACGTAAAGCAAACCCCCTCCCCACACACACACACACACACACACACACACACACAAAAATAACTAATTTTTAAAATACAAGAATGGGCTGGGCACAGTGGTGCACACCTATAGTGTGCTACTTCGAAGGCTGACTTGAGGCCAGGAGTTCAAGGCTGTAGTGCACTATAATCATGCCTGTAAATAGCCACTGCACTCCAGCCTGGGCAACATAGCAAGACCCATCTCTAAAAAAAAAATACAAGAAAAGAAAAAAGATCAAGCAGACCAAACAAAAAGCATAAAGAAAAATGGTAGTATAAAATATAAACAGACTATGCCTTATAGTTAAAAATAAATGTAGATTGAATGTAAAAAGAGAAGTATCCAGATACATACTATTTACTGGCAACACATATAAAATGAAAATGTCCAAAGGAGCACTGTTTATGACAGAAAAGAAATTGGATACAATCCAAACTCCATCAATAAAAAGTAGGTAAATCTATTTTTAATATTAACACAATAAATACATAAGTAAAACTGGATGATCTCTAGCTCTATGCATCAACATGAATGAATCTCACAAAAAAAATGCATGCTATGTAAGAATACATATTGTTCAGTAACCTGAATCATTTTTCTAAAGTTCACAATTATATAAAACTTAAAATTCAGAAAAGTGGTTAATTCTAAGGCGAATGCATGGGAATGGGACAGAATGGGCAAAGTGGGGAACACAGAAGGCTTCAGTGATACTGGTAATAGTCTATTTTTTAATAGAAGGTGAACATTTGGGTGTTTACTTTAACATTATGTTTTTTAACTTAAATGCATCTGATATGTATTAGACCTGTGTTATAGTTCTACCTCTGCTACTTAATCTCTTTGAACCTCAAAAAGTTTCCACATTTATAAAATAGAAATATTAATTGCTCTCCTATCTATATCATAGGCCTAAAGATTAATATCAAAATAGGATAGTGTGAAATGAATAAAAATAACACCATTTTTCATGATTCTAATCATTTAATCCAGAAAAATATTTAGACAAAAGCATATCAAAATATTATCAATGCTTATTATTGAGGAATGGATTATAGGTAATATCAATTTCATACTTTTCTATATATTTTTTAATATAAATATGCATTATTGTTCAAATTAGGAAAAAGTTTAAATGTTTACATAAATTACATATAGATAATAATGAAATATTATTTTGAAAAGAGTGATAACCATATAATGCAAATGTTCAAGAGTTAACAGTGCAAATGAGTATCATTATTAGTAATTTTATTCAAAACTGACTAATGTTTCTAGCATAAAGGAGTTGAACTTAGGATATATGTACTATTTGTATCAGTGTTTTTCAAATTGCCAGTCAGAAGAAAATTTATGACATAAAACATATAGAAGAGAAATTTTAAGTTAACAGGGGAAAATGATCTCAAAATAGAGTATCTTCTTAAGTGGTTATGTGGATTATTGTCATTACCAAATTACCAAAGGAAAGCTTAAAAAGAAAATCAACTGACATGAATATAGGAAACTATGACAGAGCTGGAATACATTAATAAAAATGAAACCTCCTCCACTTCCATTTAAAAGCTTTGGGCTCCCTCTGTTGGAAGTCTATATTACAGTCTTGCAACTTAAAATAGCAATTTGATCCCTTTCACTCAAGGCTAATTAGCAATCTCTGCTGAGTGGCTAGCTACAATAAAACCTTTATTACTTTTGTAAAACATAATTTTATGAAATATTTTTCTTCTTTTTTTTTATTTTTAGGTACAGGGTCTCACTCTGTCACCCATGCTGGAGTGCAGTGGCTTGATCATCGCTCATTGTAACCTCTAACTCCTGGGCTCAAGCGACCTTCCAGCTTCAGCTTCCTTAGTAGATAGGACTACAGGCACACAGTACTGCGCCTAATTCTTTTTTTAAAAGTTTTTTTGTAGAGACAGGGTCTTGCTATGCTTCCCAGGCTGATCTTGAACTCCTGACCTCAAGCCATCCTCCTATCTTGGCCTCCCAAAGCACTGAGATTACAGGTATGAGTCACCACACCCAAGACTATTTTCTAATACAATTCGGTACATATTATTCGGAAATTAAATTAGACTTCTTTACATTAGCAGTTTTAAAATATTTCTAAAAATCCCAATGGGAAGTAAAATTTTAAAATACTAAAAAATTCTGCTCAGTCTGACCTAAAAGGGAGTTCTTAATAAATATTTACAACGGAAGGGCAAAAAAAGAATCAGAACTTCAATTAGGAAAGTAATCTACAGACTTGTTCAGGAACTGATAGCTCATCTAAAGCAGTACAAATGAGAACAGTAGCTGGCTGACTTATCTCCATATTTGGGGTTAAAGAGGTCTTCCCAAGGATAAGCCAAAACACAGGAGTTAAACACTAACATATTTTGCAAAATAAACTAAAAGTCTTCTATATCAAAGAAGATACTATAAAGAAATTGTAGTATAGCAAACTTGAAAAACAATTTACAACACATATTACAAAGAGTCAATACCTTTAATGAGAGTTTTTAAAATGAATAAGAGATGAGCACCCTAATAAGGACAAATACTAACAGAAACTCATATAAGAAATTTTTAAAAACATATTCACTAAAAATGATTTAGTTTGGATAATCGTCCCTGACCAAATCTCATGGGGAATTATATCCCCAATGCTGGAGGTGAGGCCTGGTGAGAGGTGTTTAGGTCATGGGAGCAGATCCTTCAAGGCTTGGTGCTGTCTTCATGATAGTGAGTGAGTTCTTGCTACATCTGGTTAAGAGTGTGTAGCAGCCTCCCCCCTCTTTCTCTTGCTCCTGCTTTCACCATGTGATGTACCTGCTCCCCCTTTGCTTTCCACTGATAGCAGCAGCAGCAGCCCATCTGGAGCAGCTGCTGCAAAGAGGCCGGCTGCAGTGGGGGAGGCACAGCCGGGACTGCAAATTCCACAGAGCTGGTGGGAGCTGGGAACAGACAGAAGCCCCACCCCCCTTCCAAGTTGGAGGGACAGGAGCCCTGCCTTCCCCAGCACTGCTGCAGCCGCACAGCCACAGCTGCAAACCTGGGCATTCTTGTACTCTAAGGAGCCCGGGAAGGCCCCCATGTCCCCACAGGCTCAGAAGTGTCTGCTTCCACTGCCCAGCCTCTCCACTTTCAGTGCCCACTACAATTCTGGAGCAAAGTTGAGGCCAAGGCCAGGCGCTGCCACAACCTGGCCAGGTATACACATGCTCAGGTACATGCCAGCCTCCTGCCACCTCAGCCCCCTCTGGACTTTGGGGGCCAAAAAGCACAGAAGGGAAGAGGATGCTGAGGGCAGCTCAGTGTGGGCCTGCAGGCACCCCTCAGCATGAAATGCCTGGGCACTGGGGACAGGAGGTTGATGGCAGTGGGAGGCAGACCAGCTCCTGGGCAGAAAGGGGAGTGTCCCCAGTGAAGCCCCTCCTTCAGGCCTGGGACAGCCTGAAGCCTAGGGCCCAGGCTCCCAGTTCCGTGGACCAGAGTGACAACTTATGGTGCTTTCTCCAGGCTGACCCATGGCTGCCTATGGACCAATAAGCATGCACTTCCTACCCTCCGAAGCCCATAAAAACACCTGGACTCAGCCAGACTCGGGCAGATATCAGGACTACCTGCCTGCAGAGAGGAGCTACCCACTGTGGGTCCCCCCTCAGCTGAGAGCTGTACACTCAACAGGATGACCTGCCTGCAAATAGGAGCTATCCACTTCGGGTCTCCTGAGAGCTGTACTGTCACTCAATAAAGCACAACTTTACCTTACTCACCCTCCAGTTGTCCATGTACCTAATTCTTCCTGGACAAAGGACAAGAATACACGACCTGCCGAGTGGCAGGACTGGAAGAACTATAATACAAACAGGGCTAAAAAGGGTGCTACACACTCTTGCCACGTTGGGGGCGACTAGAAGAAGAGAAGACAGAAGGAGAGAAGAGCTGTGGCCCTTAAGGGAGCCCAGATCTAAGAGTTCCCCTAGCCAGGGCTGTGACACCCTCTTTGGGGCTCTGCAGTTCCTGGTGTCTCCAAGCTTCTGGGCACCACCTCAATCCCCGGTGCCAGCAGTGGAAGCCACTTGCAGTAGGACTAGTCCAACTACAGTCTTGTGGGAAGCCAGTACCCATGCCAGCACCTGGAGATGCCCGTCCCACCACAGCCGACATGCCTGGCTGTGCACAGCAGCCAGACCCAGCACTCACTCGCTCACACACCCCTCGCCACTCTGCACCTGGCTCGCCCTTGGCAGGTATGGAATCCGGGCCAGTAGTGGGAGCCAAGCACAGCCTGCCAGGCCAAGTGGGCAGAACAAGCCCAGCAGACTCAAGCAAAACTCAGGCAAAGATGTCACAAGGATCCTGTGACATCACCACGATTGTAAGCTTCCTGAGGTCTCCCCAGAAGCAGTGCTGCTATGCTTCCTGTACAGTCTGTAGAACTGTGAGTCTATTAAACCTCATTTCTTATATATTACCCAGTATTGGGTATTTCACTAATAGCAGTGCAAGAATGGCCTAATACAAAAAAATAAAAGACGAATGAAATGACAACAATTTAATGAAAACAATTATATATTTTTGCCTATAGCTTATCAAAAAAAGTTTAATCATAACACCTAATTCTTGTTGGAGTACAACAGATTCAAACTGAAAGGATTTACTAAAATAAATATATGGAGATGTGTTGTGTGTGTGTGTGCATGTGTGTATATATATCTATGTATTATACATATACATGTGCCACTTACTGAAGCACTGACATATAGACAAAAAAAAAAAAAATACCTTGAATGTCTTCTCATGAGGAATTACACATAAGTAAATGAAGTGAACACTCCCCACAACCTTAAAGCCCACCCTCAGACCCCACCCAAGGACAAGGATGACCACCACAACAGATTTTGGCAAAAGGCAGGGCTAAATCTGCCACATTTAGGAGATTAAACAGTGCTCAGTCCAGCTTCAAAGCCTACACCAAGGCCCCACATAGGCAGAGTCTAACATCAACTATGCATTTTTACTTAGCAACAGGTGGTCCTATCCATCTGATGGGCAACTCCACCTAAACTTAGGGCCTCTCCTGCAACTCCGTCCAACTGCTGAACTCAAACAGCAGTATCACACAGCCAGAGAATACATCTTGTGACTCTCTCCATCTAAGACAATTGCACTACTATCCAGAGCTCAAATGAATTGCAGAGCACCTCCAGTGGTCTCAGTTGATAGCAAAGCCCAGTCAGCTGACCTACCCAAACTCAGAGCAAAGGCAGCAGCCCAGTCATCTAGAGAACCCAACAGCAAACTCTGTCTACCAAGGATCATTACCAGCTAACACATCTAGAATTATAGGCCAGACTAAATGGTGAAGGTCCATCTCTGCCAAAACTGTAAAAACTAAAAAAGGTAGCTACCCTCAAATGAGCAGATAACAAGACAAGGACACAAGGATCAGAAAAATCAGGATATCATGACACCTCCAAAATAAAATGAGCAAAGCCGCTAACAATAGGACCTTGAAGAAAGATCTGTGAAAGGACAGACAGGAAATACAGAATAATCCTCTTAAAGAATTTCAGTGAACTACAAGAACACATCGATAAAAAAAATTAACGAGGGGGCTTCAAGAGGCTGACTAGACGTATCTGGCACTTGCCTCCTCCACAATTAAGAACCAAAACAGCTGTTAGATAACCACCTATCAAATACAGCTTCTAAAAAATAACACTATAATTCAGCAGAGAACTGACAGGGAATCTCTGAGGCACAGAAAAAAGGAAATGAAGCATTTGCCTGACTAAGATGCACTCAGAGCCAGGACAGACTCCTTGCTGTGAGGAAAAGGTAAGCAAGAAACCCCTAGAAGTCCATGTTCCACTGAAGACTCTTGTAATCCTAGGTAAAGGAGAGCCCCTTGGCCCTGGCAGGACCTGAGACTAATATGGGGGCTGCCTGGAGTCCACATAACTGCACTGTTCAGTAGGGAGAGATCATGCTGGATCCCACACATCCCCTGAGACTCAAGCAGCTGCAACACAGCACCATTTTGAGAGCCTAGTTACCAACAGACGACATCATGCCCTGAGGCCCAACAGCCCCTCTATTTCCACATCTCTGAAGGTCTGCTGACATTCCCCAAATCCACCTAGAAGCCTGCAGCATTGCAAGATTGGCTGGAACCAGCAGTGTGGCCAGATTCCCAGCACTCTAGTCCAGACAGTATCCTGCATGCCAGAAAACAAGTAGTGCAATGCTCCAGGAAGGCTGCCCCCAGGACAAAGGGAGTCAAAGCATGTTCTCCCAGAGCCTGAGAGGTGCCTGCCTAGGCACTAACAGCAACCTAGCTCCCTCCAGGGGCAGAGCTGCTACAACATCTGCACACATTTGCAGAGGGTCTGGGGACCAGCCTTCCCAGCTGACATCCCAGGCCCCTAGAATAAGTGTCTCCTACCTGCTGCAGGCACTAGCACATGCCATACAGGGGCCTAAAAATGGGCAAGCCCTGCCAACACCACCAATGTTGGCACCCAAGTACATCATCTGGGAGCCTTGGAATCAATGGACCCTAACAACTGCTGCTGCTGGCACCCATATGCACCATAGAGGGGACTGAGTACATGCCTTCCCTGCCCACCATCACCAGGGCCTGAGTGCATGGTTGAGGGACCTGGGAAGCAACCAGCCCTACCCAATGCAGCCAGTGCCCACATGCACAATCAGAGAGCATAAGACTAGGTCAGCCCTGCTCACTGCCACCGTTAACACATAAATGTGCTGTCCAGGGATAAAAAAAAAAATCAACCCACCACACCAACTACCACCAGTACCAGCACATACCATTGAGAGGCCTGACAATAGGCCTACCCCATACACCAACATCACAGCCAGCATGAGCCATTCTGGGGCCTGGAAACAGGCCCACCCCACCGACCAATACCACTGCTGGCACCCAAGTGCACTGTCAACATGTCTAAGGATTAACCCAACCCACCCATTATGGCCAGAGCCTTGCACACACCACTAAGGAGCCTGACTAGAGACCTGCCCCCTCACAACTTCTGCTGGCGGCACCCACACACATCATTCAGGGACCTGGGGCCTTCCCTGCCCACCACTGCTGGTGCCTACACAGCCATCATTACCACCACTGCCAGCACCACAGTGCGCCATCCAGAGGCCTGGGAAATGACACACCCAGGCTGCCACAGCCACTGCCTGTGCACTCCATCAGGGAGCATGAGGACAGGCACTTCCTGCCAGCCACCGCTTAAGTCATTACCCCCATGATTCTTCTGGGAGCCTGAAAATCAACCTGCCCCATCTGTAACTTTCTTCACACACCATCAGGGGGGCTAGAGGACAAGTCCATCTTACCCACTGCCATCACTGCCAATGAGCACATGTATTGTCAGGGGGACTAGGGATCGATTAGGGAGCACACCACCGATGGCTTCTGGGGGACTGAGTACAAGCCTACCTGACATGCACTGTCTGGGAGCCTAGGCATAGGCCCACCAGCCTGCTGGCAGTTCCTGCATATGCCTCCTGGAAGTTCAGGGACTGGCTAGCCCAGCCACCACAGGCACCCACTTGTGCAGTGCTTAAGGAATAAGGATTGACCAGTCACAGCTACTACCATCACCAATGCCACTCACACATCACAAAAGTCTATGAACCACCGCTGCCACGATGACACCTGAGCAAGCCCACCCGAAGGCCCAAGAACTGGCCCACCAGGACATGCCACCACCAGCACAACTGTTAGAAGCCTGAGGGTCCAAGGACCAGCATATCCAGCCTTCCACCACCACCACAGGTATCTAAGGGCCAGCTTGTTTGGAGTCTCCATCTCAGCAGAGCCTCACCACAGCCTCCACTAACAACAAAAACCTAAGCCACTGAGGAACACAGACACCACTGACGTTAATTACAGCCAAAAAAATTATACACAGACTGCACCATAATGCCCATCCAGACAGAATCAAAGCCATAGCATCTTACTCAAGCAACACTATATATACACATCTACAAGAAAAAGTTTCCCTACAAAAGCTAATACATAAAATTGGAAGAAATAACTGTTCAACCAGATGTGCAGATATCAATGTAAGAACATAAGAAACATGAAAAAGGAAACATGACATGTACAAAGGAATATAATAATTCTCCAATAACATATTTCAATGAAAAGGAAATCCATAAAATATCTGAAAAAGAATTCAAAATAATGATTTTTTTAAACTGAGGGAGATATAAGAGAACACAAATATACAATATGAAGAAATTAGGAAAACAATTCAGGATCTGAAGGGGAAATTCAGGAAATAAATAGATATCAAGGAAAAAAAACTAAACAGAAATCCTGGAACTTAAGGATTCAATTAATGAAACAAAAAATACAATCAAAAGCTTCAACAATAGACTAGACCAAGAAGAACTTCTGAACTTGAAGACAGATCTTCTGAAAAAACACACACATAAAAAAAGAAAAAAAGAATTAAAAAATGAAGAAAGCCTACGTGACATATAAGACACCATAAAATGACCAACTATTCCATTTTCAATGTCCCAGAAGGCAAAGAGAAAAACCAAAGGGATAGAAAACATATTTCAAGAAATAACAGCTGAAAACTTCCCAAGTTGAGCAAAAGATTTATTTTTATTATTTTATTTTTAATTTTTACCTTTTTAGAGGTGGGGTCTCCCTCAGCCACCCAAGCTAGAGTAGAGTGGTGCAATCCTAGCTCACTGCAGCCTTGAACTCTGGGGCTCAAGCAATCCTCCCACCTCAGCCTTCAAATCTACCAAGAGATTTAGACATACAGATACAGGAAATACAGAGATCCTCAAATAGATACAATACAAAAAGGTCTTCTCCACAGCACATCATGGTCAAACTACCAAGTCATAGAAAACAAGAAAATTATAAGAACAGCGAAAGAAACATGTCTAGACACTTAGAAGAGAATCTCCATCAAACAAAGAGCAGATTTCTCCACAGAAAACATGCAGGCCGGAAGAGAATGAGATGACATATTTGAAGTACTAAAAGAAAAAAAAAAACTGCCAGCCAAAGATACCATACCTAGCAAAGTTATCCTTCATAAATGAGTAAGAGTTTTTCCCAGACAAGCAAAAGCTAAGGGAACTCTTCACCACTAGACAGGCCCTACTTACGTTAAATGCTTAAGAGAATCCTACACCCAGAAGCAAAATGGCACTATCTAAAATAATGAACATACCCAAAAGTACAAAACTAACTGTTGAACAGATATACAAATGAAAATGACAAAGGAGTTGAACACTGTCACTACAGAAAACCACCAAACTGAAGTGATAAATGATAAAAGTGTAAGAAAGAAAAAAAGGATATATAAAACACCCAGAAAACAATTTACAAAATGCAGGAGTTAAGTCCTCATCTATTAATAATAGCCTGAATGTAAAAGGATTAAATTCCCAACTTGAAATATATGAGCCAGGCACAGTGACTCATGCTTGTAATCCCAGCACTTTGGGAGGCTGAGGTGGGTGGATCACCTGAGGTCAGGAGTTAGAGACCAGCCTGACCAATATGGTGAAACCCCATCTCTACTAAAAATACAAAAATTAGCCAGGCATGGTGGTGGGCATCTGTAGTCCCAGCTACTTGGGAGTCAGACAGGAGAACTGCTTGAACCTGGGAGGCGGAGGTTGCAGTGAGTCGAGATTATGCCACTGCACTCCAGCCTGGGCAACAGAGCGAGACTCTGTCTCAAAAAAAAAAAACCCAGAAAGATATGAAGTGGCTGAATCCATTTTTTTAAAATGACCTAACTGTATGCTCCCTACTCACGTCACCTATGAAGACATACATTGACAGAAAAAAAAAAAAAAAAAAAATTCCACACAAGTGGAAACCAAAAGCATGCAAGAGTAGCTATACATACATCAAACTTTAAGTCTGCTTTCGGTTTCCATTTGCAGATTTTAAGTCATGCTTTTGGTTTCCATTTGTAGACTTTAAGTCAAAAACTGTAAAAAGAGACAAAGAACAACATTATATAATGATAAAGGGATAAGCTAAGAGGATATAATTCCAAATATACACGCACTTAATATTAGAGAACACAGAAATATAAAGCAAATATTATTAGATCTAAAAGAAGAGACAGACTCCAATACAAAAATAATGGAGATTTCAACACCCTATTCTCAGTAGTGGACAGATCATCAAGACAGAAACTGAACAAAAAAGTATCAGACTTAATCTACACTATTGATCAAATGGGCCTAACAGACATTTACAAAACATTGAATCCAAGGCTGCAGAATACACATTCTTCTCATCAGCATATGGAACATTCTCCTAGACCATATGTTAAGACACAAAACAAATCTCAATAACTTTTTAAAAATCAAAATCATATCAACTATCTTCTCAGACTGCAATGGAATAAAACTAGAAATCAGTAACAAAGGAACTTTAGAAACTGTACATGGAACTTAAACAACATGTTCCTGAAGAACCACTGGATCAAGGGAAAAAAAATAAAAAAGAAATTTAAAAAGTATTAAAACAAATGAAAACAGAAATATAGCATACCATAACATATGGGATCCAGCAAAAGCAGTGCTAAGAGGGAAATTTATAGCAGTAAACACCTAAATCAAAAAGTAGAAAGATTTCAAATAAACAACCAAATGATGCATCTAAAAAAAACTAGAAAAGCAATAACTAAACCCAAAATTAGTAGAAACAAAAAGATAATAAAGTCATAGACTAAATGAAATATAGTAAGAAAAATTAAAAGGATCAACATAATGAAAAATTGTTTTTTAAAGACAAACAAAAATCACTGGCCATACCAACTAAGATTAAAAAAAAAAAAAGAACACTGAAATAAATACAATCAGAAACAAAAAAAGGAGGCATTAAAACTGATACCACAGAAATACAAAGAATAATTAGAGGATATTATGAACAAGTATATGCCCGCAAATTGGAAAATCTCAAGGAAATTGAAAAATTCCTAGAGACATACAACCTGCAAGATTGAACCAGGAAGGAAGAGAAAACCTGAACATACCAGTAACAAGCAACAAGATCAAAGCAGTAATAAAAGGTCTATCAACAAAGAAAAGCCCAGGTCTGGACGGTTTTATTGCTGAATTATATCAATCTTATAGAGAGGAACTAACACCAATTCTTCTCAAACCATTCCAAACAACTTAAGAGGAGGAAATTTTATCTAACTCATTCTACAAGGCCAGCACTACCCTGATAATAAAACTACACGAGGACATGAAAAAAAAGTTCAGGCCAATATGAGCAACACAGATGCAAAAATCCTCAACAGAACACTAGCAAACAGAATCCAACCACACATCAAAAAAGATAATGCACCATGATCATGTGAGATTTATCTCAGGGATGCAAGGATGGTTCAACACACACAAATCAATAATTGTGACACCTCATATTAGAATGAAAGGCAAAAACCATGTGATCACCTCAACAGATGCAGAAAAAGCATTTGATAATATTCAATATCCCCTCATGATAAAAACTCTCAAAATAATAGGCAAAGAAGTAACACACTGCAACATGATTAAGGCCCTATATGACAAATCCACAGCCAAATTATACTGATTGAATAAAACCTGGAAGCCTTTCCTCAAAGAACTGGAACAAGACAAGGATGCCCACCTTCACCACTCTTATTCGGCACAGTCCTAGAAGTCCTATCCAGAGCAATTAGGTAAGAGAAAGAAATAAAGGGCATCTAAATTAGAAAAGAGGCAGTCAAATTATCCCTCTTTCCAGATGACATGACCATACATATAGAAATACCTAAATACTCCATCCAAAAACTCTTATAACTAATAAATTCATTAAAATTGCAGGACACTGAATCAACACAGAAAAATCAGTTTGCATATACCAACAAAGAACTAGCTGGAAAAAAAATAAAGTAATTCCACTTAGAACAGCTACAGAATAAAATACCTAAGAATAAATTTAACCATAGAGTTGAAAGATCTCTCAATTGGAAACTACAAAACACTAATGAAAGAAATTAAAGAGGACATAAACAAATGGAAAGATATCCCAAGCTCATGGATTAGAACTAATAGTGTTAAAATGACCATATTTCCCAAAGCAATCTACAAATAAAATGTAATCCCAATCAAAATGCCAATGCCAATGATATTCTTCCTAGAAACAGAAAAACCAATCCAAAATTTCATATGGAACCACAAAAGGCACCAAATAACCAAAGCAATACTGAGCAAAAAGAACAATGCTGGAGGCATCACACTATCTGACTTCAAAATATATTACAAAGCTATAGTAACCAAAACAGCATGACATTGGTATAAAAACAGCTGGGTGTGGTGGTACACACCTGTAGTCCCAGCTATTCAGGAGGCTGAGGAGGGAAGATTGCTTGAAGTCAGGAGTTCAAGGGTACAGTGAACTATGATCATGGACTGCACTACAGTCTGGATGACAAAGCAAGACCCCATCTCTTTAAAAAACAAATACATAGACCAATGGAACAGAATAGAAAACCTAGAAATAAATCCCCATATTTAGAGTCAATTGACTTTCAACAAAGGCACCAAGAACATATACTGCAAAAGGACACCCTCTTCAATAAATGTTGCTGGGAAAACTAGATATCCATATGCAGAAGAATGAAACTATACCCCTATTTCTCACCATATACAAAAATCTACTCAAAATGGCTTAAAAATTTAACCATAAGACCTGAAAATGTAAAACTTCCAAAAGAAAACAGGGGAATAACTATATGACATTGGTCTGAGCAATGATTTTTTAGATTTCACCCAAAAAGCACAGGTAACAAAAGCAAAAAACAGACAAAAGGGATTACATCAAAATTAAAAGCTTTTGTACAACCAATGAAATCATTTTCAGAGTGGAGAGACAACCTATAGATTGGGAGATAGTCACAAATCATACATCTCACTAGGGATACATACATATCTAAAATATGTAAGGAAACTCAAACAACTCTATAAAAAGAAAACAAATAATCCAATTTTAAAAATGGGTAACAGAATGAATAGACATTTATCAAAAGAAGATAATGGGTGCAGCACACCAACATGGCACATGGATACATATGTAACAAACCTGCACATTGTGCACATGTACCCTAAAACTTAAAGTATAATAATTTTAAAAAAAGAAAAAAAAATAAGATATACAAATGTCCAATAGACATATGAAAAAATGCTCAACTTCACTAATTAGGGAAATATAAATGTCTTAGTCTGTTTCGTGTTGCTATAACTGAATACCTGAGACCAGGTAATACAATATAATGAACAGAAATTTATTTAGCTCACAGCTAATCAAGCTGAAAAGTCTGAGACTGGGTGGCTACATCTGGCAGCTTCTAGTGAGGGCTTCCTGCTCTACATAGCATGGTAGAAAAGTGTAAGAGGAAGCAGGAGTGTGTAAAAAGACTAAACAGGACAAACAGATTTATAACAACTCATTCTCATGAGTACATGTGATATTTGGTACATGCACAGAATGTGTAATGATCAAGTCAAATTATCTGGGGTATCCATCACCTCAAGTATTTATCATTTCCATGTGTTGGGAACATTTCAATTCCTCTCTTCTAGCTATTTTAAAATATACAATGCACTACAGTCACCCTACTCTGCTACTGGATATTAAAACGTATTATTTCTATCTAACTATATAGTAGCCATTAACCAAATTCTCTCCATTGTCCTCCACCACACATATACTTCCCAGCCTCTAGTGTTTATATAATTCTACTCTCTGCCTCTATGAGATCAACTTATTTAAGCTCTCACATATGAGAGAGAACATCCAATATTTATCTAGAAAGAAGTGCCTGTCTTATTTCATGTAATGACCTCTAGTTCCACCCATGTTGCTGCACATGACAGGATTTCATTCTTTTTTATGGCTGAATGGTATTCCATTATGTATACAAACACCGTATTTTCATTATCCACTGATGGGACACTTAGGTTGATTCTGTATCTTTGCTATGGTGAATAGTACTGCAAAAAATCATGGTAGGTGCATGTATCTCTTTGGTATGTTGACTTCCTTTCCTTTAGATAAATACCAGTAGCAGGACTACTGGATTGTACAGTGGTTCTATTTTTATGTTTCTTTTTAAAATTTTTTTGTTTTTTTTGTTTTTTTTAATCTATTTCAGTTTTCTGAGAAATCTCCATACTGCTTTCCATAATAGTTACACCAATTTACATTCCCACCAACAGTGTATGAGAGTTCCCTTTTCTCCACATCCTTGCCAACATCTGCTATTCTTTGTCTTTCTAACGGCCATTCTAGCTGAGGTAAGATGATATCTCATTGTAGTTTTGATTTGCTTTTCCCTTATACTTAGCAATGCTGAGCACTGTTCACATACCTGTTTGCCATTTGTATGTCTTCTTTTGAGAAATGTCTTTTTATGTCACTTGCACACTTTTTAGTGGGATTATTTGTTTATTTTTACTGTTGAGTTGTTTGGATTCCTCATATATTCTGGGTATCAGTCCCTTCTTGGATGAATAGTTTACAAACATTTTCTCCCATTCTGGAAGTTGTCTCTTCACTCTGTTGATGAGTTGGCTCCTTAGCTGTGCAGAAGCCATTCGGCTTAATATAGTCTCATTTATGTATTTTTTGTTGTTGCCTGTGCTTTTGAGGTCTTAGTCAAAAAATCTTTGCCTAGACCAATGTCCAGAAGCATGTCCCCTATGTTTTCTTCCAGTGGTTTTATAGTTTCAGGTCTTACATTTAAAGTATTTAATCTATCTTGGGTTGATTTTTTATATGTGGTGAGAGATAGGGGTCTAGTTTCACTCTTCTGCATATTTTCCCAGGATCACTGTTGAAGAGGGTGTCCTTTCCCCAGTGTATGTTCTTGGCACCTTTTGTTGAAAATCAGTTGGCTGTAAATACATGGATTTATTTATAGGTTCTCTGTTCTGTTCCACTGGCCTATGGATCTGTTTTTTATACCATGCTGTTTTGGTTACTATAGCCTTGTAATGTATTTTGAAGTCAGGTAGTGTAATGCCTCCAGTTTTATTCTTTTCACTCAGGACTGCTTTGGCTATTTGGACTCTTTTTTAATTCCATATGATCTTAGGGTTAAGATTAACAAATTCATCTTAAGGGAAGAAAGAACTAAAGCTTGGTTTAAGGAGTTCAGTATTTGTTAAAGTAAATGGGGAGGCTAACAAAGCCATAACAATTGCTTTGGCAGCAATGGTGATGACAATAGTGGACTCAGGAACACATGCTGGCACCCTCACTGTAGAAGACTTCAGTAACATCAACTATAGCAATATCCTTTAATAGTACTTTTGATATCAGCACCAATAAGAGAGACACAAAAATAATAACTAACTTTTAATAATCACCTACTAACTTCCTGGCATTATACTTGGGACTTTACATGGATCATCTCCTTAAATCTGCACACTAACCCAATAAGGTGTGTATTATTAACCCTGCTTTAAAGACAGGGTAAGAAACTTGCCCAAGGTAAGTCAGTGTATTAGCAGTATAGCTAATATCTTGTTTGTTTGTTTGTTTGTTTGTTTTGAGACGGAGTCTCGCTCTATCGCCCAGGCTGGAGTGCAGTGGCGCAATCTCGGCTCACTGCAAGCTCCGCCTCCCGGGTTCACGCCATTCTCCTGCCTCAGCCTCTCCGAGTAGCTGGGACTACAGGCGCCCGCCACCACGCCCGGCTAATTTTTTGTATTTTTAGTAGAGACGGGGTTTCACCGTGGTCTCGATCTCCCGACCTCGTGATCCGCCCGCCTCGGCCTCCCAAAGTGCTGGGATTACAAGCGTGAGCCACCGCGCCCGGCCTAGCTAATATCTTAATCCAGATGTCCGGCTCCAAATTCATGCTTATTCCAAATACACGAATCAAATAAAATTGTCACTAAGAGAATGATTTTCAAGGTCCACATCAAAACCACCTGGACATTCCACATCTATTTAGAAAGGATTTAAAGGAGAGCTAGTGTTCCCACTGAATAGTTTTTGGGGAATGACTGGAAATATTATACCTATTAATATTATTAAACCTTAGCCCCAGAATGGCATAAAGGCAGAAGTGTACAGATTACAATTTGATTGTTTCATACAATCTTCAAAAGTGCAATTTTTCATAACAACATAAATGTGCACTGACATCATCTGAGTTCCATGGCAATGGCACATCATAAGTTTTTTCTTTTAATCTTTTTCCTTTTTTTGCTCATCATTTGACTTAAAGCTCAATCATCACAACTTTTTCTCCAACAGAAAGTACCTTCAATAATATTTTAATTTATTTTATTTATAATATTTTATGGGCACAAAGAATTCTCAGAAGTGAGATTGAAAAGAAAAGAAACTGGATCCCTTCCTTACACCTTATACAAAAATTAATTCAAGATGGATTAAAGACTTAAATGTTAGACCTAAAACCATTAAAATCCTACAAGAAAACCTAGGCAATACCATTCAGGACATAGGCGTGGGCAAGGATTTCATGTCTAAAACACCAAAAGCAATGGCAACAAAAGCCAAAATTGACAAATGGGATCTAATTAAACTAAAGAGCTTCTGCACAGCAAAAGAAACTACCATCAGAGTGAACAGGCAACCTACAGAATGGGAGAAAATTTTTGCAACCTACTCATCTGACAAAGGGCTAATATCCAGAATCTACAATGAACTCAAACAAATTTACAAGAAAAAAACAAACAACCCCATTAAAAAGTGGGCAAAGGACATGAACAGACACTTCTCAAAAGAAGACATTTATGCAGCCAAAAAACACATGAAGAAATGCTCATCATCACTGGCCATCAGAGAAATGCAAATCAAAACCATAGTCAGATACCATCTCACACTAGTTAGAATGGCCATCATTAAAAAATCAGGAAACAACAGGTGCTGGAGAGGATGTGGAGAAATAGGAACACTTTTACACTGTTGGTGGGACTGTAAACTAGTTCAACCATTGTGGAAGTCAGTGTGGCGATTCCTCAGGGATCTAGAACTAGAAATACCATTTGACCCAGCCATCCCATTACTGGGTATATACCCAAAGGACTATAAATCATGCTGCTATAAAGACACATGCACACGTATGTTTACTGCGGCACTATTCACAATAGCAAAGAGTTGGAACCAACCCAAATGTCCAACAATGATAGACTGGATTAAGAAAATGTGGCACATATACACCATGGAATACTATGCAGCCATAAAAAATGATGAGTTCATGTCCTTTGTAGGGACATGGATGAAATTGGAAAACATCATTCTCAGTAAACGATCGCAAGGACAAAAAACCAAACACCGCATGTTCTCACTCATAGGTGGGAATTGAACAATGAGAACTCATGGACACAGGAAGGGGAACATCACACTCCGGGGACTGTTGTGGGGTTGGGGGGAGGGGGAGGGATAGCATTAGGAGATATACCTAATGCTAAATGACGAGTTAATGGGTGCAGGAAATCAACATGGCACATGGATACATATGTAACAAACCTGCACACTGTGCACATGTACCCTAAAACCTAAAGTATAATAAAAAAAAAAAGAAAAGAAAAGAAAAAGAACATTTTTGTGAGGTAGATAGGGCATTCAAAATTACTTCTCTTTTTACAACTCAGAAAACTGAAGTTTACATTAAATGACATAAGCATTAACCCAAGTGCAAAAAATTTAGTATACAGTGAGCTAAGTCCTAGGTATAAATGCAAATAAGACACAATACCTCTTCTCCTCAAGGAGCTCATGGTATAGCAGAGGAGGTAGAAATAAACAGCTATACTGCAACGTGGATAGGTACTTTTGTTGTTGTTGTTGTTGCTGTTATTGTTTTTTGTGTGTTTTTTGAGATGAAATTTCACTCGTTGCCCAGGCTGGAGTGCAATGGTGCGGTCTCAGCTCACTGCAACCTCCACCTCCCGGGTTCAAGCAATTCTCTTGCCTCAGCCTCCCAAGTGGCTGGGATTATAGGCCCCTGCCACCATGCCCGGCTAATTTTGTATGTTTAGTAGAGACAAGGTTTCACCATGTTAGTCAGGCTGGTCTCGAACTCCTGACCTCAGATGATCCACCTGCCTCGGCCTCCCAAAGTGCTGGGATTACAGGCGTGAGCCACCATGCCCGGCTGTTGTTTTTGAGACAGGGTCTTGCCCTGTCACGCAGGCTAAGATGCAGTGGCAATCACAGCTCACTGCAATCTTGAACTCCTGGGCTCAAGCAATCCTCCCACCTCAGCCTCCCAAGTAGCTGAGACTACAAGCATGTACCATCACACCTGGCTCATTTTCTTCATTTTTAGCAGAAACAAGATCTCACTATGCTGCCTAGGCTGGTCTTGAACTCCTCGCCTCAAGTGATCCTCGTGCCTCAGCCTCCCAAAGGGCTAGGATTATAGGCATGAGCCACTTGATAGATACATTACTAATTTCCCCAATTACACATTGCATTTAGTAACTGAATAATGCCACCGAAATTCTCATTTTGGGGGAAAAACTTAGCAAGAGACCTAATAAAGTAGAAAGTTAAAACTGTCTTTACTAATTCACTAAGTAGAACCTAGGTGACAATATTTTCCAAAAGAAGAAAAATTCAAGAATTCATAGAAATTAAAGAGTTTAAAATAATAAAATTTGTTGTAGATATTTAAAAAGGCAACTATAAGTACTATTTAATGTAATTAGGCTTACAATAGAAATACAAACCAGAAGTTAGCTTTGGATAGTTTGGGGGGAAAAAAATTAAGATAATCAACTTTTCATTTATATAAAAAGTATCCTACAGGCTGAACACAGAAAATAAAAAGAGAAGCTTCAGAAGCTTGTAGCAAATGGAAGTTTATAAATCTAATAGAATTTACTAACTGACCATCCCTAGCTTTGTGCCACAGATTTTTTCTTATTTCCAGTTCACACACAATCCTCTCCTAGAGCTTAAAACAAAGGCAACTTCAGATCTGCATTTCTCTTATTGGCACAACAAGCTACATTTGTCAGTGGAATTCAGCTTTTCCATTTGTTAATGGAAAATCTCAAACCAATTTTTAAGGAATGTGTTCAGCCATTCATTCAAAAAATATTTACTGAGCACTAAGTACTAGTTAAAATTCTGGGGTCTGAATATAAAAATAACAGACAAGGCCGGGGCAGTGGCTCACACCTGTAATCCCAGCACTTTGGGAGGCCGAAGCAGGCAGATCACGAGGTCAGGAGATCGAGACCATCCTGGCTAACACGGCGAAACCCTGTCTCTGCTAAAAAAAATATAAAAAATTAGCTGGGCATGGTGGCACGTGCCTGTAGTCCCAGCTACTTGGGAGGCTGAGGTAGGAGAATCACTTGAACCTGGGAGGCAGAGGTTGCAGTGAGCCGAGATCGCGCCACTGCACTCCAGCCTGGGCGACAGAACGAGACTCTGCCTCAAAAAAATTAAAGTAAAATAAAATAACAGACAAGACTGAATGGGTAGATGGACAGATGGACAAATAGAACAGAAAAAAAGAGGGGAACAGACTAATGTCAGAGGAATGGATTTCAATTACCCCAGACAAACTGGGATACTGAAATAGGTTACCAGATTTTCATTAAGTATCTGTATCCATTTTTCCAAAATACAAGTATGGTGGCCAGTGGTTCTGAAACACATTATTAACCATGGACTGCTGGTTCCAATAGCCATTCCAGCCACCAGCGGAGAAAAATAATACCAGCTATCAGAGCACATTTACCTCACATTTAGCAATAATGGATCTGTGAAAAAGAACAGGGAAGGATATATAAAAATAAATATAATTATTTTGAGTAAAGTTATCACTAAACATACCTTTCAGATAAATAACAGCTCTTGTGAGGGTTTAGACTTTGATAAGATTCTAGGCTGCCATCAGATGATGAAGAAAGTTGCTCTGATTGCAAGTTGTCTGTATCACTCAAACTTCCCTCAGTTACAGGTGGGGTCCTTATGTATTTTCTTCCTAACTCCGTTCCCAGGACATTCGTCAATATAACTCTGGGTATCCTGTCACACAGAATAACAAACACTGTACTGTACTGAAGTTTTCAGTTAAAAAAAAATGTATTCCAGGAAGCTGAATTTTCAATCATTGCCATCTTAGCACAAGAAAGCCGTTCGAACTATACTACCCTAGAAATTAACCCATAAATACTCAAAAATTTAGAAAAACACAATCTTTTTCTTTATAGAAGCACTTGTTTCTTATCACTTATAACACAGATTAGCCTGCCACTACAATGTCTTTAATTATACTAATGGATGCCATTGAGGGGCTTAAAATTTTAACAAATTCTTCTCTAAAACTGCTTTCCTTTTCCAGAAATTATTAAAGACACAGCTTACTACAAATCAATTCAAGAAATCTTTGTTCTTCTCATTTAACAGAAATGTCTTTGATAAGTAATTTACATACTTGCAATTGGGAAATGACAAACGATAAATCCAACAAGACACCATTCAGATTGCATCTCTGGTAATGAAAGATTCCATAACTGAAACAGCACATATAACGGTGATAACATATATGCTAATATATAATAGCATCAGGAAAAGAGTCAATACATTTAAATGTTTAGAAAATTAAAGTTTCTGTTTAGATGGTTTTTCTTTTTTGAGACAGGGTCTCACTCTGTTGCCCAGACTGGAGTGCAGTGACACAATCACAGCTCACTGCAGCCTCGACCTCCCGGCTCAAGTAATCCTCCCACCTCAGCCTCTTAAGTAGCTGGGACTATAGGCACAAGCCACCACACCCAGCTAACTTTTTTATTTTCTGTAGTAACTATGTCTCATTACGTTGCCCAGGCTGGTTTCAAGTAGCTGGGACTATAGGCACAAGCCACCACACCCAGCTAACTTTTTTATTTTCTGTAGTAACCATGTCTCATTATGTTGCCCAGGCTGGTTTCAAACTCCTGGGCTCAAGCAGTCCTCCCACTTCAGCCTCCCAAAATTCTGAGATTACACGTGTGAGCCACTGCATCTAGCCTGGACTGTATTTTTAAGTCTCCAGACCATAAATTGGTGAGTTTTATATCAAATGCACTATATAAGCCTGACATCTTCTTAAACAGAAGATGTATATTTGAGATATAAAGAAGTACATTTGGTATAAAATTAGTGCAATCTTTACTTTGCTGGCCAGTCATTATTATGAACATTACTTTGCCACACTACAATAATGCCTTCAATATTGATATTCAGCCCAGAATTCACTGGCCCAAGCCAAATTATTGTGACTTTTTTAAGTTCTTGTTATGTAATTTTAAAGTTTTCCAAATGCCTGGTTGACTGTTATCAATATGCCACTAGCAATACTTTACTTATACTTTGTTTGTAAGAAACAATATATAGAAAAGGCCAGAGTACAAGCATACCTCATTTTATTGTGCTTCACTTTACTGCACTTCACAGATACTGTGTTTTTCACAAATGCAAGGTTTGTGGCAACCTTGAGTAGAACACATCTATCAGCATGATTTTTCCAACAGCATATGCTCACTTTGTGTCTCTGTGTCACATTTCGGTAATTCTCAAAATATTTCAATCTTTTCATTATTATTATATCTATTATGATGATCTATAATCAGTGATATTTGATGGCACAATTGTAATTGCTTTGAAGCACCACAAACCACGCACGCATAAGACATTGAACTTAATTAACAAACGTTGTGTGTGTTCTGACTACTTCACCTACCAACCATTCCCCTACCTCTCTCTCTCTCTCCTCAGGCCTCCTCCCTATCCCCTGAGACACAGCAATATTGAAATTATGCCAATTAACAGTGCTATCATGGCCTCAATATTCACGTGAAAGGAAGAGTCCCAAGTCTCTCACTTTAAATCAAAAGCTAGAAATGGCCGGGTGTGGTGGCTCACACCTGCAATCCCAGCACTTTGGGAGGTCAAGGTGGGACAATCACTTGAGGCCAGGAGACTGAGGCCAGCCTGGGCAACACGGCAAGACTCCATCTCTACAAAACATAATTAACGAGCCATCCAGCCATGGAAGTACATGCCTGTAGTCTGAGCTACTTCGGAAGCTGAGAGAGGAGCATCACTTGACCCCAGGAATTCAAGGCTGCAGAGAGCTAGGATTGTGCCACCTCTGTTTGCCTGGGAAAGAAAGCAAGTCCTTGTCTCAAAAAAAAAAAAAAAAAACACAACTAAAAATTACTATTAACTTAGTGTGGAAAGCACGTTGAAAGATGAGACAGGCTGAAAGCAAGACTGCTTGCTGCAAAGAGTGAAGTTGTGAATGCGAAAGAATAGTTCTTGAACAAATTTAAAAGTGCTACTCCTGGCCAGGTGCAGTGGCTCACACCTATAATCCTAGCACTTAGGGAGGCTGAGGCAGGCAGATCGCTTGAGGTCAGGAATTCAAGACCAGCCTGGCCAACATGGTGAAACCCCGTCTCTACTAAAAATACAAAAATTAGCCAGGTGTGGTGGCAGGCACCTGCAATCCCAGCTACTCAGGAGGCTGAGGCAGAAGAATCACTTGAACCCAGGAGGCTGAAGTTGCAGTGAGCCAAGATACTGCCACTGCATTCCAGCCTGGGCGACAGAGCGACACTCCATCTCAAAAAAAAAAAAAAAAAAGGAAAAAAAAGTGCTACTCCTATGAATATACAAATAATAAGAAAGCAGAACAGTCTTACTGATGATATGGAGAAAGTTATAGTAGTCTGAACACAAGATCAAATCAGCCACAACATTCCCTTAAGCCAAAGCCTAACTCAGAGCAAGATACTCTCTTCAATTCTATGAAGACTGAGAGAGGTTAGGAAGCTGCAGAAGAAAAGTTGGTTTACAAGCTTTAAGAAAAGAAGTTGTCTCAGCCTGAGCAACATAGTGAGACCCTGTCTCTATAAAAAATAGAAAATATTAGCTGAGTATGGTGGCATGCACCTGTAGCCTCAGCTACTCGGGAGGCTGAAGTGAGAGGATCACTTTAACCTGGGAGATCAAGGCTGTAGTGAGCCATCATGGCGCCAGCTGGGAGGTCAAAGCTGAAATGAGCCATGCTGGGCAACAGAATGAGACCCTGCCTCAAAAAAAAATAAAAATAAAAATAAAAAATAAACTATCTCCATAACATGAAATGCAAGGTGAAGCAACAAGTACTGATGGAGAAGCTGCAGCAAGTTATCCAGAAGATCTAGCTGGGATAACTGATGAAGGTGGCTACACTAAACAACAGATTTTCAGCGTAGATGAAAGATCCTTCTACTGGAATAAAATGACATCTAGGAATTCCATACCTAGAAAGGAAAAGTCAATGCATAAGTTCGAAAGACAGGCTGACTTTCTTGTTAGGGGCTAATGAAGCTGGTGTCTTATCTGTGAAGCCAGTGCTCAATTACCATACAAAAGATCCAGTGGCCCTTAAGAATTATGCTAAATTGGGCGGAGCATGGTGGCTCATGCCTGTAATCCCAGCACTTTGGGTGGCAGAGGTTGGCAGATAACTTGAGGTCAGGAGTTCGAGACCAGCCTACTATTAAAAAAAAAAAAAAAAAATTTTGCCAGGATGGTGGTGACCTGTAGTCCAGTATTCAGAGGTGAGGCAGAGAATCATTGAACCTACATGGACTTTCCGACCGGGGTAAACAACGTAGACCCCCGCAAAAAAAAAAAAAAAAAAAAAAAAAAAGCTAAATCTACTCTGCCTGTACTCTAAAAATGGAAACTACAACGTCTGGATGACTGGATGACAGCACATCTGTTTACAGCATGTATCACTGAATCACTTAACACCACCTTTGAGAACTGCCACTCAGAAAAAAAAATAAATAAAATTCTTTTCAAAATATTACAGCTCGCTGACAATGCACCTAGTCACCCAGGAGCTCTGATGGGGAAGTACAAGAGAATTCGTGTTGTTTTCATGCCTACTAATAAAACATCCATTCTATAGCCCATGGATCAAGAAGTAATTTCAAGTTTCAAGTCTTACAATTTAAGAAATACATTTCATATAGCTACCACAAACAGTGACTTCCTCTGATGGGTCTGGGAAAAGTAAACTGAAAATCTTCCGGAAAGGATTCATCATTCTAGATGCCTCTGCATAAAACAACAAAGGTAACAAAGTACAGTGAAGTTCACATTTTCACTTAAACAAAAGTGTACGCATATACTTGGAGACAGGGCCGGTTCAGTTCCAGACCCCCGCCATAAAGTGAGTATCACAATAAAACATGTCACACGAATTTTGTGGCTTCCTAGTGAATATATAATTATGTTTACACTATCCTGTAGTCTATTAAGTGTGCAATGGCACTATGGCTAAAAAAATGCACATCCCCTAATTAAAAATTTTACAACTATCTTTCCCTACATAAACACACTATGTTCTTTTCATTATGTTCCAGACAGCATAACATTTTAGATCCTTGGAGAACTTTAAAATAAATTAGTCCTCTCTTTATTGTAAACATGAAGAACCCAAAGCTCAGAAAAGTTAAATAAGCTGCCCAAGTATAAGTAGCTTTCCTAGTGGAAGAACCTGAGCCTATTATCTTTGGCGATTTTTCGTCTGTCCTATTACATTATACTACATCCTCAATACTAATTTGCCAAAAGATTCCAGATAACTGAGACTGCCAATAGATACTTCAGGAAACTCCTGAAAATATCCATTTATACCATAATCAGAATAAAAAGTGCTGCAACAACTATCTAGAAAACCCAATAGTCTCAGCACAAGTCAAGCTCCTTCAGCTGATAAAACAACTTGAACAAGGTTTCAGGATAAAAAAAAAATCAATATACAAAAATCACTAGCATTCCTATATACCAACAACAGCCAAGTGGAGAGCCAAATCACAAAGGCAATCTCATTCATAACAGCCACAAAAAGAATAATATACCTGTGAATACAGCTAACCAGGGAGGTGAAAGATCTCTATAAGGAGAACTATAAAACATTACTTAAAAAAATCAGAGAAGACACAAACAAATGGAAAAACATCCCAGGCTCATGGATAGAAAGTATCAATATTAAAATGGCCACACATCCCAAAGCAATTTACAGATTCAATGCTATTCCTATCATACTACCAACGACATTCTTCATAGAATCAGAAAAAACTACTTTAAAATTCATATGGAACCAAAAAGAACCCCGTATAACCAAGGCAATCCTAAGCAAAAAGAAAAAAACTGGAAGAATCACCTTACCTCCCTTCAAATCATGTTATAGGGCTATAGTAACCAAAACACCATGGTACTGGTACAAAAATAAACACACGGACTAATGGAAAAGAATAAAGAGCCCAGAAATAAGACTACACACCTACAATTCTGTGATCTTTGACAAACCTGACAAAAACAAGCAATGGACAAAGAGCTCCATATTTAACAAATGATGCTGGGAAAAGAACTAGCCATATGCAAAAAATTGAAATTGAACCCCATTTTCACACCATATATAAAAATTAGCTCAAGATGGATTAAAGACTTAAATGTAAAACCTAAAAGTATAAAAAACCTAGAAGAAAATCTAGGCAATACCATTCAGGACACAGGCAGGCACAGGCAAAGATTTCATGACAAAAATGCCAAAAGCCATTGCAACAAAAGCAAAAATTGACAAATGGGATCCAATTAAACTAAACAGCTTCTGCACAGCAAAAGAAACTATCGTTAGAGTGAACAGACACCCTATAGAATGGGAGAAAGTTTTTGCAATCTATCCATCTAACAAATGTCTAATTTCCAGAGTTTACAAGGAACTTAAATTAACATGAAAAAAGCAAACAACCCCATTACAAAGTGGGCAAAGGACATGAACAGACACCTTTCCAAAGAAGACACACACGCAGACAATAATATTTTAAAAGCACAACATCACTGATCATTAGAGAAATAAAAATCAAAACCACAATGAGATGCACAGTGAGAAAACAATGTGAAGAGACACAGGGAGAAGACAGCCATCTACAAGCCAAAGAGAGAGGCCTGGCACAGGCCCTTCTCTCACAGCCCTCAAAATACCTTGACTGGATTTCTTGCCTCCAGAACTAGGAACAAAAGGGGATAATGGTAGATGGGAGGCAGACTAGATTGCAGCTCTGACTCGACAGACAGAGCAGCATGTGGAAGCTCGCATCATGAATTTTTGCTCCAGAACAACTGCAGGAATAAATCAGGAAGCCTAGGAGGACCCACACACCTCCTGAAGGAAGCAGAGTGCACCAGCATGACCCAGGACACCCCAAATACTGTGCTGGTATCCATGGCTGAGAGACCCATAGATGGTTCAGGTCACAAGACTCTGTGCAGACAACCGCCAGTACCAGCCCAGAGCCTGGTAGAATAGCTGGATGGCTAGATCCAAAAGAAAGATAACAATCACTACAGCTCTGCTCTCAGGAAGCCATATTCATAGGAAAAGGGAGAGAGTACTATATCAAGGGAACACCCTGTGGGACAAAGGAATCTGAACAACAGCCTTCAGCCCTAGACCTTCCCTCTGACAGAGCCTACTCAAATGACAAGGAACCAGAAAACCAACTCTGGTAATATGACAAAATAAGGTTCTTTAACACCTCCGAAAAATCATACTAGCTCACCAGCAATGGACCCAAACCAAGAAGAAATCCCTGATTTACCTGAAAAAGAATTCAGGAGGTTAGTTATTAAGCTAATCAGGGAGGCACCAAAGAAAGGTGAAGCCAAATGTAAGGAAGTCTAAAAAATGAAGCCAAATGTAAGGCGTCCAAAAAAGAGGTGAAGGGAGAAATATTCAAGGAAATAGATAGCATAAATAAAAAACAATCAAAATTTCAAGAAACTTTGGACACACAGAAATGCAAAATGCTCTGGAAAGTCTCAGCAATAGAATTGAACAAGTGGAAGAAAGAAATTCAGAGCTCGAAAACAAGGTATTCAAATTAACCCAATCCAACAAAGACAAAGAAAAAAGAATAAGAAAATATGAACAAAGCCTCCAAGAAGTCTGGGATTACGTTAAATGACCAAATCTAAGAATAATAGGTGTTCCTCTTTTACACTGTTGGTGGGACTGTAAACTAGTTCAACCATCGTGGAAGACAGTGTGGCGATTCCTCAAGGATCTAGAACTAGAAACACTATTTGACCCAGCAATCCCATTACTGCGTATATACCCAAAGGATTATAAATCATGCTACTATAAAGACATATGCACACGTATGTTTATTGCTGCACTATTCAAAATAGCAAAGACTTGGAACCAAGCCAAATGTCCATCAACGATAGACTGGATTGAAAAAATGTGGCACATTTTTTTATGGCCATGGAATACTATGCAGCCATAAAAAAGGATGAGTTCATGTCCTTTGTAGGGACATTGATGAAGCTGGAAACCATCATTCTCAGCAAACTATTGCAAGGACAAAAAACCAAACACCACATGTTCTCACTCATAGGCGGGAATTGAACAATGAGAACACTTGGACACAGGAAGGGGAACATCACACACCGGGGTCTGTTGTGGAGTGGGGGGAGGGGGGAGGGATAGCATTAGGAGATATACCTAATGTAAATGACGAGTTAATGGGTGCAGCACACCAACATGGCACGTGTATACATATGTAACAAAGGTGCACATTGTGCACATGTACCCTAGAACTTAAAGTATTAAAAAAATTAAAAAAAAGAATAATAGGTGTTCCTGAGGAAAAAGAGAAATCTAAAAGTTTGGAAGACATATTTTGGGGAATAATCGAGGAAAGCTTTCCTGGCCTTGCTGGAGACCTAGACATCCAAATACAAGAAACTCAAAGAACACCTGGAAAATTCATCACAAAAAGATCATCACCTAGTCACATTGTCATCAAGTTATCTAAAGTTAATATGAAGGAAAGAATCTTAAGAGCTGTGAGACAAAAGCACCAGGTAACCTATAAAGAAAAACTATCAGATTAACAGCAGATTTCTCAGCAAAAACCCTACAAGCTAGAAGGGACTGGAGCCCTATCTTCACCCTCCTCAAACAAAACAATTATTAGCCAAGAATTTTGTATCCAGTGAAATTCATATACAAAGGAAAGATACAGTCTTTTTCAGACAAACAAATGGGAAGAGAATTTCTCACTACCAAGCACTACAAGAACTGCTAAAAGGAGCTCTAAACCTTAAAACAAATCCTAGAAAGACATCAAAACAGAACCTCTTTAAAACATAAATCTCACAGGACCTATAAAATACAAATACAATTTTAAAAACAAAAACAAAAAATAAGGTACACAGGCAACAAATAGCACAATAAATGGAATAGTACCTCACATCTCAATACTAACATTTAATGTAAATGGCCTAAATGCTCCACTTAAAAGACACAGAATTGCAGAATGAATAAGAATTCACCAGCCAACTATCTGCTGCCTTCAAGACACTCACCTACCACTTAAGGACTCGCACAAACTTAAGGTAAAGGGATGGAAAAGACATTTCAGGGAAATGGACAGCAAAGGCAAGCAGGAATAGCTATTCTTATATCAGACAAAACAAACTTTAAAGAAACAGCAGTTAGAAAAGACAAAGAGGGGCATTATATAAGGACAAAAGGACTAGTCCAACAGGAAAATATAAACATATATGCACCTAACACTGGAGCTCCCAAAATTTATAAAACAACTACTAATTGACCTAAGAAATGAGATAACAACACAATAATAGTGGGAGACTTCAATATTCCACTCACAGCACTAGACAGGTCATCAAGACAGAAAGTCAACAAAGAAACAGTGGATTTAAACTATACCCTGGAACAAATGGACTTAAGGGATATATACAGAACATTCCATCCAACAACCGCAGAATATACGTTCTATTCAACAGCACATGGACCTTTCTCCAAGATAGACTATATGATAGGCCACAAAACAAGCCTCAGTAAATCTGAGAAAACTGAAATTATACCAAGCACTCTCTCAGACCACAGTGGAATAAAACTGGAAATCAACTCCAAAAAGAACCTTCAAAACCATGCAAACACATGGAAATTAAATAACCTGCTCCTGGTGATCACTGGGTCAAAAATGAAATCAAGATGGAAATTAAAAAACTTTTCCAACTGAACAACAATAGTGACACAACCTATCAAAACCTCTGGGACACAGCAAAGGCGATGCTAAGAGGAAAGTTCATAGCCTTAAATGCCTACATCAGAAAGTCTGAAAGAGTACAAACAGACAATCTAAGGTCACACCTCAAAGAACTAGAGAAACAAGAACAAATCAAACCCAAACCCAGCAGAACAAAAGAAATAACCAAGATCAGAGCAGAACTAAATGAAATTAAAACCAAAAAAATAATACAAAAGATAAATGAAACAGAAAGCTGGTTCTTTGAAAAGACAAATAAAACTTATAGACCATTAGCAATATTAACCAAGAAAAGAAGAGAGAAAATCCAAATAAGCTCAATAAGAAACAAAACGGGAGATATTACAACTGACAACACAGAAATACAAAAGATCATTCAAGGCTACTATAAACACCTTTATTCTCATAAACTAGAAAACCTAGAAGAGAAGAATAAATTCCTGGAAAGATAGAACCCTCCTAGCTTAAATCAGGAAGAATTAGGTACCCTGAACAGACCAATAACAAGCAGCGAGATTGAAACGGTAATTTAAACATTACCAACAACAAAAGAAAGCCCAAGACCAGACAGATTCACAGCAGAATTCTATCAGACATTCAAAGAACTGGTACCAATCCTATTGACACTATTCCACAAGATAGAGAAAGAGGGAACCTTCCCTAAACCATTCCATGAAGACAGTATCACCTTAATACCAAAACCAGGAAAGGACACACAAAAAAAGAAAACTACAGACCAATACCCCCGATGAACACAGATGCAAAAGTCCTTAACAAAATATGAGCTATCTGAATCCAACAACATGTCAAAAAGATAATCCACCATGATCACGTAGGTTTCATATTAGGAATGCAGGGATGGTTTAACATACGCAAGTCAATAAATGTGACACACCACACAAACAGAATTAAAAACAAAAATCCCATCATCACCTCAATAGATGCAGAAAAATATTCAACAAAATCCAGCATCTCTTTATGATTAAAACTCTCAGCAAAATTGGCATACAAGGGATATACCTCAATATAATAAAAGCCATCTATGACAAACCCACAGCCAACATAATACTGAATGGGGAAAAGTTGAAAGCATTCCCTCTGAGAACTGGAACAAGACAAGGATGCCCACTCTCACCACTCCTCTTCAACATAGTACTGGAAGTCCTGGCCAGAGCAATCACACAAGAGAAAAAATAAAGGGCATCCAAATCGATAAAGAGGATGTCAAACTGTCCCTATTTGCTGACGCTATGATCATTTACCTTGAAAACCCTAAGGACTCCTCCAGAAAACTCCTAGAACTGATAAAAGAATTCAGTAAAGCTTCTGGATGCAAGATTAATGTACATAAATCAGCAGCTCTTCTATACACCAACAGCGACCAAGCAGAGAATCAAATCAAAAACTCAACCCCTTTTATAACAGCTGCCAAAAAATAAAAATAAAATACTTAGGAATATATCTAACCAAAGAGTCGAAAGACCTCTACAAGGAAAACTACAAAACACTGATGAACGAAATCACAGACAACACAAACTGGAAACACATCCCATACTCATGGTTGGGTAGAATCAATATTGTGAAAATGACCACATTGCCAAAAGCAATCTACAAATTCAACGTAATTCCCATCAAAATACCACCATCATTCTTCACAGAATTAGAAAAAACAATTATAAAATTCAAAAGAAACCAAAAAAGTGGCTGCATACCCAAAGCAAGACTAAGCAAAGAGAACAAATCTACAGGCATCACATTACCTGAACTCATACTATAAGGCCATAATCACCAAGACAGCATGGTACTGATATGAAAATAAACACCTAGACCAATGGAAGAGAATAGAGAACCCAGAAATAAACCCAAATACTTACAGCCAAGTGATCTTCTACAAAGCAAACAAAAACAAAGTGAGGAAAGAACACTCTTTTCAACAAATGGTGCTGGGATAATTGGCTAGCCACACGTAGGAGAATGAAACTGGAGCCTCATCTCTCACCTTATACAAAAATCAACTCAAGATGGATTAAGGACTTAAATCTAAGACCTGAATCTATAAAAATTCTAGAAGATGACATTGGAAAAACCCTTCTAGACATTGGCTTAGGCAAGGATTTTATGACCAAGAACCCAAAACAAATACAATAAAAACAAAGATAAATTGCTGGGACTTAACTGAACTAAAGAGCTTTTGCATACCAAAAGGAACAGTCAGCAGAGTAAACAGACAACCCACAGAGTGGGAAAAAATCTTCACAATGTATACATCTGACAAAGGACTAATATCCAGAATCTACAATGAATGCAAACAAATCAACAAGAAAAAAACAATCTCATCAAAAAGTGGGCTAAGGATATGAATAGACAATTCTCAAAGAAGATATACAAATGGCCAAAAAACATATGAAGAAGTGCTCAACATCACAAATGATCAGGGAAATGCAAATCAAAAACACAATGCAGTACCACCTTACTCCTGCTAGAATGGCCATAATCAAAAAATCAAAAAATAGTAGATGTTGGCATGGATGTGATGAAAAGGGAACTTTTCTACACTGCTGGTGGGAATGTAAACTAGGACAACCACTGTGGAAAAGTGTGGAGATTCCTTAAAGAACTAAAAGTAGAACTACCATTTGATCCAGCAATCCCACTCCTGGGTATCTACCCAGAGGAAAGGAAGTCATTATAGGCAAAAGCTACTTGCACACATGTGTTTATAGCAGCACAATTCACAATTGCAAAAACGTGAAACTAACCCAAATGCCCATCCACCAACAAGTGGATAAAGAAACTGTGGTATAGGCCGGGCACAGTGGCTGACGCCTGTAATCCCAACACTTTGGGACACCAAGGTGGGTGGATCACCTGAGGTCAGGAGTTCGAGACCAGTTTAGCCAACATGGCAAAACTCCATCTCTACTAAAAATACAAAGATTAGCCGGGCATGGTGGCACACACCTGCCATCCCAGCTACTCGGGAGGCTGAGGCACAAGAATATAGGCACTTGAACCTGTAAGGCAGAGGTTGCAGCGAGCAGAGACTGCGCCACTGCACTCTAGCCTGGATGACAGAGTGAGATTCTGTCTCAAAAATAAAATAAAATAAAATAATAAAATAAATAAAATAAAATAAAGCAAAATAAAGAATTAGATATGGTATCTGTAGCAAAGTCCAATTCCTACTTTACTGATGACAAAAATTAAAGTTCAGAAGGGTGAAAATGCAAAGAGAAGCAGTATGGCACAGGAATTAACAGCAAGGACTTTGAAGTTAGACCAACATAGGTTTGGAGTCTTATTTTACCACCTTATAACTATAAATCTTTGGGCAAGTTAATTACCATAATTTCTACCTCTACACATTGATCTTCTCATCTCTAAAATGGGAAGAATAATATCTCCCTCATAAAGTTGTTAAGATTCAATGAGATAATAGATGGAAAGCAGCATAATTCCTGGCACATAGTAAATACACAATAAATGGAATAACACTTAATTTTCATATTTCTATAATAATTTTCATATTACTGTAGTCTTGCTCAAAGCTATAAACTACCCTTTCAAATAATACTTATAATTTACTATGCTCTGCAATCTTGATAAAAAATCTTACTAGATGTTTGCAATTTTCAACATACAATTAAAGTATATAATTAAACAGCAATGACTACGGTACACATAGCTCTTCATAGCACACAGCCACAGCCCAAACACCTTTCATCAACTATTGAAAACTTATCCAGTTTGCGTACCCTGAGGAAACAAGGAATTTTGTGTGATAGCCTTAAAGAACACAAATCTATAAACTGAGAACTAAATTAACAATACCTAAGCTGTCTTTGCAGTACAGGTTTATAAATTAGTACAGTCAAAGATATTCCAGGGCTAGCCAGCATTTCAGAAGTTCTGAATTTCTGCAAGGAATTAAGTATATAAAGGTGTATACTTCATCTTTCATACTATCTCGATCTGGAAGGAAGAACTAAAAGTTCTCATTTCACACATTTACACAATTTTTCCTAAGTATGTAAACAGTATCAGTACGTAGGATATAATTTATTTAATTTTATTTACTAATATTATGAAATCCCACTTCAAAATATCATAAATATACTAAACCAAAGCAGAAACAAATTTTGAAATGCAGTGAGAGGTAGCAGAAAGTATACTGGCCTGAGAAGTAGTACCATTTTCTGACTGTGTCTCTGCATGGTTATTCTCTCTGACTCTTAGTTTTCTCAATTGCAAACTACAAGTTCCTTCCTTAAATAGCAAGGAAACTGTCATATTCAAATAACTTAATAATGCAGGGAAAACTCTGAAGAACTAGAAAGAGCTATTAACATACAACTTCATATATAGAGCAAATTTTTAGAGAAATGAAGTCCTTGCTGAAAGATAACATAATTATATCCACTAATAAATCTATAATGAGCCAAAAAATTACAATACTAATTTAGTTTTCATTTTGTTGCAATGAATTCCTTTCTAAAATTGTGGTATGTGGCATTTTAAGAGGATTCTCATAACTCTATGCTTGTCCCAGATGATATAATTTAAAATATACCTTCTAAATCAGCACCTTAAAGGTATGTATAAAAAATTTAATCTTTGAGTAACTTTATTAAAGAGATTCACAGATTAGTTTCCAAATTTGTTCTTTTATTAAGCTAAATTTTAAGTGAATAATTATCACTCAACTAGATTACCGGCTTTAAAAATCTTAAAATGACAGGAACACTGCAATATCCAAGTAGTTTTACCATCACATATCTGGAATATGTAATTTTTTTTCAACTTCAAACACATATAAATTTAAGACAAAGATAAATAAATATATTTACAGAAATTCCAAGTACCAGCAGCTAACTCTTCTTAATGGAATATGGGTACACTATCTCCTTATTTCTCTAACAATCTCTGGTACAAACTGATGAAAGCAGAAAAAAGATAGTTTATTTTCTCAAAAGCGTTGTATATGTGTCCCACTAGGTTCTTTCTTTCCTATTGACAAAGACTTATAGATGTCTGGAATTTTCTCCCAGGAAAATAGATATGAACCATACATGGAGACAAAACTAACACTAAAATGCAGTTTACATATTTTTAAAAAATAAATGTGCATTCCACATACTGCTAGTTTGATATTTCTAAAACTCTTTTGATATTGCGAAAACCCTTTTCTCCATTACGTACAAGATTGATTTGAACTGTCTTTTCTATTTTTCTTCTCAATTTTATCCTGAAATCAAAAAGCCAAACCGCCCTCACATAAAAGGCAAGATACTTAGTTCACTACTTTAGATTCCAGAAAGCAAATAAAATGTCCAACAAAATACCATTTCTGGAACTGAATGAGTAATTTTGGTTTACTCAATGATTAAACTTTAGGATAAAATTAAAATGCAAAAATAAATGTTTCTCCCTCTTATCTTTCTAAAATTTTAAGTCCTGAGTAGGAATGAAAATAAAACAAAAAGCCTCATATCAAAGTTAAGTAAAGACTGAAGAAAGCATAAGTCTCCTATTATATATAGCAAGTCTCAGGTAGAAAACATCTATCCAAAGCCCTACACAAAAGAGTTCTCCAGTTTCCTTATTTGACGCTTGTAATATCTCTTTTCCTGGTTGTCACCAAAATTACTGAGTATATAATTGGTTCTTACAGGGAAAATATATGTTAGACAAAGAGTCTAGAGATGTAACTCTGGTGAGAAGCAATCTCTTTTATCCAGCAAACATTTATTAAGCATTTAATAAGTGTCCAGTACTAGATTAGAAATAAAGAAAAAATAAGAAATAAAATATAGTTCCTATCCTCAGGAAGTTTGCTGCAGGGAGGAAGAGAAACTAAATATCACAACATAGTGTGATAAGTGTTATGACATACTAACAAGCTGTTTAGCAAGACAAAGAAAGGGATCATATATAGATTTGGAGGGTGGAATCAAGGAAGGCTTTCTTAAAAAAGTGGGGGGGGGAGGATAGTTTCCAAGACAAGAAAACAAACAGGATGTATACAACAGTATATACATTCAGTAAGCTGAAAATAGTTCCCTAAATCTGAAGTACATTGTGAATATGGAGGAACAGACAGACACAAAGCTAGAGATAAGCAAAGGCGAGATCATTAAGGGCCTTGTGTGCCAAATTAAGAAGTTTGAACTTTATCCAGAAGATCATATGGAGCCATTGAAAGATGTTAAACCAGTAAGTGGCAAGTAAGATCTGCCTTTTAGAATAAATATTTTGACAACAATATAAAGAATAAAACAAAAAGAAAAAGACTAAGTAACGGAAACCTAATCAAGTTACTACCATAGTAATAAAGGCACGAAGTTATTAGGGCTTGAACTGATGCACTGGCAATAAAGATGGAGAACAGATCCTTTATAAGACAGATTTAGGGGTTAAAAATAACTATATATGGCCGCACAGCATGGGGCAGCACGGGGTCACCATGACAGATCTACAGCAGCTGCAGGTGAGGAGGTGGTAGAATCCATGGTGAAGAGTCTGGAGAGAGAGAACATCCGGAAGATGCAGGGTCTCATGTTCCGGTGCAGCACCAGCTGTTGTGAGGACAGCCAGGCCTCCCTGCAGCAGGTGCACCAGTGCATCAAGTGCTGCCATGTGCCTCTGGCTCAAGCCCAGGCTTTGGTCACCAGTGAGTTGGAGATGTTCCAGGACCACCTGGCCCAATGCACCACGCAATGCAACAACAAAGCCAAAGATTCAATAGCTGCTGGGAGTAAGGAACTTCAGGTGAAGCAGCAGCTGGACGGTTGTGTGACCAAGTGTGTGGATGACCACATGCACCTCATCCAACTATGACCAAGAAGATGAATGAAGCTCTCTTAGCCATTTGGAAATAAAAGTCTTTGCCAGTGGCCATCGGGGCTGAGGGCAAGAATATATTTTTTATAAGGAATTTGGGAACTTTAGTCTTTTAACCAAAGTTTATGAATGAAGAAATTAAGGATGGCCACAAGTGTAATGCATATGTCACTTGCCTCCAGACACTGGTTCTTTTATGTTTCAGTCCTAAAAAATGAAATGGAAAAAAGTGGTGCTAAATTGGGTCAGAGATATTACAGGAGAGTTTTAGATCTTATATTTCCTGTGGCCAGTGCTTGTCCTGGCAGTAAGGATCTCCCCTGTAACAGGCCAGAGCCCTCCAAGGCACCAGACTCTTCTTACTACACAGGTACCAACAGGCTGGCAGGTTAGAGTTGGTGGAGTTTGAAGAGAGATATTTTCTCTTTGTTGCCAACATCCTGTTTACCATAAGTGTCACCACACCATTTTCCATAAGCTGTGAAACAAAATCCATGAGGTCACTAACTTAGAAGGGAAAAAAAGTTTTCTGGGTCTTTGTTTTCTTGCTTTTGTGTAATTTATACAAGGGCATACAAGTTGATTTTAAGATGTCGAATTGGGAGGCAGAATAGTTTGGATAAGAACTTTGAAAGGTTCCTTGTGGATCCCCATTTCTGGTCATCAAGATGTGGATGTACATTTCTTAATATTATTACATGCTGTATCTTTCAGCCTGGAGACCGTGCAAAAACATGAGAGGCGACGACACACTAATTATGGGAAGCATAATTACTGGCTGATGGACCCTGAGGCTGTGTGTAGCAAAATGAAAGGACAATCTTGCAGCAACACTTTCCCCTTGGAAGAGAAAGGGGTTTTGATTGTGATATATACTAGTATCTAGGAATGAACAGTAAAAGAGAAGCAGTTGGCTACTTGATTATAAAAGTCATAAAGTGCTGGATTTGGAAAAACCTGGTTTTTATAGAACAGATAGAATGAAAGCCTAAACCTAACATTGCATACTTAGCCCCCTGAATTAATAGATCCCAACTGAGACAAACCCCTGGCAACAGGAAATTCAAGGAAGAAAAAGTAAGCAACTTGGGCTAGGATGAGCTGACTCCTTTAAAGCAAAGCAGAGGCAGACCCCATTACCAAATACCATTTTTGCCTGGGGCTTTTGCAACACAGTGTTCCTGCCCCAGCATGGCACCTTATTGTTTTGATAGCAACCTCACTGTATTTTCACCAACTTATTACTTGAAGTGATAATACAGCCTGTCCATTTACTGTTTCCAGGCTATGATATATTTTCCTAGTGCTTTGGTTTTAAAAACAAATAAGGTTTAATTTTCTACCCCCCCCCAAAAAAAATATATATATATGTATATATGTTAAATGACTGGATATAAGGATAAGGAAAAAAGAGGAGTCAAAGACAATTCCCAAGTTCTAATTTGTAAGTAGTGTCAATCACTCAGACGGGGGGAATACAAAAACAGGCACAAGTTTGAGAAAAGATGAGGTTCTCACTTTACAACAAGTTGAGTTTAGGACACCTGGAGCTGAGGAAAGAGGTCTGGACTAGCTGGTAGTTCACCCACTAACCGAACAAAAAACAACAACAATTTAAAAACACAGCAAAAAACAAATTAGAATCTTACTGGGACTCTTTACTTCATATTATATTTAAATTTCATGAGCACATAATCTATGTGCTAAAAATTCCTAGTGGTAAAACTATTATTCTGAGAGAACGGACTACCACACTGTTCTGATTGGAAAAAGGATAGATGTGGGATGAGGAGATTGATGAGTTTGTTGTCATTTGAAGAGAGTTTAAAGCTTCCTTTCAAAAGAGTCAAAGATATTAGAAAGCCATTCCTTTAAGTAGCCCTTTTATTTACATCTGTCAGCACAGTAAGAGACTAGTTAACCTGTACTGGGGAGGAAATCTGCTAGAATATAGAATGAGAGCAAGCTGCTTCATAAATTACTGATGCTAAGCTGTCTGACTCTAAGATTTACAGTGTTTTAGAAAAATAATTTATACCAGGTATGAGCTAGTAAGACATTTCTTCATTAAACTTGGCTTTTTATGATTTTGTCTTTTTAAAAGAAGTATTCTCTTTAAAAATTAATGTATAATATCTTCAGATGTTTTGACAAGAATTCTACTTTTATTTTAAAAATAACTGTGTTGAAAGCAGTTTTTATCTGGGTCTTGGCTTAAAGCACTTATATACTGTCATTCAGATTACACACCATATAACCAAAGTACTGTCTCGCTAATTTAGGTTATTCTAACTGAAAATAAAGTACCCTCCCCCCAAAACATTCATTTAATGGCTGAAACTGTAAATGGTAATATATAAAAGATATTATGTTATAGATTCCTAGAGCTAATTCCTAGTTTTCAGCCCCAAACTCCCATATAATTCTTTCAAAAAACACAAAACAAAAATTGGTCTTGTTACTCTACAAAATTAAACTGAACATTTACTATTAAAAACCTAGAGGCAATATTTTAACATCATCTCCTTTTTTAAAAATTCATTTAAAATACAAGCTCACAAAAGTCAAAAGTGGTTAGGATCTAGATTAGATAACATTTTGAAACGATGTTAAAGATGAAGAAAATATTAATGCATATATATACACACAAATTTATATGCATATAATACATATACACACACGTATATATATGTATCTTCATTTTAATCATAAAATAATCCCTAAAAAGATGTGTACATGTATCAAATTAAAATAAGTTAAATGTACTACTGATACTCGTTTTTAAATATAATTCCATGTCAATCTGCTTAATGAAGCACAGAAACATCAACTAACTGTGTAAATTAAGACAGGCAGTTTTAAGATTTGCTTTATAGTGTGGTATGCCTATATATGCAAATCTTCTTTGAGGTCATTTCAACAATTTTATCGTTAGGAGTACGGGATTCATATTATTTCAAATGTGGTGAGTTGAACAAAATCAATACTGAACAACATACCTTTCAGATAAATTAAGGCTTTGGTGAAGAGGTTCTAATTTTTGACATGTCTCTAGGCTGTCAACAGATGTCGAAGGCAATGAGTCTGATTGCACCTTGTTGGCATCACATAAATTAGCATCGTTTCTAGGTAGGGTCTTTCTGAATTTTCGTCCTAAATCCGTCCATAGGACATTCGTCAACATAACTTTGAGTTGCCTGTTATACACATAAATAATTAGTATATATGGTACTACACATTGTAGAATACATGAATTCATCACAAACTAATATCTCCAGAAATTCTAAATTTCAGTTCTTCAAGCAACTATAGTAAATACCCTAAGAAAAAAGAAAAAATGCCTAACTATTACCAAAGATACCTTAAAAAGTAAAATCTATTTCACGTAAGTTGGGATTTTCTTCAGAATTCTGTCAAGTATACTACAACTATCATTACACATGTACAGCTGCTAGACTCCTGGCAATGCATTCATGTGTATTAACAATGTTAGTTGAAGGACAGTGTTCATTTGCAGATCTCATCACAGATGTAACCGCTGTTTGCGCTAAAAATGTATTTTTTGTTTTGGCATTTGTTGATTCAGAAAACATTATTAAAACTAAGTGTGCACTGCTGTATCACTTACATTCTTAAGGCTATAGAGTCTTAAGATACAGGTTTAATTTTACCTTATTTCTAAAATAGGTCAACTTAAAACATTTGCCTTACTGTACCTATACCAATTTCAAAAAAAAAAAAAGACTGACAAATGCAAGCAGTTCCAGCAACAGTTTTGCCCATCATGTTTTACCCATCTTCTCATTCAATACATCCTTATGCTGAATACTTGAATAACTATGTTTAGTTCTGGAATTCCAAAAACTATGGAATATAGTTTCTGCAGTGGTGTGAATAGGCTACCAAGTGCACTTAAAACAACGTCAAGTAAGGAATGGCTGAAAGTACTGGGAAATGTTTAATCAGAAGAGTGTCTATTTTACTACCTATGAAACAGTTTTAGGCACTTTTTGTTTGTTTGCTTAACAAACACAAGAATATTAAGAAACAGCAATATGTTCACATATTTTCAAGATAAAACGGGAACTCTCAAAAAAAATCACTTGTTTGCAGCAGCCACTTGAGTGTATATACCCAGACCATCTAGCGGGAAGAGGGTACAAGTCCCCAGGGTACTTCCATAGCACACACTGAAAACTCCAAACATGTTGCACACACACAAAAAAAGTTAAGCTATTAGTTTTAAAATTATTAAAAAATAAGTAAGTGACATCTCTACGGATCAATAATAATTCATTCTACAAGCACTTAACATCTTCCAGCAAAACAACTATGCTAGTATAATCTGGAGTTTCAGCTACAAATAAAATAGTTGAGTTTTTGCCTTCATGGGGTGTACATTACAGAGAATAAACCAATTCATTATTTAATTAGAATTCTAATATGTGCTATGAAGAAGAAATACAGATGCTGCATTTCTTCTGAGCCAAGTTTCTGAGAATATGACCTTGAAGCTGAAGTCTCAAAGAAGGACAGGCACTATCCAAAGGAAACAAGTAAAAAATGGAGAAAGGTCCAAAAAACAGGACAAAATGCAAATGTATTGAGTAAAGCTTCTTCAAAGAAATTAAAGGACTTACCTGACTCATGTACTTAGAATAAAGAGGTAATGTGTCTAAGAATGGGCAGTTAGGCAGGACTTAGCAAACCATATTAAGGATCTGAGACTTTATGTCAACAACAATGGAAATCCACTAGTCTTAATTAGAAAACAGTGAGATCAGAGCTACATTTTTAAAAGATCATTCTGATGTTTATGAAGAATAAAATGGAAGTGCTAGGAATAATGGGGAATAAAAATTAATTTACGGAGATGATGACTTTATCAGAGGTAGTTTAGTAGAATGGTGGGAGCAGAAACCAGAATACAGTGGGATCAGTAAAGGGAAAGGAGCAAAGGGATATAGCAAATCAAAGTAGTTGAGAAATATGGTTGTGAAAGTGGAAAATAAGACAAGACCTGAAAATAGACGTGAGAAGCAGGAAACGTTTTTAGTCAGTTATTGGTTGATTAGTTAGTTTAAGATAGAGATTTGTATAAATTTAAATGCTTATGGGAAGCACATAAGGGTTGAAGACACAGAAGGCAGGATAATTAACACAGTAAGTTTCCTAAGAAATTGCATAAGTGCTAATATTTATTGAACATGTACTATATACCAGGCACCGTGCTAAGCATTTTACAATGATTTATTTCATTTAATTGTCACAACCACTCCATGAGGGGCTTACAAATTATTCTTCTCATGCAGTTGAGGAGACCAAGATAGACTGATTAATATCCAAGTAAAACGAGTGAGTAGTGAAAATGGGATCCAGAACCATACACTCTCAAATTTCTTGCCAGCATTCTTAACTGCTTCACACTACACTGGTTTATGATAGGAGAAGAGGCATTCCAACCAAGACCTTCTCTTAAAAGTGATAGGAAAGATAAAGGAACATAGGTCTGAAAAAAGTTTTCAAATAATCACTGTAGAGAGGGGGTACACAAGCTTACTAAAGAAACACAGTAAGGCTGTCTTACAGTTAAGAAATCCCTGTGAGATTAACACATGTATAATGCCACAAATATCCTTTTTTCCTGCAAACAGATAATTGAGTTCACAGATGCAAAGAGGAAAAGGTGTCTTTACAATGAACAGATCTGGCAGGCACCATCTTACGCAAATGATCAAACATAGGACTACTAAGAGTGAAACAACCAGAAATTATGTTATCCCCTGATATGTGCAATAAGAAGTACATGACATCAGGTATGAAATATTCCTGCCAAAAATGTAACCTGGACCTAATCATACGGGCAAGCCCAGAAAAATAATAAAAATATAGACTGTGAGGCATTCTACAGAACGACTGGTCTGGACTCCTCAAAACTCAATGTGATGGTTAAAAGGGAAAGGGCACAGCAGGTGGGAACTCTTCTAGATTAAGAGACTAATGGTGTATAATAACCAAATACAATGCATGAACCTGAATTTGATTCTGTTAGGTAGGTACAAAAGTAACTGTGGTTTTGGCCAAATAGATTTAAAAATAAATAAATAAAAGACATTTTAGGAACACTCGGGAAATTCTGATTGTGGACTTTATAGCAGATGATGATATGAAATTACTGTTAATTTTCTTGATAGTATATTATAATTGTTATGTAAGAGAATGTCATTGTTCTTAGGAAAAGCAAGCTGAAGTATCTGAAGATAAAATACCATGATGCCTGCAACTGACTCTCAAATGGGTCCCCCAAAAATGTATGTATATGTGTATGTATATATGTATGTATGTGATGCCCATCTATATACATGCATAAAGAGACACCGAGAGATGGCAAATGTGCCAAAATGTTTAAAGACTACCAGTCTATTATTTATAAGTTTTACAACTGTACAATTTAAAATTCTAAATGACCAAATAAAAATGCAAACAAAACTTTAAGGAAATTTATTTTAAGGATAAAATGTAATAAAGTCTAATGGAAAAACTATATGACTTAGGTATTTGCTAAATTATTGGGGAAATTAGTATCTCAATGGTAATTTTAATAATTTCAAATATGAGACTATTCAATGCTGGAAAAAGCCATTTTTCTATTCACTCAGACCAAATAAGAATTTATGTTGGAAAATAACAAATCATTGGTAATTTTACTGATTATTCTAATAATGAGGCTCTAAATGAGATGGACAATTTGGCTTCTCCAGGAAAATACTTATTTCACATTTGACTTTATTATAATTTGTCTGACTAAAAATATCCAGCAACAGAAGTCAGTAATCTTTTTCCCCCAAACTAGTAAGGTGAAAAAATTCTAAACATCTACAACATTTAAGTGTCATAAGATTTCTCTGTATACCAGAAGAGAAACTTAAGAGTAAAGAACAACATTCAAACCATGCAAAATAAAACCTAAATTTAGTATTTTGGGGTATATACTTAGGTAACAATACTATCCAACAAAAATAAGAAAGTAATTACTTTGAAAGTTAGGTGAGTGGTTATCGTTAAAGCAGGGGTCCCCAGCCCCCAGGCTGCCTTGTACCAGTCTGTGGCCTGTTAGGAACTGGGCAACACAGCAGGAGGTGAACGGCGGGCGAGCGAGCATTACCACCTGAGCTCTGCCTCCTGTCAGATCAGCAGCAGCATTGGATTCGCATAGAAGCACAAACTCTGTTGTGAACTTCACATGCGAGGGATCTAACTTGTGCTCTCCTTATGAGAATCTAATGCCTGATGATCTGAGGTGGAACAGTTTCATGCCTAAACCATTCCCCACAACACCCACCCACCCCCACTCTCAACCCCATCGTGGAAAAACCGTCTTCCATGAAACCAGTCCCTGGTGCCAAAAAGGTTGGGGACTGCTGCTTTAAAGGGTTATCATTTGCAGGGGTTAAGAACTTCTGGGGCAGTTTTGTTTTGTACCTCAGTGGTGGTTAAAATCTACCTTATTAAAAATACATTAAATTTAATGAATAATTCATTGAACTGTTTACCTTTTAGTCATTTTTTGTTAGTTACATTATATTTCACAGTAAAAATGAAAAGTAAAAGGCAGCTAAACAGAGAACTCCACCTAACCCAACAATCTATCTACTTAGGTAGGCTGGTTCCTGTTACTTGCCTAAGCTTTTTAGAACCATCCAATTATCTATTTATAAAATGTCCCTTTGAAAGCTCCAAACCATTATACTAATACTCACTTAATTTTTTATGAGGGGAAATGATCATTGATCCATATACTCAGATTCTTTAAAAAATCACATTCCTAAAAAATAAGAAATATACTGTATCTTTTCTATTTTATATATGAGAAATTTTATAATTGTAGGAAGACCCAGCATAATCACAGCAGAAAAAAAAAAAACATGTTTTGCCTATGAATAAAAAAAAATACACTGGTTTTCCAGAAAACCTCAATTTTTAAAAATTTTTCAACAAAAGTAGTTTATCAATGAATACATAAACATGACTTAATTATATAGCTTGGCCAAATAAATTCAGAAATCAGAAAAAAGAATTCTCCCTCAGACTTGGAGTCCTACATTTTGATTCTGGAAAATAAACTAACAATTGGGATGAAGGCATTGTTTTCACGTCTTTTGTGATAATTTTATTTAGAGTATTTCTTGTCCTTCAAAAAAAAAAAACGGACAAAACATTTGGACATTTCACCAAAAAAATGCACGAATGCCCAACATGCATAAAAAAAGACATTCAATATCATTATTCTTATCTTTCTGGTCTTTAAAAGAAGTTTTAAAAAGGAGGAAGGAGCAAAAGAAATTCAACAGATATTCTAGAGAAGATTTTTTAAAGTTCAATAAAGCACATGAAAAAATGTTCAACATCATCAGTCATCAAGGAAATGCAATTAAAACCACAGAGATACTACTACACCTCCATTAGAAAGGATGATAATAAAGAAGATGACTATATAAGTGTTGGCAGGGGTGTGGAGAAAATGAAACCCTCCTACATGGCTAGTGGTGGGAATGTAATATGGCACAATCACTTACGGCAGCTTGGCAGTTTCTTACAAAGTTAAGAATGCACCTACCATATGACCCAGCAATCCAACTCCTAGGTATTTACCCAAAAGAAATGAAAACAGGCTCCCAACACAATGGCTGACTAGACACAGCCAGGTGGAATAGCTACCACCAAGGGACCAAGATGATGGGTGCACTCCTAATAGATATTCAGAGGGAAGGCACAGAGACTGGATGGAGGGAAGACACAGAAGCTAGGCTGAAGAGGGAGGAAGGTGGGAACCTTGCACAGGCTTACCATGTACCAGGACTCATTCATAGACCCCAGTGACTCTGGGAGGCAATGGGTGAGTTGAACTGGCAAGGAGCAATCCACTCTCCTGAAGGGTCTCTGGAGTCCCAGTAGGAGGAGACCCCTCAACCATCACGGACACTTCAGTTGGCAGGGAGAGCTGCTTAGAGAAGTGGTAGGGGCAGCACACCAGCTGATGTGGAGCCCAGGTTTGGTGCGGGAGAGTCTGTAGCAGAGCATGACCAGTGAGGGCCATCCCTCTAGGCTTGACTTGCTCCCATAAGACAGGGAACTGTTGGACCTGAACTCTGCAGGGTTGTCTTGCCTATCAAACAAGGCCAGTCTGACCTGACCATCCTTGGTCTGTGGCCACTCCCAGAGCCTGGTGGTGTCTACTTGCAGGGCAGCATTTGGTGCCCTGGGGTCCTGTATCACTGGAGGACCTGCCTAACAGACAGAGAGCTCCAGTGGGGTGGCCCCCAAAACCATGCACAAGCCTGCCACTCCCTCCACACACCGCAGCTTCCCGGTGGCCCATGGCAACCCACCCCCAACCCCCACACATTGCTTTGCTGATGTATATGTGTGCAGGAGGGTTTTGCTTTCCTTGCCCCAGCAGCATGTGACTGTGCATGCACCCTGCCCTGCCACAGTGTGAGTGCAGTCCACCCGGCTCCCCCAACTGACCACCATTGCAGTGCAAACCATGGCGAGCACAAAGCCAGCCAGCCTTGCCCCTGGAGGTAACTCACCCTTGCACCAACACTGCCAGGAAGTGAAGCCAGGCAAAAAGAACAGCACACCTTCCCCCCACCCCGAGCAACCACCCCTGCCTACAGCGCACAGAGAAAGCACAAAGACCTGCACCCACCAGCACCACCACACCCGTGCCAACACCACCAACAGCACAACCACACACACAGTCACCAGCAGGGACTCCTGCTCCCCCCCAGCCACATTGCCACTGCCACTGTGGTGAACACTCACATGAAGACAGGCACCCTGGCACCCACTAGCACTTTGCCACAGCCAACGGACATGCACTAGGCCACACTGTGTGATACGGTTTGGCTGTGTCCCCACCCAAATCTCATCTTCCCACATGTTGTGGGAGGGACCTAGTGGGAGTTCACTGAATCATAGGGTCAGTTTCCCCATACTGTTCTCATGGAAGTGAATACGTCTCATGAGATCTAATGGTTTTATAAAGGGAAACCCCTTTCACTTCGTTTTCATTCCCTCTTGTCCACCACCATGTAGGACGTTCCTTTCACCTTCTGCCATAATTGTGAGTCCCCCCACAGCCACATGGAACTGTGAGTCTGTTAAACCTCTTTTTCTTTATAAATTACCCAGTCAGGGGTATGCCTTTATCAGCAGCCTAAGAACACACGAATACATTGCCACTGCTGCCGGCACATGCAAATGATCCAGCTGCCACTGCACTACAAAATGCTTTGGCTGACACCACCCATTGGAGAGTAGTGACCAGCAGTCCAGGAGCACCTCAGCCCCCCAACACAGTGGATGCCTAACCATGAGATACCAGAGAACAAAGTCGGGGTCTGATACAAGTCTCACAGAGTTAGAGCACACAGTCCAGGAGGAGTTGGGTGCTGAGCGCTGGTACCCTAAAATCTTCCAGAAAGAAAGCCAGTTGGCTGACTCCACCTTTTACCACAATCAAACCCTCAAAGTCATCAAATAAGATAAAAGAAAAAGACTCTACCCAAAGGTTAGCAACTTCAAAACTGAAGGAACATAAGCCCACAAAGATGAGAAAGAACCAGCAAAAGAACACTGACAACTCAAAAAGCCCGAGTGCCTTCTTTCTTCCAAAGAACCGAACCATCTCTCCAGCAAGGGTTCTGAACTAGGCCGAGATGGCTGAAATGACAGAAATAGAATTCAGAATATGAGTAAGAATGAAAATCATTGAGATGCAAGAGTATGTTGAAAACCAATCCAAGGAAGCTAAGAATCATAATAAAAAAAAATGCAGGAGCTAACAGACAAAATAGCCAGTACACAAAGAAACCAACCAACCTGATATAGCTAAAAAAAAATACAAGAATTTCATAATGCAATCGCAAGTATTAATAGCAGAATAGACCAAGTGGAGCAAAGAATCTCAGTGCCTGAAGACTGACTTTCTGAAATAAGACAGTCAGACAAAAATAGAGAAAAAAGAATGAAAAGAAACAAATGAAACCTCTGAGAAATAAGGGATTATGTAAAGAGACTAAATCTACAACTTACTAGTGTACCTGAAAGAGATAGAGAGATGGTAACCAACATGGAAAACATATTTCTGAATATCATCCATGAGAACTTCCCCAACCTAGTGAGAGAGGCCAACATTCCCCAACCTATCATTCATGAGTTCTGTCACTCATAAGAACTTCTCCAGCCTAGCTAGAGAGGCCTAGCAGAGAACCCGAGTAAGATATTTCACAAGATCATCCCAAAGACACATATTCATCAGATTCTCCAAGGTCAAAATCAAAGAAAAAATGTTACAGGCAGCTAAAAAGGTCAGGTCACCTACAAAGGGATGCCCATCAGACTAACAGCAGACATCTCAGCAGAAACCATAAAAGTCAGAACAGATTGGGGAACAGTATTCAGTGTTCTTAAAGAAAATAAATTCTAACCCAAAATGTGATATGCAGCCAAACTAAGCTTCATAAGTGAAGGAGAAATAAGATTTTTTTTTTTTCTTGAGATAGAGTCTCACTCTGCTGCCCAGGATGGAGTGCAGTGGCACACCATCTTGGCTCACTGCAACCTCTGCCGCCCAGGCTCAAGTGATTCTCCTGTCTCAGCCTCCCGAGTAGCTGGGATTACAGGCACCCGCCACCACGCCCAGCTAATTTTTTTTATTTTCAGTAGGGACGGGGGGTTCACCATGTTGGCCAGGCTGATCTTGAACGCCAGACCTCAAGTGATCCTCCCACCGCAGCCTCCCAAAGTACTAGGTTACAGGCGTGAGCCACGGCACCTGGCCTAATAAGATTCTTTTCAGACAAGCAAATGCTGAGGAAATTGGTTACCACACGACCTGCCTTGGAAGAGCTCCTGAAAGCAGCACTAAATATGGAAAGGAAACAATGTTACCAGCCACTACAAAAACACACTGAAGTACACAGACCAGTGACACTATAAAGCAACTACAGAAACAAGTCTGCATAATAACTAGCTAACATCCCCAACTCATTCTATGAGGACAGCATCATCCTGATACAAAAACTTGGCAGAGACAAAATGAAAAATTTAAGGCCAGTATCCTTTATGAACATCAATGCAAAAGTCCTCAACAAAATACAGGCAAATAAAATCCAGCAGCGTATCAAAAAGCTTATTCACCACGATCAAGCAGGCTTTATACCTGGGATGAAATGAGGGTTCAACATATGTAAATCAGAAATTTGAGGCCAGGTGCAGTGGCTCACACCTGTAGTCCTAGCACTTGGGGAGACCAAGGCAAGAGGATTGCCTGAGCTCAGGAGTTTGAGATCAGCCTGGGCAACAGGGCAAAACCCTGTCTCTACTGAAAATACAAAAAAACTACCCAGGAGTGGTGGTGCACACCTTTAGTCTCAGCTACTCGGGAAGCTAAAGCACGAGAATCAGTTAAAGCCAGGAGGTGGCGGTTGCAGTGAGCCCAGATAGCACCACTGAACTCCAGGCTGGGTGACAGAGCAAGACTCTGTCACCAAAAAAAAAAAAAAAAAAAAAAATTTGATTCATCACATAAACACATAAACAGAGCTAAAGACAAAAACCAGGTGATTACCTCAATACATGCAAAATTAAATTTCTGTGGGACCTGGCAAAATGCACCTCTGCTTTCATTCAGGTACAATGCATCAGCACAGAATTTCCTTTTTCTTTTTCTTTTTTTTCTTTTGAAGAAAAGAATATCAAATAAATTTTTTTATTATTATACTTTAAGTTCTGGGGTACATGTGCACAACGTGCAGATTTATTACATAGGTATACATGTGCCATGGTGCTTTGCTGCACTCACCCACTCATCATTTACATTAGGTATTTCTCCTAATGCTATCCCTCCGCCAGCCCCCACCCCCAACAGGCCCTGGTGTGTGATACGCCCTGCCCTGTATCCATGTGTTCCCATTGTTCAACTCCCACTTATGAGTGAGAACATGCAGTGTTTTGTTTTCTCTTCTTGTGTTACTTTTGTGAGAATGATGGTTTCCACTTTCATCCATGTCCTGGCAAAAGGACGTGAAATCATCCTTTTTTATGCCTGCATAGTATTCCATGGTGTATATGTGCCACGTTTTCTTTATCCAGTCTATCATTGATGAGCATTTGGGTTCGTTCCAAGACTTCAGTATTGTGAACAGTGCTGCAATAAACATACATGTGCATGTGTCTTTATAGTAGAATGATTTACAATCCTTTGGGTATATACCCAGTAATGGGATTGCTGGGTCAAATGGTATTTCTAGTTCTACATCCTTGAGGAGTCACCACACTGTCTTCCATAATGGTTGATCTAATTTACAGTCCCACCAACAATGTAAAAGTGTTCTTATTTCTCCATATCCTCTCCAGCATCTGCTGTTTCCTGACTTTTTAATGATCACCATTCTAACTGGTGTGAAATGGTATCTCATTATGGTTTTAATTTGCATTTCTTTAATGACCAGTGATGATGAGAATTTTTTTCAGAAGTTTGTTGGCTGTATAAATGTCTTCTTTTGAGAAGTGTCTGTTCATACCCTTTTCCCACTTTTTGATGGGGTTCTCTTTTTTTCTTGTAAATTTGTTTAAATTCTTTGTAGATTCTGGATATTAGCCCTTTGTCAGACAGATAGATTGCAAAAATTTTCTCCCATTCCATAGGTTGCCTGTTCACTCAGCTGATAGTTTCTTTTGCTGTGCAGGAGCTCTTTAATTAGATCCCATTTGTCAATTTTGGCTTTTGTTGCCATTGCTTTTGGTGTTTTAGTCATGAAATCTTTGCCCATGCCTATGTCCTGAATGGTATTGCCTAGGTTTTCTTCTAGGGTTTTTATGGTTTTAGGTCTTACAGTTAAGTCTTTAATCCATCTTGAGTTAATTTTTGTATAAGGTCTAAAGAAGGAGTCCAGTTTCAGCTTCCTGCATATGGCTGGCCAGTTTACCCAACACCATTTATTAAATAGGGAATCCCTTCCCCGCTGCTTTTGTCAGGTTTGTCAAAGATCTGATGGTTGTAGATGTGTGGTGTGATTTCTGAGGCCTCTGTTCTGTTCCATTGGTCTATATCTCTGTTTTGGTACCAGCACCATGCTGTTTTGGTTACTGTAGCCTTGTAGTATAGTTTGAAGTCAGATAGCATGATGCCTCCAGCTTTGTTCTTTTTGCTTAGGATTGTCTTGGTTTTGCCGGCTCTTTTTTGGTTCCATATGAAATTTAAAGTAGTTTTTTTCCAATTCTGTGAAGAAAGTAATTGGTAGCTTGATAGGGATAGCACTGAATCTATAAATTACTTTGGGCAGTATGGCCACTTTCACAATATTGATTCTTCCTATCCATGAGCATGGAATGTTTTTCCATTTGTTTGTGTCCTCTTTTATTTCCTGGAGTAGTGGTTTGTAGTTCTTCTTGAAGAGGTCCTTCACATCCCTTGTAAGTTGGATTTCTAGGTATTTTATTCTCTTTGTAGCAGTTGTGGATGGGAATTCACTCATGATTTGGCTCTCTGTTTGTCTGTTATTGGTGTATAGGAATGCTTGTGATTTTTGCACATTGATTTTGTATCCTGAGACTTTGCTGAAGTTGCTTATCAGCTTAAGGAGATTTTGGGCTGAGATGATGGGGTTTCCTAAATATATAATCATGTCATCTGTAAACAGAGACAATTTGACTTCCTCCCTTCCTATGTGAATACCCTTTATTTCTTTCTCTTGCCTGATTGCCCTGGCCAGAACTTCCAATACTATATTGAATAGGAGTAGTAAGACAGGGCATCCTTGTCTTGTGCCAGTTTTCAAACGGAATGCTTCCAGTTTTTGCCCATTCAGTATGATATTGGCTGTGGGTTTGTCACAAATAGCTCTTATTATTGAGATACGTTCCATCGATACCTAGTTTATTGAGAGCTTTTAGCATGAAGGGCTGACTTTTGTGAAAGGCCTTTGCTGCCATCTATTGAGATAATCATGTGGTTTTTGTCATTGGTTCTGTTTATGTGATGGATTACGTTTATTGATTTGTGTATGTTGAACCAGCCTTGCATTCCAGGGATGATGCAGACTTGATCATGGTGGATAAGCTTTTTGAAGTGCTGCTGGATTCAGTTTGCCCAGATTTTATTGAGGATTTTCATACTGATGTTCATCAGAGATATTGGCCTAAAATTTTCTTTTTTTGTTGTGTCTCTGCCAGGTTTTGGTATCAGGATGATGCTGGCCTCGTAAAATGAGTTAGGGAGACTTTCCTCTTTTTCTATTGATTGGAATAGTTTCAGAAGGAATGGTACCAGCTCCTCTTTGTATTTCTGATAGAATTTAGCTGTTAATCCATCTGGTCCTAGACTTTTTTTGGTTGGCAGGCTATTAGTTATTGCCTCAATTTCAGAGCCAGTTATTGGTCTATTCAGAGATTCAATGTCTTCCTGGTTTAGTCTTAGGAGGGTATATTTGTCCAGGAATTTATCCATTTCTTCTAGATTTTCTAGTTTATTTGCACAGAGGTGTTTATTCTCTGATGGTAGTTTGTATTTCTGTGGGATCAGTGGTGATATCCCCTTTATGATTTTTTATTGCGTCTATTTGATTCTTTGCTCTTTTCTTATTAGTCTGGCTATTGGTTTATCTATTTTGTTGATCTTTTCAAAAAACCAGCTCCTGGATTCACTGATTTTTTGAAGGGATTTTGTGTCTCTATCTCCTTCAGTTCTGCTCTGATCTATTTCTTGCCTTCTTCTAGCTTTTGAATTTGTTTGCTTTTCCTTCTCTAGTTCTTTTAATTGTGATGTTAGGGTTTCGATTTTAGATCTTTCCTGCTTTCTCTTGTGGGCATTTAGTGCTATAAATTTCCCTCTACACACCGCTTTAAATGTGTCCCAGAGATTCTGGTATGTTGTGTCTTTGTTCTCATTGGTTTCAAAGAACATCTTTATTTCTGCCTTCATTTCGCTATTTACCCAGCAGTCATTCAGGAGCAGGTTGTTCAGTTTCCATGTAGTTGTGCGGTTTGAGTGGGTTTCTTAATCCTGAGTTCTAATTTGATTTAACTGTGGTCTGAGAGATAATTTGTTGTGATTTCTGTTCTTTTACATTTGCTCAGGAGTGTTTTACTTCCAATTATGTGGTCAATTTTGGAATAGGTGCGATGTGGTGCTGAGAAGAATGTATATTCTGTTGATTTGGGGTGGAGAGTTCTGTAGATGTCTATTAGGTCTGCTTGGTCCAGAGCTGAGTTCAAGTCCTGGATATCCTTGTTAACCTTCTGTCTCATTGATCTGTCTAATATTAACAGTAGGGTTTTAAAGTCTCCCACTATTATTGTTTGGGAGTCTAAGTCTCTTTGTAGGTCTCTAAGAACTTGCTTTATGAATCTGGGTGCTCCTGTAGTGGGTGCATATATATTTAGGATAGTTAGCTCTTCTTGTTGCATTGATCCCTTTACCATTATGTAATGCCCTTCTTTGGTTTTTCTGATCTTGGTTGGTTTAAAGTCTGTTTTATCAGAGACTAGGATTGCAACCCCTGCCTCTTTTTTTTTTTTTTTTTTTGCTTTCCATTTGCCTAGTAGATCTTTCTGCATCACTTGAGGTCGAGACCATCCTGGCCAACACGGTGAAACCCTGTCTCTACTAAAAATAGAAAAATTAGCTAGGTGTGGTGGCATGGGTCTGTAGTCCTAGCTACTCGGGAGGCCAAGCAAGGAGAATTGCTTGAACCCAGGAGGCAGAGGTTGCAGTGTGCCGAGATTACACCACTGCACTCCAGCCTGGCGGACAGAGCGAGACTCCATCTCAAAAAAAATAAATAAATAAATCATCATCCCTGAAATCTGCCTTAGACTCTACCTTTCCAGTACATGCATTTGTTACTTGACAAGTGGCCAAATACTAAGGAAAGCAGTTTTTGAAAGAAAAGGAGTTATCTTATTCTTTGAAATTAAAAGGGGATTTTGTCTTGCACCTTAGGTACCAGCATGGCCACAGCAGGGTAGAGCACCAAAGAGGCTCTTGGGGTCCCTAATTCCAGGACGTGACCCTATGATGGCACTTTTGGACCTGACCTGGAGCAGAGGGGAGCTCGGTGCCCTAAAGGTTGAGTCCCAGGCCAGGCACCATTCACAACAAGCCAACTTAAGAGACTTCAGGCCTTAAGGGAAATCGTAGGTAGTCTGGCCATACTCCTTGTGGCCTGGAGTAGCAATGGCTATGGGGTGAGGCTCTTCTGCTTTTGGGAAAGGGAGGGAAGAGTAGAGAAGATTGCATCTTGTCCTTTGAGTGCCAGCTCAGCCACAATACAATAGAACACCAGGTAGACTTCTAAGGTTTTTGACTCTAGTCCCTGACTCCCAGACAGCACTTCTGGACTCACCAAAGGCTTGGGAGATCTTGCCATCCTGAAGGGAAGGACACGGACCTGGCTGGCTTTGCCACTTGCTGATCATAGAGCCCTGGACCCTTAAGCAAACATAGGCAGTAGCCAGGGAGTAGTGACAGCAGGCCTTGGGAGAGACCCAGGCTGTGCTGGCTTCAGGTCTGACCCAGCACAGTCACAATGCTGATGGCCACAGGGGTGCTTAAGTCACTTCACCCCCATCTTTAGATGGCTTGGAATAGAGACTGTATGTTTGAGAGAAAGTAAGGGAAAAGAACAAGAGTCTCTGCCTGGTAATCCAGAGAATTCTCCCAGTTCTTGTACAGACTATCAAGACAGTACCTCTATGAGTCTGTAAGAATCACAGCATTACTGAGTTGGGGCGCACCCTAAAGCTTAGAGCATAACACCCAGCTCCTTTCAAATATCTGAAAAGCCTTCCCAAAAAGGATGGCTACAAATAAGCATAGATAGAGAAGACTACAATAAAAACCTAACTCTTCAATGCCCAGACAATGAAGAACATCTACTAGCATCAACATCACCAAGGAAAATAATCACTGGAAGCTACAAAACTCACTGGTAATAAGTACATAGAAAAACGAAGAATATCATAACACTGTAACTGTGGTGTGTAAACTACTCTTATCCTACGTAGAAAGACTACACGATAAACCAACCAAAAATAATAACTATAAGAACTTTTCAAGAGAGTCAATACAATAAAGATATAAATAGAAGCAACAAAAAAGTTAAAAAGCAGGGAGACAAAGTTAAGGCTTAGAGTTTTTATTAATTTTCATTTGCTTGTTGTTTATGCAAATAGTATTGTTATCAGGTTAACATAAAGGGTAATAAGATAGTATCTGCAAGCCTCATGGTAACCTCAAACCAAAAAACATACAATGGATACACAAAAAATAAAAAGCATTAAACCAAATCATATTATCAGAGAAAATCACCTTCACTAGAGGAAGACAGGAAGGAAAAAAAAAAAAAAAGGAAAAAAAAAAAAACAAGAAAGAGAATACCACAAAACAATCAGAAAACAATTAACAAAATGGCAGGAAATGAGTTCTTACTTATCAATAATAACATTGAATATAAATGGACTAAACTCTCCAACTTAAAAACATCGACTGACTGAATGGATGAAAAACCCATTGATCTGTTGCCTACAAGAAACACACTTCACCTGTAAAGACACACATAAACTAAAAATAAAGGGATAGAAAAATGTACTCCATGCCAACGAAAACCAAAAAAGAACAGGAGTCACTATACTTCTATGAGACAAAACAGATCTCAAGACTAAAATGATAAGAAGAGACAAATGGGTCACTATATAATGATAAAGAGGTCAATTCAGTAAGAGGATATAACAATTTAAAATACATAGGCACCCAACCCTGGAGCACCCAGATATACCAAGGAAATAATATTAGAGCTAAAGTGAGAGATAGACCCCAATAAAATAATACCTGGAGACTTCAGCACCCCGCTTTCAGCACTGAACAGATCTTCCAGACAGAAAATCAACAAAGAAACATCAGACTTAATCCACACTATAGACCAAATGGATCTAATACATATTTACAGGCTATTTCATCCAAGAGCTGCAGAATACACATTCTTTTCCTCAGCACATAGATCATTCTTAAGGACAGACCATATGTTAGGTCAATAAACGAGTCTTAAAACTTTCCAAAAAACTGAAATAATATCAAGCATCTTCTCTGACTACAAAGGAAAATTAGAAATCAATAACAAGAGGAATTTTAGATACTATACAAATATATGGAAATAAAACCATATGTTCCTGAAGGGCCAATGGGCCAATGAAGACATTAAGAAAGAAAACTGAAAAATTTCTTGAAACAAATGATATTGGAAACACAATATAGAAAAACCTACAGGATACAGAAAAAGTAATATTCAGAGGAAAGTTTATAGCTTTAAGTGCATACATCAAAAAAGAGAAAAAACTTCAAGTAAACTATCTAATGATGTGCATCTTAAAAAACTAAAATAGCAAGAGCAAACCAAACCCAAAATTAGAAGAGAATAAAGAGAGAAAAAACAAATGAAATTGAAATTTTAAAAATACAAAAGATTAATGAAACAAAAAGTTGGTTTTTCCAAAAGTTAAAACAAAATTTACCAACCTTTAGCCAACCTAAGGAAAAACAAAGAGAAAATACAAACAAATAAAATCAGAAATTAAAAAGGAGGCATTACAACTGATACTACAGGAATTCAGAGGATCATTAGTGGCTACAATGAGCAATTATATGCCAATAAATTGGAAAATCTAGAAGAAATGGACAAATTCCTGGATACATACAATCTAACAAGATTGAACCAGGAAGAAATCCGAAATCTGAACAGACCAATAGCAAGCAATGAGATCAAAACTGTAATTAAAAGTCTCCCAGTAAAGGAAACCCTGGGACCCAGTGGGTTCACTGCTAAATTGTAACAAACATTCAAGTAAGAACAAATGCCAATCCTACTCAAACTATTCCGAAAAAGAGAGGAGGAGGGAATACTTCCAAACTCATTCTGCAAGTCCAGTATTACCCTAACACCAAAACCAAAGAAACACCAAAAAAAAGAAAACTACAGGCCAGTATCTCTGATGAACATTCATGTAAAAATCCTCAACAAAATACTAGCAAACCAAATTCAACAATACATTAGAAAGCTCATTCACCATAACCATGTGGGATTTATCCCTATGATGCAAAGATGGTTCAACATACAAAAATCAATCAACATGATTCATCATATCAACAGAATGAAGGATAAAAATCATATGGTCATTTCTGTTGACGCTGAAAAACCATTTGATAAAATTCAACAGTTCTTCATAATGAAAAAAACTGGGAATAAAAGGAACATGCCTCACATAATAAAAGCCATATATGACAGACCCACAGCTAGTATCATACTAAATAGGGAAACACTGAAAGCCTTTCCCTTAAGATCTAGAACACAACAAGGATGTCTACTGTCACCACTGTTATTTAACATAGTATTGGAAGTCCTAGCTAGAGCAATCAGATAACAGAAAGATATAAAGGACATCCAAATTGGAAAGGAAGAAGTCATATTACTCGTTTGCTGATGACATGATCCAATGTTTGGAAAAACCTACAGACTCCAGGAAAAAACTATTAGAACTGATAAACAAATTCAGTAAAGTTGCAGGATACAGTATCAACATAAAAAAATCAGCAGCATTTCTATATGCCAACAGTGAAAAACATGAAAAAAATTAAAAAGTAATCTCGTTTACAATAACAGCCACACATAAAATTACCTAGGAATTAACCAAAGAAGGAAAGATCTCTACAATAAAAACTATAAAACAATTATTAAGAAATATGATGAGAACACCAAAAAATGGAAAATTACTCCATATTCACGGATTGAAAGAATCAATTTGTTAAAATCTCCATACCACCCAAAGCAATCTACAGATTCAATGCGATCCCCATCAAAACACCAGTGACATTCTTCACAGAAATAGAAAAAATAATCCTAAAATTTATATGGAACCACAAAAGACCCAGAATAGGCAAAGCTATCCTGAGCAAAAAGAACAAAACTGGAAGAATCACATTACCTGACTTCATATTATACTACAGAGCTATACTAACCAAAACAGCATGGAAATGGCATAAAAACAAACACATAGACCAGTGGAACAAAATAGAGAACCCAGAAACAAACCCATACACCTACAGTGAACTCATTTTTCATACAGGTGCCAAGAACATACACTGAAGGAAAGACACCTCTTCATTAAGCGATCCTGGGAAAACTGAATATTGATAGGCGAAACAATAAACTAGACCCCTATATCTCTCGTCATATACACAAATCAAATTAAAATGGATTACAGACTGAAATCTAAAACCTCAAACTACGAAAATACTACAAGAAAACACGGGAAAATCTCCAGGACATTGGTCTGGGCTAATATTTCTTCAACAACACCCCACAAGCACAGACAACCAAAGCAAAAGTGGACAAATAAGATCACATCAAGTTAAAAAGCTTCTGTACATGAAAGGATACAATCAACGAAGTGAAGAGACAGCCCACAGAATGTGAGAAAATATTTGCAAACTACCCATCTGACAAGGGATCAATAACCAGAATATATAAGGAGTCCAAACAACCTACAGGAAAAAATCTAATAATGTGATCAAAAAATAGGCAAAAGATTTGAATAGGTATTTTTCCAAAAAAAAAAAGACATACAATTGGCAAACAGGCATATGAAAATGTGTTCAACATCACTGATCATCAGAGAAATGCAAATCAAAACTACAATGAGATATCATCTCACCCCAGTTAAAATGGCTTATAGCCAAAAAACAGGCAATAACAAATGCTGGCGAGGATGTGGAGAAAAGGGAACACCTGGCCGGGCGCGGTGGCTCACGCTTGTAATCCCAGCACTTTGGGAGGCCGAGGCGGGCGGATCACGAGGTCAGGAGATCGAGGCCATCCTGGCTAACACAGTGAAACCCCGTCTCTACTAAAAAAAATACAAAAAATTAGCCGGGCGTGGTGGCGGGCGCCTGTAGTCCCAGCTACTTGGAGAGGCTGAGGCAGGAGAATGGCGTGAACCCGGGAGGCGGAGCTTGCAGTGAGCCGAGATTGTGCCACTGCACTCCAGCCTGGGCGACAGAGCGAGACTCCGTCTCCAAAAAAAAAAAAAAAAAAAAAAAAAAGAAAAGGGAACACCTACACACTTTAGGCAGGAATGTAAATTAATATAACCACTATGGAAAACAGGTTGGAGGTTCCTTAAAAAACTGAAAATTGAACTACCATATGATCCAGCCATTCCACTGCTGGTTTACACCAGAAACAGGAAATCAGTAGATTTGGAAGTGATCTAAGTGCCCATTAATAGATGAATAAATAAATAAGATGTAGTACATTATATACAATGGAGTATATTCAGCCATAAAAGAAAATGAGATTCAATCATGTGCAACAACATAGATGGGATTAGAGATCATTACGTTAAGTAAAACAAGCCAGGCACGGAAAGACAAACATCACATGTTCTCACTTATTTGTGGGATCTAAAAATCAAAACAATTGAATTCATGGACCTAGAGAGTAGAAGGATGGTTACCAGAGGCTGGGAAGAGAACTAGTGGGCTGGGGGGCAGGTGGGGACAGTTAATGGCTATAATAAAAATAGAAAGAATGAATAAAACCTACTATTGATAGTACAATACAGTAATATAGTCAATATTACTTAATCATATATTTTTAAATACCTTAATGAATGTAATTGGATTGTTCGTAACTCAAAGGATAAATGCTTGAGGGGATGGATACCCCATTCTCCATGACGTGCCTATTTCACATTGCATGCCTATATATCAAAACATCTCATGTAGACCATAAATATATACACCTAATATGTACCCACAAAAAAAATTTTAAATGATTTTAAATTTTTAAAAAAGAATAAAAAATAAAATAGCTAGGCATGGTGGCATGTGCCTGTAGTCCTAGCTACTTGGGAGGCTGAGGTGGGAGGGCTTGAGCCCAGGAGGTTGAGGCTACAGTGAGCTATGTGATCATGCCACTGCACTCCAGCCTGGGCAACACAGCAAGACCCAGTCTCAAAAAAAGAAAAAATATCCTAAAACTCAACAATAAAAAACCAAAAAAAAACAATTTAAAAATAAGCATAGGGCTCATGTAGCCATTTCTCCAAAGAAGATATATGAATCTCTAATAAATACATAAAAAGATGCTTAGTATCATTTATAAATAGGAAAATGCAATTAAGACTACAATGAAATGCCACCTCATACCATTAGGATGGCTACTACAAATTTAAAAAAAAAAACAGAAAGTAACAAGTGTTGATGTGGATGTGAAGAAACTGGAAACTTATGCACTGCTAGCAGCAACATAAAATGAGGTACGGCCATTGCAGAAAATAATACAGCAGTTGTTCAAGAAATTAAAAATATAATTACTATAAGATCAAGCAATTCCACTTCTGGATATACACCCAAAAGAATTAAAAACAGGGAGCTGAGATATTTGTACACCCACGTTAATGATAGCTAAAATATTAAAGTAAACCAAGTGCCCACAGATGAATAAATACAGAAACAAAATGTGGCATATAAAGACAATGGAAAATTATTCACCTTTCAAAAGGAAGAAAATCTGGCATATTCTACAACATGAATGAACCTTGAGGACATTAAGCTAAGTGAAATTAGCCAGTCACAAGAAGACAAATACTATATGAGGTACTTTAAAAAGTTAAAATCATCAAAACAAACAGTAAACTGGTGGTGGTAAGGGGAATGGGGTGGAGGGAGAAATGGGAATTTATTTTTTTAATGGGTTTCAGTTTTACAAGATGGAAAATATTGTGGAGATTGATGATGGTGATGGCTGCACATTATGAATTTATTTAACAACATTAAACTATACAATTAAAAACGATTAAGATGGTAAAATTTATGTCAAGTGTATTCTACTATAATAAAAAAACTTTAGAGTCTTAAAAATCATTTAGTACACTTGTCCAAAAGCATAGAAATTTATATTTAAAACAGATATATGTTCTTCTATGTAAATCATACATAAATAAAGTTGGTTTCAACAAATGAGTAAATAGAAAACTTGAATTGTCCTATAAGCGTGTGACCAGATGGCTTCACTGATGAATTCAACTGAACATTTAAAAAAGAATGAGTATCAATTTCCCCAAAAACTCTTCCAGAAAACAATGAAGGAGAGAAAGTTTTCCAACTCATTCTATGATGGTATTAGCCTGATACCAAAACCAGAAAAAGACAGTACAAGAAAAAAAACCATATATGAATCTCTCTCTTGTCTACAAACATAAACATCCTCAACAAAACTGAATCAAGAAACATAAACATCCTCAAGAAAACATCTTCAAGAAAACTTAAAATAACATATTAAGAATATTATAAATCACATCAAAGAGATTTATCCCAGGGATGAAAAGTTACTTTAAAATATGAATATGAATTTGTCCAATAAATTTGATTAGTAAAATAAAGAATATAAATTACAGTATGAGAATGCAGGAAATTCAAACATGCATACATTATTTTGAAAGCCACTACCAAATTAAGAATAGGAAGGAAATTCTCCAACATGATAAAGTACATCTATGGAGGCCTGCCCAGCTCACCACCACCATCAGCACCCACACCCGCCACCCAGGTGCCTAAAGACAAGTGAGACCTGCCTACTCCAAACAGCACACAAGCATGTCATCCCAGAACCAAATAGTAACACTTCATTTGCTGCCACCAGTGCTTACCTGTACAGTAAGGGCCTGAGGACAAGCCTATGCCCATGCTGTCCAGAAGCATGAGTATTGGCCAGGCCCACTCATTGCCGCCAGTGCCCAACAGCACCAATAACTTGAAAAACAGCTGCCACCGCCCACCACTATGGCTACAGCCAACACCCATGCACACCACCTGGGGACCCAAGGACAGGTACACCCTGTCCCCTGCAAACAGTATCCACAGGCACTGTCCCAGGAAGAAAGAACAAGCCCACCCAATCTGCTGCCATCAGGACCTGCCTGCACAATACTGTGCCTAAAGACAGGGCTGCCCTGTCCACTGCCACTACCACAGCCCACACACACCATCAAGGGGCCTAAGTACTAGCCCACCCTACTCACCATTGCCAATGCCCAAGTACACCATCCAGTGACCTGAGAACCCACCCATTGTTTCCTGCCACCTACCTCGGCCACAGCCGGCACCAAACATGCTGACCGGGGACCCAAGAACTGACCTGCCTGGACCCTAACCACCACCCTAACCCATGTTACCACCAGGAATCCCAAGAACTGGCACAAATGGCTCATCCCTACCATGACTGATGCTCATACATGCCACCCAGGGGTCCAAAGACTAGCAAGCCTGGTGTACCTGTCCCCAGTAAAGCCTTGCCACAGTCTCCGTTAGAAACCACAGATTCACTTCCTGCTGACGAGTCTGAAAATTTTAAAAATAAATAAATAAATTGCATTATAAGACAATAAGGACCTTGCAGACACCAATATCACTGATTACGACGCAAAGAAATAACATGGAGATTATACCACTGCATCTACTCAGAATACAACCCTAACAAATATCATAGATACATCTACAGGAAAAAGTCTCTACCAGATGAAGTTAATCCGTAAAACTGAAAGAAACAACTGTCACACCAGATGCATGGATATCAACATAAGAACATAAGAAACATGACAAAGCAAGAAAGCATGACACCTCCAAAAAAATACAATAATTCTCCAGTAACGTAACACAGAGAAAAATACATGTATGAAATGCCTGAAAACAAACTCAAAATAATTAACTAAGGCAGCAATCCCCAACTTCTTGGCACCAGGCACCAGTTTCAGGGAAGACAATTTTTCCAAGGACCAGGGGATGGCAGGGGAGTATGGATTGTTTCAGGACAAAACTGTTCCATCTCAGATCATCAGGCATGAGATTCTCACAAGGAACATGCAGCCTAGGTCCCTTGCATGCACAGTTCACAATAGGGTTCATGCTCCTGTGACAATCTAATGCTCCCACAAATCTGACAGGAGGCAGAGCTCAGGCAGTAATGTTCACTCACCTGCCACTCACCCCCTGGCTCTGCGGCCTGGTTCCTAACAGGCCACGGACCAGTACCAGTCCATGGCCCCAGGGGTTGGGGATCCCAATCTAAGGAAACTCAAAAAGTTACAAGAGAACACAGAAAAACAATACAAAAAAAAATCAGAAAAGAAATTCAGGATATAAATGAGAAATCAACAAAGAGATAGGTCTCATTAAAAAGAACCAAACAAAAATCCTGGAATAGAAGAGTTCAATTAATGAAATAAAAAACACAATTAAGAACTTCAACAATAGACAAAGCAGAAGAAAAAAATTCTGAACTTGAAGACATTTCTTTTGAAATAAACCAGTCAGACAAAAAACAATAATTAATAAAGCCAACAGGACACATGTTACATTATAAAAAGACCAAATATTCAGATTTCAGTTGTTTCAGAGGAGAAGAGATGGGCAAAGACATAGAAAACCTATTTAACAAAATAATAGCTAAAATTTCCCAACTCTTATGAGAGATAATACACATCAAGATACAGTAAGTTCAAATTTTACCAAATGGATTCAATCCAAGACACTATACTTCTCCCAGACATTATGCTCAAACTGTCAAAAATCAAAGCCAAAGACAGAAATCTAAAAATAGCAAGAGAAGAGCATCAAGTCACATATAAGGGAATCTCCATCAGACTAACTAAATTTCTCAACAAAAACTTTCTAGGCCAGAAGAGAATGGGATGATATCTTCGAAGCACTGAAATAAAGAGCTACCAGCCAAGAATGATATATTCAGCAAAGCTATCCTTCAGAAATGAAGAATAAATAAAGTCTTTCTCAGACAAACAAAAACAGTAATTTATAACCGCTTGACTGATGCTATGAAAAATGCTTAAGGGAGTCATATATCTAGAAGCAAAAAGACAGTATCTACCATCATGAAAACACACAAAAGTATAAAACTAACTGGAAGAGCAGACACAAATGAGAGAGAGGAATCAGTCATTATCACTACAGAAAACCACCAAGACATAAGAGTAAACAAAATGTTGAATAGGAGTGGTGAGAGAGGGCAACCCTGTCTTGTGCCAGTTTTCAAAGGGAATGCTTCCAGTTTTTGCCCATTCAGTATGATATTGGCTGTGGGTTTGTCATAGATAGCTCTTATTATTTTGAGATACATCCCACCAATACCTAATTTATTGAGAGTTTTTAGCATGAAGAGTTGTTGAATTTTGTCAAAGGCCTTTTCTGCATCTATTGAGATAATCATGTGGTTTTTGTCTTTGGTTCTGTTTATATGCTGGATTACATTTATTGATTTGCGTATGTTGAACCAGCCTTGCATCCCAGGGATGAAGCCCACTTGATTATGGTGGATAAGCTTTTTGATGGGCTGCTGGATTTGGTTTGCCAGTATTTTATTGAGGATTTTTGCATCAATGTTCATCAAGGATATTGGTCTGAAATTCTCTTTTTTGGTTTTGTCTCTGCCAGGCTTTGGTATCAGGACGATGCTGGCCTCATAAAAATGTGTTAGGAAGGATTCCCTCTTTTTCTATCGATTGGAATAGTTTCAGAAGGAATGGTACCCGTTCCTCCTTGTACCTCTGGTAGAATTCAGCTGTGAATCCATCAGGTCCTGGACTCTTTTTGGTTGGTAAGCTATTGATTATTGCCACAATTTCAGAGCCTGTTATTGGTCTATTCAGAGATTCAACTTCTTCCTGGTTTAGTCTTGGGAGGGTGTATTTGTCGAGGAATTTATCCATTTCTTCTAGATTTTCTAGTTTATTTGCATAGAGGTGTTTGTAGTATTCTCTGATGGTAGATTGTATTTCTGTGGGATCGGTGGTGATATCCCCTTTTTCATTTTTTATTGCATCTATCTGATTCTTCTCTCTTTTCTTCATTAGTCTTGCTAGCAGTCTATCAATTTTGTTGATCTTTTCCAAAAACCAGCTCCTGGATTCATTAATTTTTTGAAGGGTTTTTTGTGTCTCTATTTCCTTCAGTTCTGCTCTGATTTTAGTTATTTCTAGCCTTCTGCTAGCTTTACCATTTGACCCAGCCATCCCATTACTGGGTATATACCCAAAGGACTATAAATCATGCTGCTATAAAGACACATGCACACGTATGTTTACTGCAGCACTATTCACAATAGCAAAGACTTGGAACCAAGCCAAATGTCCAACAACGATAGACTGGATTAAGAAAATGTGGCACATATACACCATGGAATACTATGCAGCCATAAAAAATGATGAGCTCATGTCCTTTGTAGGGACATGGATGAAACTGGAAACCATCATTCTCAGTAAACTATCGCAAGGACAAAAAAACCAAACACCGCATGTTCTCACTCATAGGTGGGAACTGAACAATGAGAACTCATGGACACAGGAAGGGGAACATCACACTCCGGGGACTGTTGTGGGGTGGGGGGAGGAGGGAGGGACAGCATTAGGAGATATACCTAATGCTAAATGACGAGTTAATGGGTGAAGCACAGCAACATGACACATGGATACATATGTAACGAACCTGCACGTTGTGCACATGTACCCTAAAACTTAAAGTATAATTAAAAAAAAAATTTAAGCCTGTTAATACTGAACTAGGTTTCCTAGAGATGCATTAATAACATTCCTCTCCATTATAGTAAGAAGGCCTAAATTTCCTCAACTATAAGGCCAATGCTACTTACATCTCACAGACTTATGAAAATTAAATAGGACAGTTCAGGCTTAGCCTAATGCTTAACATATAATAAGTACTCAACAGATATTAGCTGCCATAATTACAAATAGAGGGTTTTCAGTTCCAACCTGATATTCCTCATGTACTCTTATGACTGATATGCCAAATAATTAGTGGAGTAGGAAGAACAGCATAACTTGATTTAAAAAAAATTACACTACAAGACAACCAAATCTGTAGGTACAAATTATGTAAGCTCACTGATAATGAAAATGAGATCAAGCAAGGAATAAAGAATCCCATTAAAAGAGAAAAACCAAACTGGTTCTCTTCTAAAAATAATCTGCCCAAGAGAATTTTACAAAATTCTTGTGCTGTGAAGCAAATACATCATAATTTCCCATTCCTGTTGTTTTGAACCAAGGCATTTCTAATTCTGCCTACTAACTTAACAGTCATAATCCAGTTTCATCTAAACAACTCATCATGTTCTGTCCCACCTTAGTTTCCAGATAGTCTAGATATCCTAACCATCCCATTTTACCTACCTTTTAGAAGTAGAACATTCAGAAAAAGGTTAAGAATCAAAAGCTCCAGAACTTTCAGTAGAGAAAAACTAAAGTATAGACAAGATGCCTGCTCCTAGCTTAAGACAACCAGGATTTGGAAATGACTCAGGTCCTTTCTACCATACATCAGAGATACTTTTTAAATTCCACTTTTTAATATTCATACACATCCCCCGGAAATCTTTTATGAACATTTTAACATTGTGAATTTAAACTAATTATGCATTAATATAGATAATTAGTTATATATATATAAGACATATATGTGTCTTCGGTACAAAATTTTGAAATGATACAAAGCCCTCTAGATTTTAAAAATCTGTCAAAAATCACATTATATTATACAAAAATTGGCTGAGTAAACTATAAAACTAATTAATTACACTATTGCCTGTTGGCTACATCACTTTTATCAGTTTAAAAAATATATCATTTTCCTTTGTTAGGATCACGTCAACCACATTGTTCTTTTTGTTTATTAAAAAGATGGTGATTTGGGTCATTATTGTATTTTTAATTCTATTTCTACTGCTATTGAATTTTAAAACCTTTTTATTCTCTAACAATATCATTAAGTGTATATTAAATAGATGTTACAACGTTAATGCTGTGACCATGCCTGAAAATCACTAACTCTGGAACAGAAGTCAGATGTTGTAAATTCTATAAGGAAGGCCAATTATCTTTTTATGCTAGGCTGATAATTTAGCAGAAAATAAACTGAAAAAAAATTAGAGATAATGCCAGAAAAGTAAAAGGCAAAATTAAAGTAATAATATGTTGCAAAATTATTGATTGATATCCCAAAGAACCTGTGCCCACCACTTTACAAGCATTCTTATGGAAAAGTGAGATTTAAATAATGTAAGTATTTTTTACATTTTACTTTTATTAGTTTTTTGTAGAGATGGTGTTTCGCCATGTTGCCCAAGCTGTACTTGAACTCCTGCACTCAAGTGATCCACCTGCCTCGGTCTCCAAAAGTGCTGGGACTACAGGTGTGAGCCACCGTGCCCGGCCTGAATGATACAAGTTTTTTGTTTTGTTTTGTTTTTACTAGGCAAAGAACTTTATTAACCTTTGTTTCAAAGTTTATTCTCAGGCTTCTTCGGCTTAATTAGCTGCAAAGAATGAATTGTGTATAAGCAAAAACTGAAAAGAGCTGCAGTGTCCAAAGGGCTTGGGCTTAAAAATATTAGAGATCTGGATTTTATCAGATCCATAAACAAAAATTTCTTTAAAAGTAGTCATAATATAAAATAGCAGCTCCCAGTAACTTCTTCAAGTTTTATCTTCAGAAGTTGACTCAATTCAATTTGCCTCATTCTTGGAAGCCTCATCAAAATTCTCCACAAGATCAGGAACTTCATCATCATCATCCTCCCCAGTAGCAAGTGGTGCTTTTCCATCCACAGATTGTTTGGGCAAAGCTTGAGCCAGTCTGCTTAAACTAGTCAGACTGCACCAAGCTGGTTTAAGATGCCGGGTAGCATTTCTGTCAGCTGCTTTGTCTCGACATGGCCTGTAATGGTGAAAGTGTTTGCTGCCAGAGACGCCTGAACTTTAGGGTTGTTAAAGTGGATCACTGTTCCTTGGTTTGTAAACATATGCACCTCTTCAATACCAAAGATATTGTTTACCCGTAACTTCTTTAAGGAGAACTGAAGTTTTTTATCAGCTGCTGTGGCTGTTCTATGAACCACCTTCTTCCTTCTACGAGCAGTTCCTTTTCCACCAATGAGCACTTGTGCCTGCAGTTTGGCAAGTTTTTCCTGGTTCATGATTGTTTCTTTCATCCTATCAGAGCAGATAAAGGGCCATGCAGAGAACTAGGGTTGGTGCTCAGAGGGTCTCGGGTGGACCAGCTGAGATTAGGCGCACACATGCGGAGATGCAAGATGGCAGCTAAAGGGGAATGATATATGTTGTGAAGCATGCAAAGTCTTCAGGGTATATCTCCCATAAGATAAAACAACTTTGTATGTGCAAACCTTTCTGAAAATGTGGCTTGGTTTTTATTAATTAAAAATTATCATTCCTTTACTTCTAGCATTCCATCTCTCAAACCAAGTACAATTTTTCATGTAAATCTTTTTGAGAAACCAAGTCTGAAAACTGAGTGTGTGCTTGTTCTAAGGATGAAAGCATCATCACTGCATCAATAGACCTGCCTTATTCACCTTGACAATTTATCCATGGTATGGTAATAATGTCAAGAGGCTCATAAACTGCTATGGAGTCACTAATATGTGTTTATATTTCCTACACACAATTTACTTGAAAGGGGAGAATTAGACTAAGTAGTTTATAGAAGTACTTTGACATAAATTCAAGGACCCCAATGAGTCTTCTAAATTTGTGTGACTTTCCAATAATAATAATTTGCTATTGTCATTTCTTCATTCAATATGTTAAAAAGAAAATTCAATACTCTTTTTAAAATAACTTTCTAATCATTGATTTATGTCCTATTCTGAAATGTTCTAAATTATTTCTAGTAACAACTGTAATTTGAATCCTCCAGATATTTAATTCCCCTATGCAAATAATTTGTTAACACTATGACTATAGGAGGACCATAGTTGCTAAATGGAGCATTTTTGGCTGGCCCAAGTACAGAGGTGTTTACAACCAGTTGATTACAAGTTGCAGATGTCTGTTTCTGCTCCACTCCCACTGCTTCATTTGACTAGCCTTTAAAAAATAAAAAAGAAGAAGAAATGGAGCACCCTTTCTCACTGCTGATCGCAAACAATGACTCAATCATCATTATCAGTCTATGTATAACTCTTACATTATCAGCAAAAGCTTATCAAGATTTCCAAATGCACAAAAACAAGGGAGTTAAGATACTTAAAATCACAGAAAGTTAGAGGCTGAAAGAATCTTAGAGTCCACTGAATTCAAACCTTCTATTTTAAACGTGTGGTCATAATTGAGATCCAACAAGCTTAAATGAATCATTTATGGTCAACTTTATAGGATAAGCCCATACTATGTCACACACACACACATATCTTACTTACCTTTCTGGTGATGACTTGGAAGTAGCAGGACACCCTCGGATATGTTTTTTATTTTTATGGTCTAGAGAGATGACTTTATTCCTTAGGCTTCTTTCCCACTAGGAAAAAAATGAAATTTTAATAATAAACACATCAATATAACAAGAGGCATTTAAACTGTTCTTTTTTATTTGGAAATTTGTTATAAACGATCAAATACATAGTTCACAGAGAAAAATAATAAGTGCAATCTATGGAATATCTGGCTCTTTTGCTAATGCATAAATGTAAGTCCACCAAAAAATACTAGGAAGACATTTTAAAATACCAAGGTAATTTTAATAAAAAAATCAACACTTTGAGATTCCAAAGCTTAAATAGCTATTAAAATCTGGAATGTACTTAAAGGAAGTGACAAAAATTATTACACAGAAGGTTAAATAGGGCCTATGATTCTAAAGTAACTGTACCTATAACAATTGAAAGATATTAAAATTAGTTACCTAGGAACTGCCACATGGAAAATTTTAGGAAAGAGCCGGACACCTTATTGGTAGAGTTTAGATTAAATATGACTAGAATAAAAGGTTCAAATTAATTTATTTAATACACAGTGTTAGCCTAGGCAAATAAGTCATTTATATTCTCTATGCCTTAGTTTCTTTATCTGAAAAGGGATATAATAACAGTAGCTACCTCACAAAGATATACAATTATTACATCTATATTAAGTTTTGGTTTTACTTTCACATCACAGAACAGACATTTGTAATAAATTTACAAGACTGTCTTCATAAAAGAGATATTTGTACAGTCATATTTGTAGTCCATGATTCACAATAACCAAAAGAGGGAAGAATCCACCAAAAAGAAAATGTTAAGGTTGATCGACTAATTCAGAAAAGTTGCAGGATATAAGATCGAAAGGCCAAAATCAGTTGTATTTCTATTTAATGGCAATGAGAAATCTGAAAGAGAAATTAAGAAAAAAAATTCCACTTAAATAGCATATCAAAAAGAATAAAACACCCAATAATAAATTTAGTCAAGGCAATGTAAGACTTTTCTGCTGAAAATATCAAAACATGCTGTAAGAAATTAAAGAAACCCTAAATAAATGAAAAGACATCCCCTAATCGAGGACTGAAAGACTTTATTAACGATACATATCAACTATTTTGGTTAGCAGTTGGGCATTATTCCCCAAAATGACCTCCAGATTCCATTCACTCCCTTCCAAAATTCCAACAGCCTGTTTTGCAGAAATGGACAAACTGATCTGACGATTAATTACGAGAGGCTCAGAAGAACCAAAACAATCTTGAAGAAGGAGGGCAAAATTAGAGGACTCACATTTCAGTTTCAAAATTTACTATGAAGCTATAGTAATCAAAACAATGTTGGCAAAGGGTAAACATACAGATTTATGGGACAGAATTGAAAGTCTAGAAATAAACCCATATATCTAGGACCAATAATTGATTTTCAACAAGGATGCCAAAACCATTCATGGGAGAAAAATAAACTTTCAACAAATAATTCTAGAACAACTGAACCACCACATGCAAAAGTATGAACTTTGACCCTTGCCTCACACTATATTCAAAAATGAATTCAAATGGAAAGAAAACCTAAATTCAAATGGAGACAAGAGCTAAAATTATGAAGCTCTTAGAAAAAAACACAGCAGTACATTTTCATGACTTGTATTTGGCAATGACCTCACAGATATGACCAAAAAAACCACAAGTAACAAGAGAAAAATGATAAATTGGACATCAGCAAAATTTGAAACTTTTATTCATCAAAGTACACTACTGGAATAGTGAAAAGGCAACCAACCCACCAAATGGGAGGAAATATTTGCAAATAATATAACTGATAAAAGTATAGTATCCAGGTCAACCACAATGGCTCACACCTGTAATCCCAGCACTCTGGAAGGCCAAGGCAGGAGGATTGCTTGAGGCCAAGAGTTCCAGGTCAGCCTGGGCAACATAGCAAGACCCCATCTCTTAAAAGAAAAAAGGTATAGTATTCAAAATTTAAAAAAAAAACCTCTTACAATTCAGTAAGATAAAGACAAAAATAGTTTTTTAATGGGCAAAGAATGTGAATAGATATTTCTCCAAACAACTACACAAATGACAAAAAGCACATTAGAAGACACTCAATGTCATTGGTCATTAGGAAATGCAAATCCAAACCAAAGAAGTGAAAGATCTCCACAATGAAAACCATAAAACATTGATGAAAGAAACTGGAGAACGTCAAAATAACGGAAAGATACTCCATGGTCATGGTTTGAATAAATATTGTTTATCTCCTTCAAGAAGAAAAAAGGAAAAATGAAAAAAGAATCAGTGTTGTTAAAATGTCCACACGAAATGAAGAAATCTATAGATTCACCAAAATCCCTATAAAAATATCAATAACATTCTTCCCAGAAGAAGGAAAAATACCCCTAAAATTTATATGGAAACACAAATAAATGCAAGTCAAAACCCCAGTGACATATCATTTTGTACACACTAGGATGAAAAATGAAGGAAGAGAGAAGGAAAAGGAAGTAAAAGCACAAGAAAGAGAGAAAAAAATAAGTGTTGGTGAGTATATAAAGAACCTGGAAACTTCATACATTGCTAGTGGGAATGTAAATGGTACAGCTACTGTAAGAAAAAAAAAACAGTATCGCAGTTCCTTGATAACTTAAACATAAAATTACCACCTAACACAGCAATTCCCATCCTAAGTACAAAACAAAAGAATGGAAAACAGGTTTTCAAACAGATACTTGTATGTTCATAGAAGCATTATTCAATAACAGCAAAAAAGGTGAAAACAATACAAACAGATGAACAGATGAACAAATGTGATATATCCATACAATGGAATATTATTAGACCATAAAAAGAACTAAAGTACTACCACATACTATAACATGGATGAACTTTGAAAGCATTTGTGCTAAGTGAAAGAAGCCATAGACAAAAAAGATCATATATTGAGTGATTCTGTTTTTGTGAAATATCTAGAACAGGAAAATCCAGGCAACAGAACACAAAGTAGTAATTTCCAGGGGCTGGGAAGTGCGGTGAATAGAGAGATAAAATAAGAAGTGAATGCTTAATGGTTAAAGAGTTTCCACTTGGGGTGATGAAAAAGTTCTGAAACTAGACAGAGAAAGTGGTTGCACAACACTGTGAGTGAACTAAATGCCACTAAATTGAATGCTATAAAATGGCTAATATGGTAAATTTTGTGTTATATGTATTTTGTCACAACAATAGGAAAAAGCATATGACTAAATCTCCAGTAAGAAATACAGCATTAAGAAACCACTAAGAATACAGTGGCTCAAGCCTGTAATCCCAGCACTTTGGGAGGCTGAGGCTGGTAGATAACCTCAGGTCATGAGTTCAAGACCAGCCTGACCAACATGGAGAAACCCCGTCTCTACTAAAATACAAAATTAGGCAGGCGTGGTGGCACATGCCTATAATCCCAGCTACTCGGGAAGCTGAGGCAGAAGAATCACTTGAACCCAGGAGGTGCAGGTTGGGGTGAGCCAAGATCGTGCCATTACACTCCAGCCTGGGCAACAAGAGTGAAACTGTCTCAAAAAAAAAAAAGAAAAGAAAAGAAAAAGAAAGAAAAGAAACACTAAGAATAAAGAGGCCAGGTGCAGTGGCTCCCATCTGTAATCCCAGCACTTTGGGAGGCCAAGGTGGATGGATCGCCAGAGGCCAGGAGTTCAAGACCAGCCTGGGCAACACGATAAAACCCCACCTCTACTAAAAATACAAAAATTAGCTGGGTGTGGTGGTGCAGGCCTGTAGTACCAGCTACTGGGGAGGCTGAGGCATGAGAATAGCTGGAACCTAGGAGGCAAAGGTTGCAGTGAGCCGAGATCACACCATTGCACTCCAATCTCAGCAAAAGAGTGAGACTCTGCCTAGAAAAAAAAAAAAAGAAGAAAACCACTAAGAATAAAGGAAAAGACTGATAAACTACATTCATCAAAATCAAATATTTCTGCTCATCAAAAGACATACAATTAAGAAATAAAACAGCCACAGATTGCAAGTATTTGCAACAACCATACTGACAACAGACTCATATCCTTATTATATAAAAAATTCCTACACATCAATAACAAAGACTAAAAACTCAGACTTGAGCCAGGTACAGTGGCTTATGCCTGTAATCCCAACACTTTGGGGGGCTGAGGAAGGAAGAACACTTGAGGTGAGAAGTTTGGGACCAGTCTGATAAACACAGTGAGACCCTATCTCTACAATAAAGGTGGTAGCACGTGTCTGTAGTCCCAGCTACTCAGGAGGCTGAGGCAGGAGGATCACTTGAGCCTAGGAGTTTGAGGCTGCAGTGAGCTATAATCGTACCACTGCACTCAGGCCTCGGTGACACTGCAAAAACCTGTACCATAAATAAAAAAATAAATAAATATATAAAATAAAAACACGGATTTAAAAAATGAGCAAGAATTCTACTTGAAATAAAATAGAATAAGAATAATCCTCTAAAGATGGCCGAACAGGAACAGTTCCAGTCTACAGCTCCCAGCATGACCGATGCAGAAGATGGGTGATTTCTACATTTCCATCTGAGGTACCAGGTTTATCTCACTAGGGAGTGCCAAACAGTGGGTGCAGGAAAGTCGGTGCAGCGCACCATGCACGCGCCGAAGCAGGGTGAGGCACTGCCTCACCCAGGAAGCACAAGGGGTCAGGGAGTTCCCTTTCCTAGTCAAAGAAAGGAGTGACAGACGGCACCTGGAAAATTGGGTTGCTCCCACCCTAATACTGCGCTTTTCCAACAGGCTTCGAAAACGGCACACCAGGAGATTGTGTCCCGCACCTGGCTCGGAGGGTCCTATGCCCACGGAGTCTCGCTGATTCCTAGCACAGCAGTCTGAGATCAAACTGCAAGGCCCCAGTGAGGCTGGGGGAGGGGCACCTGCCATTGCCCAGGCTTGCTTAGGTAAACAAAGCAGCCAGGAAGCTCGAACTGGGCGGAGCCCACCACAGCTCAAGGAGGCCTGCCTGCCTCTGTAGGCTCCACCTCTGGGGGCAGGGCACAGACAAACAAAAAGTCAGCAGTACCCTCTGCAGACTTAAATGTCCCTGTCTGACAGCTCTGAAGAGAGTAGTGGTTCTCCCAGCAAACAGCTGGAGATCTGAGAACGGGCAGACTGCCTCCTAAAGTGGGTCCCAGACCCCCCAGCAGCCTAACTGGGAGGCACCCCCCAGTAGGGACAGACTGACACCTCACTTGGCCGGGTACTCCTCTGAGACAAAACTTCCAAAGGAACGATCAGACAGCTGAATATGCGGTTCACGAAAATCCGCTGTTCTGCAGCCACCGCTGCTGACACCCAGCCAAACAGGGTCTGGAGTGGACCTCTAGCAAACTCCAACAGACCTGCAGCTGAGGGTCCTGTCTGTTAGAAGGAAAACTAACAAACCGAAAGGACACCCACACCAAAAACCCATCCGTACTTCACCATCATCAGAGACCAAAAGTAGAAAAAACTACAAAGATGGGGAGAAAACAGAGAAGAAAAACTGGAAACTCTAAAAAGCAGAGCACCTCTCCACCTCCAAAGGAATGCAGTTCCTCACCAGCAATGGAACAAAGCTGGACGGAGAATGACTTTGACGAGTTGAGAGAAGAAGGCTTCAGACGATCAAACTACTCTGAGCTAAAGGAGGAAATTCAAACCAATGGCAAAGAAGTTAAGAACTTTGAAAAAAAATTAGATGAAAGTATAACTAAAACCAATGCAGAGAAGTGCTAGAAGGAGCTGATGGAGCAGAAAGCCAAGTTTCGAGAACTACGTGAAGAATGCAGAAGCCTCAGTAACTGTTGCGATCAACTGGAAGAAAGGGTATCAGCGATGGAAGATGAAATGAATGAAATGAAGCGAGAAGGGAAGTTTAGAGAAAAAAGAATAAAAAGAAATGAATAAAGCCTCCAAGAAATATGGGACTGTGTGAAAAGAACAAACCTACGCCTCATTGGTGTACTTGAAAGTGACGGGAAGAATGGAACCAAGTTGGAAAACATTCCGCAAGATATTATCCAGGAGAACCTCCCCAATCTAGCAAGGCAGGCCAACATTCAGATTCAGGAAATACTGAGAATGCCACAAATATAATCCCCAAGAAGAGCAACTCCAAGACACATAATTGTCAGATTCACCAAAGTTGAAATGAAGGAAAAAATGTTAAGGGCGGCCAGAGAGAAACGTCCAGTTACCCACAAAGGGAAGCCCATCAGACAAACAGCCGATCTCTCGGCAGAAACTCTACAAGCCAGAAGAGAGTGGGGGCCAATATTCAACATTCTTAAAGAAAAGAATTTTCAACCCAGAATTTCATATCCAGCCAAACTAAGCTTCACAAGTGAAGGAGAAATAAAATACTTTACAGACAAGCAAATGCTGAGAGATTTTGTCACCACCAGGCCTGCCCTAAAAGAGCTTCTGAAAGAAGCACTAAACATGGAAAGGAATAACCGGTACCAGCCACTGCAAAAACATGCCAAATTGTAAAGACCATCAAGGCTAGGAAGAAACTGCATCAACTAACAAGCAAAATAACCAGCTAACATCATAATGACAGGATCAGATTCACACATAACAATATTAACTTTAAAAGTAAATGGGGTAAATGCTCCAATTAAAAGGCACAGACTGGGAAACTGAATAAGGAGTCAAGACCCATCAGTGTGCTGTATTCAGGAAACCCATCTCATGTGCAGAGACACATATGGACTCAAAATAAAGGGATGGGGGAAGATCTACCAAGCAAATGGAAAACAAAAAAAGGCAGGGGTTGCAATCCTAGCTTCTGATAAAATAGACTTTAAACCAACAAAGATCAAAAGAGACAAACAAGGCCATTACATAATGATAAAGGGATCAATTCAACAAGAAGAGCTAACTATCCTAAATATATATGCACCCAATACAGGAGCAGCCAGATTCATAAAGCAAGTCCTGAGTGACCTACAAAGAGACTTAGACTCCCACACAATAATAATGGGAGATTTTAACACCCCACTGTCAACATTAGACAGATCAACGAGACAGAAAGTTAACAAGGATATACAGGACTTGAACTCAGCTTTGCACCAAGCAGACCTAATAGACATCTACAGAACTCTCCACCCAAAATCAACAGAATATACATTTTTTTTTACCACCACACCACACCTATTCCAAAATTGACCACATAGTTGGAGTAAAGCACTCCTCAGCAAATGTAACAGAACAGAAATTATAACAAACTGCTCTCAGACCACAGTGCAATGAAACTGGAACTCAGGATTAAGAAACTCACTCAAAACCGCTCAACTACATGGAAACTGAACAACCTGCTCCTGAATGACTATTGGGTACATAATGAAATGAAGGCAGAAATAAAGATGTTCTTTGAAACCAACGAGAACAAAGACACAACATACCAGAATCTCTGGGACACATTCAAAACCAAAAAAGAGAATTTCAGACCAATATCCTTGATGAACATTGATGCAAAAATCCTCAATAAAATACTGGCAAACCAAATCCAGCAGCCCATCAAAAAGCTTATCCACCATAATCAAGTGGGCTTCATCCCTGGGATGCAAGGCTGGTTCAACATATGCAAATCAATAAATTTAATAAATTAATAAATTTAATAAATTTTAATAATCAGTAATCCAGCATATAAACAACCAAAGACAAAAACCACATGATTATCTCAATAGATGCAGAAAAGGCCTTTGACAAAATTCAACAACCCTTCATGCTAAAAACTCTCAATAAATTAGGTATTGATGGGATGTATCTCAAAATAATAAGAGCTATCTATGACAAACCCACAGCAATATCATACTGAATGGGCAAAAACTGGAAGCATTCCCTTTGAAAACTGGCACAAGACAGGGATGCCCTCTCTCATCACTCCTATTCAACATAGTGTTGGAAGTTCTGGCCAGGGCAATCAGGCAGGAGAAGGAAATAAAGGGTATTCAATTAGGAAAACAGGAAGTCAAATTGTCCCTGTTTGCAAATAACATGATTGTATATCTAGAAAACCCCACTGTCTCAGCCCAAAATCTCAAGCTGATAAGCAACTTCAGCAAAGTCTCAGGATACAACATCAATGTATAAAAATCACAAGCATTCTTGTACACCAATCACAGACAAACAGAGAGCCAAATCATGAGTGAACTTCCATTCACAATTGCTTCAAAGAGAATAAAATACCTAGGAATCCAACTTAAAAGGGATGTGAAGGACCTCTTCAAGGAGAATTACAAACCACTGCTCAATGAAATAAAAGAGGATATAAACAAATGGAAGAACATTCCATGCTCATGGGTTGGAAGAATCAATATCATGAAAATAGCCATACTGCCCAAGGTAATTTATAGATTCAATGCCATCCCCATCAGGCTACCACTGATTTTCTTCACAGAATTGGAAAAAACTAGTTTAAAGTTCATATGGAACCAAAAAAGAGCCCACATCACCAAGTCAATCCTAAGCCAAAAGAACAAAGCTGGAGGCATCATGCTACCTGACTTCAAACTATACTACAAGACTACAGTAACCAAAACAGCATGGTACCGGTACCACAACAGAGACATAGATCAATGGAACAGAACAGAGCCCTCAGAAATAATGCCGCATATCTACAACTATCTGATCTTTGACAAACCTGACAAAATCAAGAAATGGGGAAAGGATTCCCTATTTAATAAATGGTGCTGGGAAAACTGGCTAGCCATATGTAGAAAGCTGAAACTAGATCCCTTCCTTACACCTTACACAAAAACTAATTCAAGATGGATTAAAGACTTACATGTTAGACCTAAAACCATAAAAACCCTAGAAGAAAACCTAGGCAATACCATTCACGACATAGGCGTGGGCAAGGACTTCATGTCTAAAACACCAAAAGCAATGGCAACAAAAGCCAAAATTGAAAAATGGGATCTAATTAAACTAAAGAGCTTCTGCACAGCAAAAGAAACTACCATCAGAGTGAACAGGCAACCTACAGAATGGGAGAAAATTTTTGCAACCTACTCATCTGACAAAGGGCTAATATCCAGAATCTACAATGAACTCAAACAAATTTACAAGAAAAAAACAAACAACCCCATCAAAAAGTTGGCAAAGGACATGAACAGACACTTCTCAAAAGAAGACATTTATGCAGCCAAAAAACACATGAAAAAATGCTCATCATCACTGGCCATCAGAGAAATGCAAATCAAAACCACAATGAGATACCATCTCACACCAGTTAGAATGGCCATCATTAAAAAGTCAGGAAACAACAGGTGCTGGAGAGGATGTAGAGAAATAGGAACACTTTTACACTGTTGGTGGGACTGTAAACTAGTTCAACCATTGTGGAAGTCAGTGTGGCAATTCCTCAGGGATCTAGAACTAGAAATACCATTTGACCCAGCCATTCCATTACTGGGTATATACCCAAAGGACTATAAATCATGCTACTATAAAGACACATGCACACGTATGTTTATTGTGGCACTATTCACAATAGCAAAGACTTGGAACCAACCCAAATGTCCAACAACGATAGACTGGATTAAGAAAATGTGGCACAGATACACCATGGAATACTATGCAGCCATAAAAAATGATGAGTTCATGTCCTTTGTAAGGACATGGATGAAAGTGGAAAACATCATTCTCAGTAAACTATCGCAAGGACAAAAAACCAAACACCGCATGTTCTCATTCACAGGTGGGAATTGAACAATGAGAACACATGGACAGAGGAAGGGGAACATCACACTCCGGGGACTGTTGTGGGGTTGGGGGAGGGGGGAGGGACAGCATTAGGAGATATACCTAATGCTAAATGAAGAGTTAGTGGGTGCAGCACACCAACATGGCACATGGATACATACATATGTAACAAACCTGTCCTTCCTGATGTTCTTTTTCCCTTCAGTCCCCCTGACAGGATCCAGTGTGTATTATTCCCCACCAATGTGTTCTCATTGTTCAACTCCCACTTATGAGTGAGGACATGTGGTGTTTGGTTTTCTGTTCCTGCGTTAGTTTGCTGAGGATAACGGCTTCCAGCTCCATCCATGTCCCTGCAAAGGACATGATCTTTTTCCTTTTTATGGGTGCATAGTGTTCCCTGATGTACATGTACCACATTTTTTTAATCCAGTCTATCATTGTTGGGCATTTGGGTTGATTCCATGTCTTGGTTATTGTGAATAATGCTGCAGTGAACATACGTGTGCATGTATCTTTATAATAAAATGATTTATATTCCTGTGGGTGTATACCCAGTAATGGGATTGCTGGGTCAAATGGCATTTCTGCTTCTAGATCTTTGAGGAATCACCACACTGTCTTGTCTCTTTTTAAGTTTTTTTTTTTAACTTCATGTCTATTTGTCTGATGTAAGTATGGCTACTCCTGCATACTTTTGGTTTCCATTTACATGGGATATATATATGTATCCATCACATCCCTTCACTTTCACTTCATGTGTGTCTTTATAGGTGAAATGAAGTTTCTTGTAGGCAGCATTCTGTTGGGTCTTGTGTTTTATGTATTCAGCCAGTCTAAATCTTTTAATTGTGGAGTTTAAACCAGTTATGTTCAGGTTGTTATTGGTAGTGAAGACTTACTCCTCTCATATTCCTCAAAATAGTAAGAACCATGTATGACAAGCCCACACCCAACATCATATTGAATGGGCAAAAGCTGGAAATATTCCCCTTAAAAACTGCCAGAAGACCAAGATGCCCACTCTCATCACTCCTATTCAAGATAGTATTGGAAGTCCTGGCCAGGACAGTCAGGTAAAAGAAAGAAATAAAGGCATCCAAATAGGAAGAGAAGAGGTCAAACTATTCCTATTTGCAGACAACATGATCCTAGATGTAGAAAACCCCGTATTCTCAGCCCAAAGGCTTCTTAAACTGATAAGCAACTTCAGCAAAGTGTCAGTATACAAAATCAGTGTCCAAAAATCACTAGCACTCCTATATACCAACAACAATCAAACTGAGAGCCAGATTAGGAACGAACTCATTCAGAACTGCCACAAAAAGAATAAAATACCTAGGAATACATCTAACGAGGGAGGTGAAAGATCTCTTCAAGGAGAACTACAAAACACTGTTCAAAGAAATCAGAGATGACACGAGCACATTCCATGCTCATGGATAGGAACAATCAATATTGTTAAAATGGTCATACTGCCCAAAGCAATTTATAGATTTAATGCTATTCTTATCAAACTACCACTGACATTCTTTACAGAACTAGAGAAAACTATTTTAAAATTCATATGGAACCAAAAAAGAGCCCGAATGGTCAAGGTAATCCTAAGCGAAAAGAACAAAGCTAGAGGCATCATACTACCTGACTTCAAACTATATTATAAGGCTATGGTAACCAAAACAGCATAGTATTGGTATAAAAACAGGCCCACAGAGCAATGGAACAGAATAAAGAACTCATAAATAAATCCACGTAGTTAAAGTAAAATGATTTTCAACTCAGGCACCCTAACATACACTGGGGAAGGAACACCCTCTTCAATAAATGGTGCTGAGAAAACAGGATATCCATATGCAGAAAAATAAAACCAGACCCCTATTCCTCACCATATACAAAAATCAACTTAAGATGGATTGACAACTTAAACATAATACCTGAAACTATAAAACTACTAGAAGGAAACACCTCAGGACATCGGTCTAAGCAAAGATTTTATGACTAAGACCTCAAAAGCAAAGCAACAAAAACAAAAATAGACAATGGCTTCTGTACGGCTAAGGAAACAATCAATAGAATGAAGAGACAGTCTAAAGAATAGGAGAAAATATTTGCAAAATACTCATCTGACAAGGGACTAATGTCCAGAATACACAAGGAATTCAAAAACTCAACAAAAACAACGAATCCCATTAAACAGTGGGCAAAGGGCGTGAATAGACATTGCTTTTTTTTAATATTTTATTATTATTATACTTTAAGTTTTAGGGTACATGTGCACAACGTGCAGGTTTGTTACATATGTATACATGTGCCATATTGGTGTGCTGCACCCATTAACTCGTCATTTAGCATTAGACATATCTCCTAATGCTATCCCTCCCCCCTCCCCTCTCCCCACAACAGTCCCTGGCGTGTGATGTCCCCCTTTCTGTGTCCATGTGTTCTCATTGTTCAATTCCCACCTATGAGTGAGAACATGCGGTGTTTGGTTTTTTGTCCTTGTGACGGTTTGCTGAGAATGATGGTTTCCAGTTTCATCCATGTCCCTACAAAGATATTTCTTAAAAGAAGACATACAAATGGCCAACAGGTACATGAAAAAATGCTCAACATCACTAACCACTAGGGAAATGTAAATAAAACCACAGTGAGATATCGTCTTATCCCAGTCAGAACAGATATTATCAGAAAGACAAAAAATTAACAGATGCTGGTGAGGATGCAGGAAAAAAGGAACTCACATACACTGTTGGTGGGAATGTAAATTAGTATAGCCATTATGAAAAACAGTATGGAGATATCCCAAAAAAAAAAAAAAAAAAAACTAAAAATAGAACTAACCCATGATACAGTAATCCCACTACTGGGTATTTATCCAAAGGAAAGGAAAACAATATTTCAATAGGATACATACACTCCCATGTTTACTGCAGCACTACTCACAACAGCAATGATATAGAACCAACCAAACTGCCCATCAATGGACAAATGGATAAAGAAAATATGGTGTATTTACACAATTAAACATAATTTGGCCATAAAAAAGAATAAAATTCTGTCATGTACAGCAACATGGATGCAACTGAAGGTCATTATGTTGAGTGAAGTAAGCCAGAAACAGAAAGAAAAATATTCCACGTATTCACTCATATGTGGGTGCTGAAAAAGTTGATCTCATGAAGGTAGAGGGTAGAATTATAGATACTAGAGACTGGGAAGGGTGTAGAGGGGAGAGTTCACAATGGAGAGAGGTTGGTTAATGGCTACAAATATACAGCTAGATAGAAGGAGTAAGTTCTAATATTCAGTAGTAGAATACGGTGACTATAGTTAACATCAATGTATTGTATATTTCAAAGTAACTAGAAGTAAGAACTTGAAATATTCTCAATATATAGAAATAATAAATGCTTGTGATGATGGATATGCTAAACACCATGATTTGGTCATTACACATTCTTTATATGTAACAAAATATCACATGTATGCCATAAATATGTACAAATATTTATCACTTTTTAAAAAGATATGCTGATTGGGAAATAAAACTGTCTTTGTTTGCAGATGATGTAACTGTTGATGTGGAAATTCCAAAAGAATGAACAAAAAAACTGAAACCAATAAGCAATTACAGCAAGGTCGCATGATACAAGATTAATATACAAAAGTCAATCACTTTCCTATATACCTGCATAAATAACTGGAATCTGAAATTAAAAACACAGTATCATTTACATTAGCACATAAAAAATGAAATACTTGGCCAGGCGCGGTGGCTCATGTCTATAATCCCAGCACTTTGGGAGGCCAAGGCAGGCGGATCATGAGGTCAGGAGATCGAAACCATCCTGGCTAATACGGTGAAACCCTGTCTCTACTAAAAATACAAACAAATTAGCCAGGTGTGGTGGAGGGCACCTGTAGTCCCAGCTACTCGGGAGGCTGAGGCAGAAGAATGGCATGAATCCAGGAGACAGAGCTTGCAGCGAGCTGAGATCGCACCACTGCACTCCAGCCTGGGCAACAGAGCGAGACTCTGTCTCAACAAAAAGAAAGAATGAAAGAAAGAAATACTTTGGTATAACTCTAACAAAATATGTATAAGATCTGTATGAGGAAAGCTACAAAACTCTGATGAAAGAAATCAAAGAACCAAATAAACAGAAAAATATTCCATGTTCATAGATAAGAAGACTCAATATTATTCAGATGTCATTTCTTCACAAGTTGATCAACAGATTCAATGCAATGTCAATCAAAATCCCAGCAAGTTACTTTGTGGATATCAACAAACTGACAAGAAAGTTTATAGAGAAGCAAATGACTAGGCATAACAAACACAATTTTTAAAGAGAAAAACATAGAGGACTGACACTGCCAAACTTGAAGACTTATTACAAAGCTACACTAATCAAGAGTGTGGTATGGGTGAAAGAATATTTTTTCTTACTTTTTCTTAGACACTATGGTGACCTATCTTTTTAATTTTTTTAATAAACAGATCAAAGAAACAGAACACACAGCCCAAAAATAGACCCACATAAATATAGTCAACTGATCTTTGCCCAAGAGGCAAAAGCAATAGAATGAAAAAAGTTCCTCTCAATCCAAATCAAAACCACAATGAGATACTATCTCACACCAGTCAGAATGGCTATTACTAAAAAGTCAAAACAACAACAACAAATGCTGGCAAGGCTGTAAAGAAAAGGGAATGCTTATCCACTGTTGGTGGGAATTAGTTCTGCCACTGTGGAAAGCAGTTTGGAAATTTCTCAAAGAACTTAAAATAGACCTACCATTTGAACCAGCAATCCCATTACTGAGTATATGTCCAAAAGAAAATAAATCATTCTGCCAAAAAGACACATGCAGTCAAATGTTTACTGCAGTGCTATTCACAATAGCAAAGACATGGAATCAACGTAGGTGCCCATCAGTGGTGGATTGGATTTTTAAAAAGTGGTACATACACACCATGGAATGCTATGCGGCCATAAAAAAAGAACAAGATCATGTCCTTTGCAGCAACGTAGGATCATCTAAGTTAATTAATGCAGGAACAGAAAACAAAATACTACACATTCTCACTTATGGCCACCCATACCATCTTTATGTCCATGAGCATCCAATGTGGGAGCTAAACATTGGGTAATCATGGACATAAAGATGGCAAAAACAGACATTGGGGACTACTAGTGGAGAATAAAGGAGGTGGGAAAAGGGTTGAAAAACTAACTATTGGATACTATGCTCCCTACCTGCGTGACGGCATAATAGTACCCTAAACCTCAGCATCAAGCAGTATACCCATGTAACAAACCTGCATATGTAGTAGCTGAGTCTGAAAGTTCAAATTATTAAAAAGAAAAAGGTATTTTCAACAAACTGTGCTAGAGCAACTGGATATCCACATGCAAAAGAATGATCTGGACAAAGACCTCACATCCTTCATAAAAATTAACACAAACTGGGCCGGACATGGTGGCTTGCACCTGTAATCCCAGCAGTTTGGGAGGCCAAGGCTGGCTGATCACTTGAAGTCAGGAGTTTGAGACCAGCCTGGCCAACATGGTGAAACCTCACCACTACTAAAAATACAAAAATTAGCCAGGTCCAGACATGGTGGCAGGTACCTGTAATCCCAGCTACTCAGAAGGCTATAGCAGGAGACTGCTTGAACCCAGGAGATGGCGGTTGCAGTAAGCCGAAATAACACCACTGCACTCCAGCCTGGGCAACAGAGCAAGACTCTGTCTCAAAAAAAAAAAAATTAACTCAAACTGGATCACAAACCCGAATGCAAAATGCAAAACCATAAAACTCCTAGAAGATAACATAGGAGAAAATCTAGATGACTTTGAGTTTATCAATGACTTTTTAAACATGACACCAAAGCCACAATCCATGAAAGAATGAATTGATAAGCTGGGCTTCATTAAAATTAAAAATTTCTGCTCTGGAAAGATAATGTCAAGAGAATGAGAAGGCAAGCCAAAGACTGAGAGAAAATATTTGAAAATGACATATCTGGTATGGGACTGTTATCTAAATATACGAAGAACTCTTACAACTCAACAGTAAGAAAATGAACAGCTTGAAATCATCATGGTGGACAGGAGGCAGGACCAGATTGCAGCTACATGCAGAGCAGCTTGCAGAAGCTCTTATTGTGGATTTTAGCCCCAGATCGACAGCAACAACGAACCAGCAATCCCAAGAGGGCCCACAGACCCTCTAAAGGAAGTGGACTGCTCCTGCAGGACCCAGGAGACACTCCAAATACTGTGAGTGCCCCAACTGTGGAAGTGGGAAAGGGAGATCTTCCTCTCCTGAACACGTGCCCCCCACTGGAGAAGCTGAAGGTCTGTTTGCAGGAGAAGTTTCCGACCTAACCTGGAGCTGAGCCAATTTAGAGAGCCAGGTGAAATACAGGGGTAGAGGAAGCAGCAAAAAGGCCCTGGGAGCTCGCTGCGTCCCCTAGCAAGCCATTCCTGCCTGGCACCACAGGAATCCATTGGGTGGATGACCAGAGGAGCAGGGGTAAAACTCCACAGGGAGAAGGAAATCTCTAGCAGAACTTTCTAACCATTTGAACGGTGTGAGAAGCCCATTCATGCCCTCAGACTAGAAACAGACTCAGGGCTGTTGAGGGGAGCACAGTGGGAGAGAGACTGGCCCTTCATTTTACCTGGTAGCTGGGTGAGGTCTGTGACTGTCAGCTGTCCCCCACTGCCCTGACAACCTGCATGACTCAGCAAAGGCAGCCATAATCCTCCTAGGTACCCAACTCCAGTGACCTGGGAATCTCACCCACATCCCCCACAGTAGCCAAAACAAGACCCGCCCAAGTAGAATCTGAGCTCAGACACGCCTAGCCCCACCCCCACCTGATGGTCCTTCCCTATCCACCCTGGTAGCATAAGACAAAGGAAATATAACTTTGGGAGTTCTAGAGCCCCTCCCACCACCAGTGCCTCTCTATCCTACCATAGCTGATGCTTTCTGGAAAGTGTCACCTCCTGGCAGGAGGTCAACCAGCACAAAAATATAACATTAAAACACCAAAGCTAAGAACCCTCACAGAGTCCATTGCACCCCGCCACTACCTCCACTGGAAAAGGCATTGGTATCCACGGCTGAGAGATCCATAGATGACTCACATCACAGGACTCTGTCCAGACAACCCCCAGCATGAGACCAGAGCTGGGAAGACTCGCTGGGTGGCTAGACCCAGAAGAGAGACAACAATCACTGCAGTTCAGCTCACAGGAAGCCACATCCGTAGGAAAAGGGGGAGAGTACTACATCAAGGGAACACCCTATGGGACAAAAGAATCTGAACAACAGCCTTCAGCCCTAGACCTTCCCTCTGACAGAGCCTACCCAAATGAGAAGGAACCAGAAATAACTCTGATAATATGACAAAACAAGGCTCTTCAACATCCCCCCCAAAATCACACTAGTTCACCAGCAATGGATCCAAACCCAGAAAAAATCCATGATTTACCTGAAAAATAATTCAGGAGGATAGTCATAAAGCTAATCAGGGAGGGAACAGAGAAAGGTGAAGCCCAATGCATGGAAATCCAAAAAATGATACAAGAAGTGAAGGGACAAATATTCAAGGAAATAGATAAAGAAAAAAAAACAATAAAAAGTTCAGGAAACTTTGGACACACTTTTAGAAATGTGAAATGCTCTGGAAAGTCTCAGCAATAGAATTAAACAAGTAGAAGAAAAATTCAGAACTCGAAGACAAGGTCTTCAAATTAACCCAATCCAACAAAGACAAAAGAACAAGAAAATATGAACAGAGTCTCCAAGAAGTCTGAGATTATGTTAAACAACCAAACATAAGAATAATCAGTGTTGCTAAGGAAGAAGAGAATTCTAAAAGCTTGGAAAACATATTCTGGAATAATCAAGGAAAACTTCCCTGGCCTTGCTAGAGACCTAGACATCCAAATACAAGAAGCACAAAGAACACCTGGAAATTTCATCACAAAAAGATCTTCACCTAGGCACACAGCAATCAGGTTATCAAAAGTTAAGACAAAGGAAAGAATCTTAAGAGCTGTGAGACAGACGCACCAGGTAACCTATAAGGAAAACCTATCAGATTAACAGTGGATTTATCAGTAAAAACCCTAGAAGCTAGAAGGGAACTGGGGCTATCTTCAGACTCCTCAAACAATTATCAGCCAAGAATTTTGTATCCAACGAAAGTAAGTATCATTTATGAAGGAAAGATACAGTCGTTTTCCGACAAACAAATGCAGAGAGAATTTGCCACTACCAAGCTACCACTACAAGAACTGAGAAAAGGAGCTCTAAATCTTGAAACAAATCCTGGAAACACACCAAAACAGAACCTCTTCAAAGCATAAATTACACAGGACATATAAAACAAAAATACAAGTTAAAAAGCAAAAACAAAAAACCAAAGTACACCAGCAACAAAAAGTATGATAAATGCAACGGTACCTCACATTTCAATACTAACATCGAATGTAAATGGCCTAAATGCTCCATTTAAAAGATACAGAACTGCAGAATGGATAAGAACTCACCAACCATCTGCTGCCTTCAGAAAACTCACCTAACACATAAGGAATCACATAAACTTAAGGTAAAGAGGTGGAAAATGGCATTTCATGCAAATGGACACTAAAAGCGAGCAGGGGTAGCTATTCTTGTATCAGACAAAACAAATTTTAAAGCAACAGCAGTTAAAAGAAACAAAGAGGGGCATTATATAATGGTAAAAGGCTTTGTCCAACAGGAAAATATCACAATCCTAAACATATACACACCTAACACTGGCACTCCCAAATTCATAAAACAATTACTAATAGACCTAAGAAATAAAATAGACATCAACATAATAATAGCGGGGGACTATATATAAAACATTTCATCCAGTAACTGAGGAATACACATTCTATTCAACAGTACATGGAACTTTCTCCAAGACAATATGATAGGCCATAAAACGAGCCTCAGTAAATTTAAGAAAACTGAAATTATATCAACACTCTCTCAGACCACAATGGAATAAACCTGGAAATCAACTCCACAAGGAAACTTCAGAACCATGCAAATATATGGAAATTAAATAACCTGCTCCTGAATAAGCAATGGGTCAAAAATGAAATCAAGACAGAAATTAAAAAATTCTTTGAACTGAATGACAATAATGACACAACCTATTAAAACCTATGGGATACAGCAAAGGCAGTGTTAAGAGGAAAGTTCATAGCCATAAGCGCCTACATCAAGAAGATTGAAAGTGCACAAACTGACATTCTAAGGTTACACCGCAAGGAACTAGAGAAACAAGAATAAACCAAACCCAAACCCAACAGAAGAAAGGAAATTACCAAGATCAGAGCACAACTAAAGAAATATAAACAAACCAAAAAAATACAAAAGATAAATGAAACAAAAAGCTGGTTCTTTGAAAAGACAAATAAAACTAATAGACCATAAGCAAGATTAACCATGAAAAGATGAGAGAAAATCCAAATAACCTAAGGAACAAAACAGGAGATATTACAACTGACACCACTGAAATACAAAAGATCATCCATGGCTACTATGAACACCTTTATGCACATTAACTAGAAAACCTAGAAGAGATGGATAAACTCCTGGAAAAAATACAACCTTCCCAGCTTAAATCCGGAAGAATTAGATACCCTGAACAGACCAATAATGAGCAGCAAGACTGAAATGGTAATTTAAAAATTACCAACAAAAAAATGTCCAGGACCAGATGGATTCACAGCAGAATTCTACTAGACATTCAAAGAAGAATTGGTACTAATCCTATTGACACTATTCCACAAGATAGAGAAAGAGGGAACCCTCCCTAAATCATTCCATGAAGAGAGTATCACCCTAATACCAAAACCAGGAAAAAACAAAACAAAAAAAGAAAACTACAGACCAATATCCCTAATGAACATAGATGCAAAAATCCTTAACAAAATACTAGCTAACTGAATCCAACAACATATCAAAAAGATAATTTGCCATCATCAAGTGGTTTCATAGCAGGGATGCAGGGATGGTTTAACACACAAGTCAATAAATGTGATACACCACATAAACAGAATTAAAAACAAAAACCCCCGAGATCACCTCAATAGATGAAGAAAAAACATTTGACAAAATCCAGCATCCCTTTATGATTAAAACTCTCAGCAAAATCAGCATACAAGGGATATATCTCAATATAATAAAAGCCATCTATGACAAACCCACAGCCAACATAATACTGAATGAGGAAAAGTTGAAAGCATTTCCTCTGAGAACTGGAACAAGACAAGGATGCCCACTCTCACCACTCTTCTTCAACATAGTACTGGAAGTCCTAGCCAAAGCAATCACACAAGAGAAAGAAATAAAGGGCATCCAAATCGGTAAAGAGGAAGTCAAACTGTCACTTTTTGCTTAAGATATGATCATTTACCTTGAAAACTCTAATGACTCCTCCAGAAAGCTCCTAGAACTGGTAAAATAATTCAGCAAAGCTTTCGGATACAAGATTAATGTACACAAATCAGTAGCTCTTCTATACACCAACAGCAACCAAGCAAAGAATCAAATCAATAACTCAACCCTTTTTACAATAGCTGCAAAAAATAAAATAAAATACTGAGGAATAAACCTAAACAAGGAGTCAAAAGACCTCTACAAGGAAAACTAAAAAACACTGCTGAAAGAAATCATAGATGACACAAACAAATGGAAACACATCCCATGCTCACAGATGTTAAAATCAATATTGTGAAAATGACCATTCTCCAAATGCAATCTACAAATCCAATGCAATCCCCATCAAAATACCACCATCATTCTTCACAGAATGAGAAAAAACAATTCTAAAATTCATATGGAACCAAAAAAAGAGCCCACATAACCAAAGCAAGACTAAGCAAAAGGAACAAATCTGTAGGCATCACACTACCTTATTTCAAACTATACTATAAGGCCATAGTCACCAAAACAGCATGGTACTGGTATAAAAATAGGCACATATTGTTCAATTCCCATCTATGAGTGAGAACATGCAGTGTTTGGTTTTTTTGTCCTTGTGGGGTGAGGGGAGGGGGGAGGGATAGCATTAGGAGATATATCTAATGCTAAATGATGAGTTAATGGGTGCAGCACACCAACATGGCACATGTATACATATTTAACAAACCTGTACATTGTGCACACGTACCCTAAAACTTAAAGTATAATAATAATAAAATTTAAAAAAGAAAAAAAAATAGGCACATAGACCAATGGGACAGAATAAAGAACCCAGAAATAAACCCAAATACTTACAGCCAACTGATCTTCAACAAAGCAAACAAAAATATAAAATGTGGAAAGGACACCCTTTTCAACAAATGGTGCTGGGATAATTGACTAGCCACATGCAGGAAAATGAAACTGGATTCTCATCTCTCACCTTGTACAAAAATCAACTCAAGATGGATTAAAGACTTAAACCTAAGACCTGAAAGTATAAAAATTCTAGAAGATAACATTAGAAAAACCCTTCTAGACATTGGATTAAGCAAGGATTTCATGAACCAAGAACTGAAAAGCAAATGCAATAAAAACAAACAAAGATAAATATCTGAGACCTAATTAACTAAAGAGCTTTTGCAGGCCAAAAGGAACAGTCAGCAGAGTAAACAGACAACCCACAGAGTAGGAGAAAATCTTCACAATCTATACATCTGACAAAGGACTAATATCCAGAATCTACAACGAACTCAAACAAATAAGTAAGAAAAAAACAAACAATCCCATCAAAAAGTGGGCTAAGGACATGAATTGACAATTCTCAAAAGAAGATATACAAATGGCCAATAAACATATGAAAAATGCTCAACATCACTAATGATCAGGGAAATGCAAATCAAAACCACAATGCCATAGCACCTGACTCCTGCAAGAATGGCCATAATCAAAAAATCAAAAAACAGTAGATGTTGGCATGGATGCAGCCAACAGGGAACACTTCTACACTGCTGGTGGGAATGTAAACTAGTACAGCCACTATGGAAACAGTGTGGAGATTGCTTAAAGAACTAAAAGTAGAACTACCATTTGATCCAGCAATCCCACTACTGGGTATCTATCCAGAAGAAGAGAAGTCATTATTCGAAAGAGATACTTGCACATGCATGTTTATAGCAGCACAGTTCACAACTGCAAAATTGTGGAACCAACCCAAATGTCCATCCATCAACAAGTGGATAAAGAAACTGTGAGCTGCCCTAAAAAAAGAATGAATTAACAGCATTTGCAATTACCTGCATGAGATTGGGGACTATTATTCTAAGTGAAGTAACTCAGGAATGGAAAACCAAATATCATATGTTCTCACTGATATGTGGCAGCTAAGCTATGAGGATGCAAAGACATAAGTATGATACAACAGACTTTGGGGACTTGGGGGAAGAGTGGGAGGGGGGTGAGGGACAAAAGACTACAAATATGGTGTAGTGTACACTGCTCAGGTGATGGATGCACCAAAATCTCATAAATCACCACTGAAGAACTTACTTGTGGCACCAAATACCACCTGTACCCCAATAACTTATGGAAAATAAATAATTAAAAAAAAGAAAATGAAAATCTTGATTAAAGAATGGACCAAATATCTTAACAAACATAACACCAAAGACACACAGATGGCAAATAAGCATATGAAAAGATGCTCCACATCACATGCAATCAGAAAAATGAAAATAAAACAACCATGAGATACTACTACATGCCTATTAAAATGGCAAAAATCCAGAATATTAATACCACCAAATGCTGGCAAAGATGAGAAGCAACAGGAACTCTCATTCATTGCTGTAGGGAATGCGCAATGGTACTACCACTTTGGAAGGTAGTTTTGTAGTTTCCTCACAAAACGAAACACATTCCTACCATAAGATCTAACAATCTTGCTCCTTATTACTTATTACCCAAAGAAGCTGAAAAAATGTCCACACAAAACCTTGTACACAGATGTTAACAGTAGCTTTATTCATAGTTGCCAAAACTTGGAAGTGACCAAAATGTCCTAGGTATACGAATGCAGAAATAGACTGTAAGACATCCAGGCAATGGAATGTTATTCAGCACTAAAAAGAAATGAGCTATGAAGCCATGAAAAGACATGGAGAAAACTTAAATGCATATTACTAAGTGAAAGAAGCCAATCTGAAAAGGCTATGTACTGTATGATTTCAACTATATGACATTCTAGAAAAGGCAAAACTATGGAGAAAGTAAAAAGGTTGGTAGTTGCCAGGGGTTCGGCGGCGGGGAGGGATGACTGGAGCACAGAAGATATGGGGGACAGTGAAAATACTGTATATAATACTATAACGGTAGATATATGTCATTAGACGTTTGTCCAAACTCATAAATGCACATCACCAAGAGTAAACCCTAATGTAAACTATGGACTTTGGGGATGGTGTCAAGGTAGGTTCATTAACCATAACAAATATATCACTCTGGTGGGGAATACTGATAATGTGGGAGGCTATACATGTATGGGAGAAAGGGGCATATGAAAAATCTCTGTACTTTCCTCTCAATTCTGCTGTGAACCTAAAACTGCTCTAAAAAAATCCTTAAAAATAAAATTTAAAACTTTTAAGTTTAAAAAATAAAATAAAATAAAAATACCATTATACATCGGTTAGAATAACTAAAATCCAAAACATTGACAAGCCAAATTCTGGCAAGAATTTGGAGCAACAGGAGGTCTCATTAGTTGCTGGTGGGAATACAAAATGATACAACCACTTTGGAAGAAACTTTGGCAGTTTCTGACAAAAACTGAACATATTCTTACAACACAATTCAGCAATTGTCCTCCTTGGTATTTACTCAAATAAGGTGAAAACTTAGGTCTACCCAAAAGCCTGCACACAAACGTTTATAGCAGCTTTATTCATAACTGCTAACAACTTGGAAGCAACAAGTTGTTTTTTTTTTCTTTTTCTTTTTCTTTTATTTTTTTATTATTATACTTTAGGTTTTAGGGTACACGTGCACAATATGCAGGTTTGTTACATATGTATCCATGTGCCATGTTGATTTCCTGCACCCATTAACTCGTCATTTAGCATTAGGTATATCTCCTAATGCTATCCCTCCCCCCTCCCCCCACCCCACAACAGTCCCCGGAGTGTGATGTTCCCCTTCCTGTGTCCATGAGTTCTCATTGTTCAATTCCCACCTATGAGTGAGAACATGAGGTGTTTGGTTTTTTGTCCTTGCGATCGTTTACTGAGAATGATGTTTTCCACTTTCATCCATGTCCCTACAAAGGACATGAACTCATCGTTTTTTATGGCTGCATAGTATTCCATGGTGTATCTGTGCCACATTTTCTTAATCCAGTCTATCATTGTTGGACATTTGGGTTGGTTCCAACTCTTTGCTATTGTGAATAGTGCCACAATAAACATACGTGTGCATGTGTCTTTATAGCAGCATGATTTATAGTCCTTTGGGTATATACCCAGTAATGGGATGGCTGGGTCAAATGGTATTTCTAGTTCTAGATCCCTGAGGAATCGCCACACTGACTTCCACAATGGTTGAACTAGTTTACAGTCCCACCAACAGTGTAAAGTGTTCCTATTTCTCCACATCCTCTCCAGCACCTGTTGTTTCCTGATTTTTTAATGATGGCCATTCTAACTGGTGTGAGATGGTATCTCACTGTGGTTTTGATTTGCATTTCTCTGATGGCCAGTGATGATGAGCATTTCTTCATGTGTTTTTTTGGCTGCATAAATGTCTTCTTTTGAGAAGTGTCTGTTCCTGTCCTTTGCCCACTTTTTGATGGGGTTGTTTTTTTCTTGTAAATTTGTTTGAGTTCATTGTAGATTCTGGATATTAGCCCTTTGTCAGATGAGTAGGTTGCAAAAATTTTCTCCCATTCTGTAGGTTGCCTGTTCACTCTGATGGTAGTTTCTTTTGCTGTGCAGAAGCTCTTTAGTTTAATTAGATCCCATTTGTCAATTTTGGCTTTTGTTGCCATGGCTTTTGGTGTTTTAGACATGAAGTCCTTGCCCACGCCTATGGCCTGAATGGTATTGCCTAGGTTTTCTTCTAGGGTTTTTATGGCTTTAGGTCTAACATGTAAGTCTTTAATCCATCTTGAATTAATTTTTATATAAGGTGTAAGGAAGGGATCCAGTTTCAGCTTTCTACATATGGCTAGCCAGTTTTCCCAGCACCATTTATTAAATAGGGAATCCTTTCCCCATTTCTTGTTTTTGTCAGGTTTGTCAAAGATCAGATAGTTGTAGATATGTGGCATCATTTCTGAGGACTCTGTTCTGTTCCATTGATCTATGTCTCTGTTGTGGTACCAGTACCATGCTGTTTTGGTTACTGTAGCCTTGTAGTATAGTTTGAAGTCAGGTAGTGTGATGCCTCCAGCTTTGTTCTTTTGGCTTAGGATTGACTTCACCATGCGGGCTCTTTTTTGGTTCCATATGAACTTTAAAGTAGTTTTTTCCAATTCTGTGAAGAAAGTCATTGGTAGCTTGATGGGGATGGCATTGAATCTATAAATTACCTTGGGCAGTATGGCCATTTTCATGATATTGATTCTTCCAACCCATGAGCATGGAATGTTCTTCCATTTGTTTGTATCCTCTTTTATTTCATTGAGCAGTGGTTTCTAATTCTCCTTGAAGAGGTCCTTCACATCCCTTTTAAGTTGGATTCCTAGGTATTTTATTCTCTTTGAAGCAATTGTGAATGGGAGTTCACTCATGATTTGGCTCTCTGTTTGTTTGTGATTGGTGTACAGGAATGCTTGTGATTTTTATACATTGATTTTGTATCCTGAGACTTTGCTGAAGTTGCTAATCAGCTTAAGGAGATTTTGGGCTGAGAAGATGGGGTTTTCTAGATATACAATCATGTCATCTGCAAACAGGGACAATTTGACTTCCTCTTTTCCTAATTGAATACCCTTTATTTCCTTCTCCTGTCTGATTGCTCTGGCCAGAACTTCCAGCACTATGTTGAATAGGAGTGGTGAGAGAGGGCATCCCTGTCTTTTGCCAGTTTTCAGAGGGAATGCTTCCAGTTTTTGCCCATTCAGTATGATATTGGCTGTGGGTTTGTCATAGATAGCTCTTATTATTTTGAGATACGTCCCATCAATACCTAATTTATTGAGAGTTTTTAGCATGAAGGGTTGTTGAATTTTGTCAAAGGCCTTTTCTGCATCTATTGAGATAATCATGTGGTTTTTGTCTTTGGTTCTGTTTATATGCTGGATTACATTTATTGATTTGCGTATGTTGAACCAGCCTTGCATCCCAGGGATGAAGCCCACTTGATCATGGTGGATAAGCTTTTTGATGTGCTGCTGGATTCGGTTTGCCAGTATTTTATTGAGGATTTTTGCATCAATGTTCATCAAGGATATTGGTCTGAAATTCTCT